>NC_059077.1:21187839-21494714 GCF_020497125.1 Mauremys mutica | reverse complement strand
TGACCACCTCTGAACTGCCTCTAGTTACCTTCTCCTTTTGGAGAAGGGGACCAGTCCTTCAGCTGTGGGGAAATTAGCAGGGTTCCATTGAAGTCAGTGGGGTGATGCCATTTACCACCAGCTGAGGCCCTGACCTCCAGGATGAGCAGAACTGAACCCAATTTTTGCTTGCCTGATTCACACAAGTAGGGGGAATGGAGGTTGTTTGTAACGCTCATCAAAATGCTATGGTTGTTCTTTCAAAAGTTTACAACTGAAGACTGACTTAATACAGCTGTGACGTTATCTGATTAAAATATGACCATTGTCGCAACCACTGTTATATATTTGCAACAAGTCTTGTACAAAATGTGGCATGTAAGATGTCTATGGAAAGGTTATCATTTGCTGAATATGATTATGCTATTTCTATGCATGTATCATTTTTGTATTTGAAGTTACAAGTATTGGCTCTGTACCTGTATTTCAAATGTTTGCTCTTGGGGTAATGCCCACAAGATAATTAGCCTGCACATCTTGAAGGAACTATTCAAGTAGAATGGCCCATCAAAGGACACTTAACTTACAATGGAAGACGCCTAGCTACTCTTCATGAACTTTCCTGCCATGACTAAGCAAAGTCATGAGTGGACATGTGACTTGCTCATGTGACTCCAACCACCATCTTGTTGCTGTAATTTTCCACGGAGGGCTTAGTTTGAAACAATGGGTTTCCCTCCACATGGCAAAAGCTATAAAAGGCCCTGGAAACATCTCCATTTTGCCTCTATCCTGCTCAAGCCTTTCGACTATGAACTTACGGTAATGGGAGCATTCTAACCAATGGCCTGAGGACCTTCCAATGATTTGGAAGCAGCCAGAGACTTGACTTAAGCCAGCAGCTTATTCTGTCGTTGCTACAAGACTGAACCAAGAACTTTGCAATTGTTGCATGCAGGGGCAGTGAGCTATATGGGCCCGTGGTGCCCGGGCTCCAACAATATTCAGAGCCTGGGGCCTGGCTCCACCAATGTTTGGGGCCGGGTCTTTCCCACGGCCCCAGCTGCTGTCCCCGTGTGCCTAACCTGAGTATCCCCGGCCTCCACTTGCTGCCCTCGTGCGCCTCCCCCGGCCCTGGAACATCCCTGTCTCAAGCCAGTGGCTGGCCCTGCAGCTGTGCTCTGCTTTGCTAGCTCCTGGCATCAACTGCCATCGCAAGGTCCTAGTACCTCCCCCATCCACTATATATATGGCATGATTCACTGCCAGGGCAGGCTGACCCTGCCCTTTTCCAGTGAGACCCTCCACCAGCACAGGCCCCCTTTACCCGCAGTCACCACTCTTGCCCCATGCTAGGCAAGGGGCAGCCCCACCCCCAGTGAGGCTACATTGAGGGGCAGCAGCAGGGGAGGAGGCGCACATGTGATGGCAGCCCCCCCGGCACTTACCATGGGAGGCGAGGGGGATTCCTGGACCTGAGAGGAGCCCTAGGAGCACAAGCAGTGACAGTGGTGCAAGGTGAGTGTGCTGCTGGGGTGAGAGAGGGGGGCCCCTCTCCTGGAACTCGCTGCTGCTGGCAGGGAGAGGGCTGGGGGGAGTCCTCGTCTCTCTGGCCCCAGCCCCAGGGCAGCCTGCCTGCACCCCAAACTCCTCATCCCCAGCCCCAGCCCAGAGCCCACACCCCCAGCCAGAGCCCTCACCCCCCTGCACCCCAACCCTCTGCCCTAGCCCTGAGCCCCCTCCTGCATCATGAACTCCTCATCCCCCACCCCACATCCCTCACCCTTGCACCTCAACCCTCTGCCTGAGCCCCTCCCAAAGCCCTCATCACCTGCCCCACCCCAGAGCCCTCCCATTTTTACATTATTTAAAAAAATATAGATTGGCTTACAAGGCAGGTGGGGGGGACTTGGATCTGTTCTGGGCACCATCAACAATTATACAAACCTGCCACCCCTGCAGGTTACATGTATTTGATTCCTTTAACCAATGTTAACCCTCACCTTTCTTTTTATGAATAAAGATTTGAGATACTAAAGGATTGGCAACAGTGTGATTTTTTTGGGTAAGATCTGAGTTGTATATTGACCTGGGTATGTGGCTGGTCCTTCGGGATCAGAAGAACCTTTTATTTGAGATTTGGTTTTAAAGAACCACTCCTCTCTAAGCCGAGTGCTTTTGGTGGTCATACAAAGACTGGAATATCTACGGAAACTGCTTACCTGACTTCTTGTTAGCCAGTGTGGTGAGACAGGAGTCTATTTTTGTTGCTGGTTTGGTATATCTTATGGAGGAATAATCACCAGGTTGGGGTGTGTCTGCCCTATTTCTCAGCAGTTTGTTCTGAATTTGGTATTCTTGGTTGTGACCCACAAAGGCACAGTTGAAACTTTAGTATATAGCAGAAAAATGCTGCTTTCCCTATATTTGTTTTAGTATCATAGAATCATAGAATCTCAGGGTTGGAAGGGACCTCAGGAGGTCATCTAGTCCAACCCCCTGCTCAAAGCAGGACCAAACCCAACTAAATCATCCCAGTAGTTTATATTTAACACAGTACTTTATTGTATTTGCTTTTTTGTGTGTGTGTCTCTGCTGCTGCCTGATTGTGTACTTCTGGTTCCAATTGTGGTGTGTGGTTGACTGATCAGGTCATAACTCAGTTGTTCATAACTCTGAGGTTCTGCTGTCCTTGGAAACCAATGAGATTATTTGAGTCCTGTCATGCTATACCACTGCACACCCCTGGAGGGTGGCATATGGGAAGCCCTCATGGAGCAGAGCCTTCTGGCTCCTGGGAGTGTGGACCCCTTGCCTGGGCTCTATATTAAGAGCTATATTCACCGTTATAGCAAGGCACCAGACTACCAGTGAGCTATCTGAGCCATTAGCATTAGTCCTAATTAGATTCAGGTTTTCAATGTGTGTTTGCCTGGGAGTGATTAGCTGTAAAGGAAATAGCCTCAGATACTGAACAGGGATCTATTTAATAAGTTAAAGGAAATCAAAGAGTTTTAAAAAAAATCCACCTAAACTGGCAGCTCAGTTGGTTAATGAGTTTGCACTAGTGACTTCAGTATTCCAGAGGGCACAAATGTCTTTAAAGAGCAGCCTCCCTCATCAACATCCAGCAGCAAGAGTAAATAGTAACCTAATATTGATGTTGGTTGCTGTGCGTCAGGCTGCTTAAATAGCTGTGGAACAAAAGGCTGGAATTCTTCTGTGGGAACACCAGCAAAATAATCCCTACAGCACTGGCCTCCACCGCCTCTTTCTCACACAGCTCCCTCCAGAACCCCACTGCTGCAGGGTCACCTACAATATGGGAGTTAGTTAATGCCTCCCACCCCCCGCCAAACATTAAAAAGAGCCTGGGGGTGGGTAGGACTGACAGTGTGGGGACAGGGACCGTGGCGTTGGGGTGGGGGGAAAGAAGGGAGATGTGGGGACCTGGACTTGGGGAGGGGGAAAAGGGGAGCATAGGGAACTGGAGCTGGGGTGGAGTGTGTATGTGTGTGCCATGGTCCTGTACCAGATATAGGATGGCTACAGAGCTTGCTTCTGAGAAAGATACATACCAGGTGTGTTCATAAGATCATTTAATGCTCTGCCGGACATGGCTGAGGTAAGCTTAATTGAATATTTTACATGAAGTGTTACCTAGTGGCAGAACAGTATAATGCAGTTTAGTATTTCATTACATCCTCCCTTAAGTCCTACACTCCTACCTTTTACAATATTTACGCTATAAGTTCTGTATGTATCAGTCTATTAAGTGTCTCTAAACCATACTGGTTTTCTAATTATATGCCCCAAATGCATAATAACTTGGTCATCTGGCTGTCCCGCCACTGAAACCCAGTGCCCCAAGCCCCAGCGCCCCCCACGGGGCTGAAGCAGGAAGCGGTGTAGGGTTGAAACCCTGAGCCCGGCACTCCTGTGGGGCTGAAGCTGGGAGCAGGGTGGGGCTAAAACCCCAAGCTCCCTATGTCCCCCTGATGCCAGTAGCGGTGGGTGTGAAGCCCCACTGCCATGGGCAGAAACCTTGAGCCCATGGGCAGAGTTGAGAGGGCACAAGCATGTTGCCCCCCAAACTGCAGTGCCTTATCCAGAGTGGGGTAGTCTTGAGGGAGCTCCTCTGACCCTACCCTCTGACCAGATCCTAGGCAGGAAGACAGAGCCGGGCAGCTGCTCCTCTCGCTGGTGGTGCCCTGGAGTGGGCAGCCATGTAATTCCCCCATCTGCTGCTGGTGCCTGGGGTTGTTCGGAGACTATCCGTATTAGGTCTCCTATTACAAAATTCAGAATTCCCCCCACCCCACCCCACCTGCCTTAACTAACCAAAATGGTTAGTTCTCATGAATGTATTCTCATTCATTAGTATGGTTGGGAGGTCTTGGCTCCTTCTGTTAATAACCTGCAATCTATGTTCTCTCAAAGTCTGACCAACCATGATTCACAGAGTTGACAAAATATCTGCCCTTGGACTTCTTGCTATAAATGCCCATCAGCATCTTTATTTAGATGACCTGGTTTTGCAGAAGCCTAAATTGAATGTCTCCTGATGATGAACAGGTCTAGTATGACGTTAGCCAGACAGGAACATAGACACTGATTTACTAAACTTCAACTCTGACACTCCTCTCTTTCAGTAAAAGTCTTTAAAGAGGATTAGAGCTGTCATATGTTGGAGCTTCTGGTAGGTAACCAAAACAAAGCATGATTCACTTTCCTGCTGTTAGCGTTCCTCCGCTTCGAGACAGGGCTGCCCAGAGGATTCGGGGGCCTGGGGCAAAGCGGGGGAGCTGCGGCGCTTGTACTCACCCGGCGGCGGTCTGGGTCTTTGGTGGCATTTTGGCGGCCTTTGGCAGCACTGAAGGGCCCCCTGCTGCCGAAATGCCGCTGAAGATCTAGAGTGACTGAAGGGTACCCTGCCAAAATGCCACCGAAGACCCGGACCGCCACTGGGCCAGGGCTCGCAGGGCCCCTGCGGGGCCTGGGGCAAATTGCCCCACTTGCCCCTCCCCCTCTGGGAGGCCCTGCTTAGAGATGATCCAAATGGGTATGAAAATCTTTGGGCTCACAGGCCTGTGAGTTCCTAGCAGAAAAGTTCCTCAGCTTGATTCTCCACTCTGGCCAGACTGTAGGAGCAGAGATTGATCCTTGTGCCACTCCTGGCATCTGGAACCAGAATGCATAATGGTCATTTCCATCCCTGCATGAGGTGGGTGTCACATTCCTAGCCAGGACCAGACTCCTCTCTGGTATTACTCCTCTAATTTAAACTGTTGCTATATAAGGACGATATTTCCCCTGCCTGTCCGGGGAGGGTATGAGAATCCTGGGATCAGGTCCCCATAGCCACCAATGCTGCTTATCCTTTATATTTTATTGTCTGTGTGTGTTTTCCAACAGAGAGAGCAGCCACACACTGTCAGCCAGACTGCGCTCTATTTGAGATGTAGATAACAAGAAAAAAAATCTCTTACTGGCATACATGTTCCTCTCAGGTACAAGGCTGCACTGAACGTTTTCAGTCAAAATGGCTGTCTTCTGATTGTAGGCAGCAAACTCCTCGAACTGTAAAGAAGCGAGAGCAAGTAGTAAAAGATATCATATGAGCTACAAACCCCACAACTCTGAATCTGGGCATGACGGTCTGTGTTGCCAAGTCTGTCCTTGTCTGTGCTGCACGGGCACCATTTGCCAAAGACACTTGTTGTACTATGTCTATGCAAAACTTGTAAAGTGTAGAAGCCGCCGTTTTAAAATGCATTGTCCCACAGCCCTTCATCTCCTGCCTGCTGCCTGCTTGATTTTTTAGCCTTAATTTTTGTATTAACGCTTTTTGTGCACAGCGTGAATCTATTGTTTAAGGAATTCGTCAAGAGCTTTGGGACTCTTTCCAGGTGAAAGGTGCTGTTACAACAGAATGATGGTATTAAGATTAACTTTAATAAGATCCATATTAAATGGATACAGTAAACTCCAGTTATGGATGCCTTATGTGCTAACAATCTCCCTCTATGCTTGGCCAAGGAATTTGGCAAATATTCTAATGAAAGAGAACTGCCTTTATTAGTTTATACTTTAGTGGTAAGCACTGTAGCTGAGAAGCTAGAGTTTGCAATTTATATGGCTATTGAGCCCATATTTCTGCAAAACAATGTTACTCCCTTTTCTTTTAATCCCACATTTATATGAAGCTAGGCATAAATATTGTTTTTGTGGATGCTCCAACTCTCCCCACCCCCTGTATTTCAGACTGATTTTTATTACGTATGGTTTATAAAAATAATTTGATCAAACCCCAGTCAGAGTAATAAAAATACTAATTTAGTGTCAAGCACCAACAGTCCCTCCCCCAAAAATATTACAATAAAAAACAGACCATAGCAGAGAGAGACCAAAAGGAGAAATTAGTTTAGGAGGCTTGTTTTTAAACCAAACATTTCTATTTGTAACCCTTTCTCCTTAATATTGAGAAGGCGTTTGTGGGTTAGTTTGTGGGATAAATGGGTATTTAGAAGAGTGAGTGCCTATGTACTTGGGTTGAAAGATTGTTTCATGCAGAGGGGTGGTATAGAAAAATGCATGAAGATGGAGTGTGATAAGGATTCAGAGGAAAATATGAATAAGATATTGCTCAGAAAAGGAGCACCTTGTGCAGATGCCAATCAGTATGAGGCACTGATATATTACTAAGGATACAATCTGGACAGATGAACAACTGCGTTCCCTCAGCTTTCCAACCTGAGGTGCCTTTTACACTACTCTGCTGTGAGAGCCAGTCCTGGTCTGCTCACACACAACCTCTAGCATGTAAACTACTCCCACTTATACTGCAAAAATAATATGCCCAGCCATTCCTGAATTGCACTGCAGAGCAACACCAGCAAATTCTTAGCCCCAAAATGTATATCTTGTACTGCCCAGCTCTCTCATGGACCATACAAGCTCATGGAAATCCTGTTATCCCAAATGGAGCTTCCCAAACACTTCAGTTTAAACACACTGGCCTAGATAAAATAAGCTTATTAACTACAGAAAGAGAGATTTTTAAGTGACTATAAGTAATGAGGCATAAAAGTCATAATTGGTCACAAGTAAATAAAAAGTAAAAAGCAACTAATACCTAACTTAACAGGCTAAGTGAATTCAAAGCAAAGGTCTCTTTTGGCACATAGTCCAGTCTTAGGGCTAGTCTACACTGGCAACACTAAAGTGTTGCCGTGGCAGCACTTTCACGTGCCTTGTGTGGTCACGGCGCTGGTGCACTCAACAAGGGGCATAGCTCCCAGTGCTGGTGCACTGTCTACACTGGTGCTTTACAGCGCTGAAACTTGCTGCACTTAAGGGGGTGTTTTTTCATACCCCGGAGCGAGAAAGTTGCAGCACTGTTAATTGCCAGTGTAGACAAGCCCTCACTGGGTAAATTTTTTTCAGTCAGCATCCTTCCCTCAGTCCAAAGCTATTTCCTTTGTTCTTCAGGTGTTGTGGATGCCATGGTTAGAGAGAGATGAGGAGTACTTTCGAGTGCTTCCTATTTCTTCTTATAGTCCTCTGTCTCTCTTTGAGAATCATCTCCAGCTGATGTTCAGGAGGCATAACATCTATGTGGATGGAAACCCCCAGCTGTTTCTTTTGTTAAGTTACAGATTTTTCACCCACATCCCCTGTTCTGCCAAAGAATGGCCACTTAACCAGGTGATAGTCCATTTGATTTTGTTGACACCAGGCTGAGGCATTGGCTAACCTTTTGTTTCTGGGGAACTGGTTTGTGACTCTTCCCCAGACTTGGAACATGTCATTAGTAATATTGCTCAGTAACTAATTTGAGTAAGCATCCAAACTTCTGTGGGCTTCTCTGATTCGAACCTCCAAGTCTCTATATGGTGGATAATCAGTGTTGAATGTGTTGTGTAAATTCACGGTTGCCCTCTGGCGGGACAACTGGAGATATTGGGCTCAAATCACACCTCTGTTTGTGCACTAGAGAGCTCCAGAGTTCAAAAGTCTTTTGACTGAGGTGTGGAGATTGTGGTGACTTAAAGGGCCCTCAACTTGCTGTTCATTGGAAGTGTAGGGGCCCAGTGGTGGTGACATCTGGGTAAGTGTCGGGAACTGACTCTGCTTCTGCTTGCTAAGCTCCTACAGAGAGCTCAGGGAGGCTGACAACTGCTCTCTCCAGTGAGAACATCAAAGGTAGTCACAAAATCTCACATAGTCTCTCTCAAAGCGAGGGCCTCACTGGTGCAGGCCTCACCTCTCTCAGTGGATCTGGCCTATTGTCTCACCAGGGGCCTGGGAAAGGACAACAGCGGGGAGGCCTCTGACAGGAGGCTCAATTCCTACCTGTGACGGGTCTGGTACCCCAGCACCCCCTGGTGGCAGGGGCGAGCTGGAGCCTAGCGCCGCGCCACTCCCTTGTTCTTCGGCCTGCCCCTGGTAACCGGCGTATTACGGCCTACTGGCCAGAGTTCACATAAACACCCCCTTTTGGAGCGGGGTAGCACGGCCTAGCGGCCAGAGTCCAACAACCCCCCCCCCTCTTCGGAGCGGGGTAGCACGGCCTAGCGGCCGGAGTCCAACAACCCCCCCCCCCTTCGGAGCGGTGTAGCACGGCCTAGCGGCCGGAGTCCAACAACCCCCCTCTTCGGAGCGGGGTAGCACAGCCTAGCGGCCGGAGTCCAACAACCCCCCTCCCCCCCGCTCGGCGGGGATCCGCCCGCAACACGCCGTGCGGTACTGCAGCTTTAAGGCTGTCAGTCTCGACAATCCCCGGGGTCACTTCCTACCCTGTCTAGCCGGACGTCGGCGCTGTGGGAGCGGTTCCCCCGTAGGTCCCTCCCGGCAGGCGCCCACCCCCCCCGGGGTCTCCGGTACGGCCTCTGCTCGGCTGACGCCCCGGTCCAGGCGCACTGGATCTCCTTCTGCAGGAGCTGACGGTCTGCGTCCTTCTCCCCCGGTGGTCAGCCCCGACTGAGCAGACCTGCAGGCTTTTATACCGGTCTGCCAGTTGGAGCACGCCCAACAGCGCTTCCTGGGCGTGGCTTCCTCTGCTATCAAAGAAGGGTTAACCCCCGCTGTACCAGTAAGAGGCTGTCCCGCCCCGTCACACACCCTCCCCCTTAAGACAGCCGTCGGGGCCGGCTGACCCTTGACTCCCTCCTCCCCCTCTTCCTCCCCGATTCGGGAGAAGAAGTCCGCGTTCCCATGAGCCTTGCCTGGTCGATGTGACACGCGGAAGGCGTAGGGTTGGAGGGATAGGTACCACCGCATGATCCGGTTATTCGTCTCCTTCATACTGTTGATCCATCGGAGGGGCGCGTGGTCAGTCACTAAGGAGAAGGGGTTCCCTAATAGATAGTACCTTAGTGCTTCGACCGCCCACTTCACTGCCAAGGCCTCGCGTTCTCTGGTGGAGTACCGGGTTTCGCGGGGGAACAGCTTGCGGCTAAGGTACAAGACCGGGTGTTCTTCTTCCCCTACCTCTTGTGACAGTACGGCCCCCAGTCCCATCTCAGAGGCATCCGTCTGCAGGATAAAGGGTTTTGAAAAATCCGGTTGTACTAGTACCGGTTCTCGTGTTAATTGTTCGCTCAGGGCGCGAAAGGCCTTTTCGCAGCCTTCCGTCCAGCGTACCTTCTGGGGTTGCGAACTGCGTGTCAACTCCGTCAGGGGGGCAGCAAGTGTGGCGAAGTTAGGCACAAACCGCTGATAGTACCCGGCCAGCCCCAAGAACTGCCGGACTTGCCTCTTGGTCGTGGGCGTAGGGTACGTCCTTAGAGCTTCTACCTTGTCTACGAGGGGGCGGATCTTCCCCCGGCCAACCGTGTAGCCCAGGTAAGTCACCTCCTTCTGGCCCAGGTGACATTTCGCCGGTTTCGCGGTGAGGCCGGCTTCGCCCAATGTCCGTAGAACTTCGGTCAGGTGTTGCAGATGTTCCTCCCAAGTGATATTGTAGATGACAATGTCATCGATGTACGCCGCGGCGTATTCGTTGTGGGCGCTCAGCACCTGGTTCATGAGTCGCTGGAAAGTAGCCACGGCCCCATGCAATCCGAACGGCATCATAGTAAATTGGTAGAGTCCGAACGACGTTGGAAATGCTGTCTTTTCTCGTGAGGCCGGTGTCAACGGGATCTGCCAATATCCCTTCGTCAAGTCCAGGGTGGAGATGAACTCGGCTTTTCCCAGCCGCTCCAGCAGCTCGTCCACCCGGGGCATGGGATAGGCGTCAAAACGTGAAATTGCGTTTACCTTGCGGAAGTCGATGCAAAACCTGACTGTCCCATCTGGCTTGGGGACCAACACTATGGGGCTCCGCCATTCACTCCGCGACTCTTCCACCACCCCTAAGGCTAGCATCAACCCGAGCTCCTCCCTCACTGTCTCCCACATCTTCCTGGGGAGCGGGCGGTGTGTGTCCTGCGCTTTGTGCCCTGGAAGGGTAGCGATGTGGTGGTTTGCTAGCGGGGTTCGTCCGGGTCGCGCCGACAAAACCATGGGGAACGCCGCCACCAGTCGTTCTACCTGGTCCCGCTGGGCGGGGGTAAGCTCGTGGCCTATGTCCGCTGTCCTGGCTGTCTCGGGCTCTCCCGCCAGCGGCCCCAAGTCCGGTTCTGGCGAGTATGGGGCTATCATCAGGCCCTCTCGGTCCCTCCAGGCCTTAAGGAGGTTCACGTGGTAGACCTGGGTATCCCTCCTTCGCCCGGACAACCGTACCTCATAGTCGACCGGCCCAATCCGCCTGACCACTTCAAAGGGGCCCTGCCACTTGGCCAGCAGCTTGGACTCTGAGGAAGGGAGCAGCAAGAGGACCCGATCCCCCGGCCCGAAAGTTCGCACCTTGGCCCCCTTGTTATAATGAGCCTCCTGAGTCCGCTGGGCTCTAATCAGATTTTCTCGGGCCAAGGTCCCCAGCTCCCGGAGGCGTTCCCGCAGGTGGATGATATACTGCACCGACCCTCGAACACGGGTCTCTTGCTCTTCCCAGGTTTCCCTTAGGAGATCGAGGATACCCCTAGGCTTCCTCCCGTAAAGGAGCTCAAATGGGGAGAACCCTGTGGACGCCTGGGGTACCTCTCGCACCGCAAAGAGGAGTGCGGGGAGTAGTTTATCCCAGTGTCGTGGGTCGTCCTCCACAAACTTCCTCAGCATGGCCTTCAAAGTGCCGTTGAACCGCTCGACCAAGCCATCCGTCTGGGGGTGGTAGACCGAGGTCTTTAGCGCCCGGATATTGAGCAGCCTGCACAGCTCCGCCATCAATCTAGAGGTCACATTCGTTCCTTGGTCAGTTAGTATCTCCCTCGGGATACCCACCCGAGCGAAGATCTGCAATAGTTCGCTAGCAATGACCGGTGCTGTGGTGGACCTCAGTGGCACCGCTTCGGGATAGCACGTGGCATAATCGACCACCACCATAATATACTTATGGCCTGTGCCGCTCTTCTCTAGGGGTCCCACGAGGTCCAGGCCTATCCGGTCAAAAGGCGTCCCCACCACCGGCAAGGGTACGAGGGGGGCCCTGGGTACACCTTTTGGACCGGTTCTCTGACATTTGGGGCAGGAGGCGCAATAATCTCGTACCTCCGCATGGATGCCCGGCCAAAAAAACCTCTGGGCCACCCTTTGTAATGTCTTCTCCCTCCCTAGGTGTCCGGCCCATGGCACCGAATGTGCCAGGAGAAGCAAGTCCCGTCGGAACCGCCGTGGGACCAACAGCTGGCGTAGTTCTTCCTTTGTCTGTGGTTCTGGTACCACCCGATAGAGTAAGTCCCGATGGATCTCAAATCGGGGCCCTTGTGGCTGGCGGTGGGGCGGGTCTTCCCCCCCTGGTGGGCTAGTCGCCTGATCCCATGCCCGGCTGAGGGTGGTATCCCCTCGTTGCTCCTCGAGGAAGTCGGTGTCCACCTCTAGCCAGCCCTGGCCCTCGCTTGCCGGCGCTTCGGTCGGGACTTGGCTCCTTACCCCTCTCCCGGGGCTCCTCGAGGGCCCCTCTAGGGGGTCCTCGGCTGCTGGCTGGCCTAATAGTCCCGGTCGTCTAGCCCGTTTCCCAGTTCTCCTCCCGGGCGGTGTAGCCCCTTCTCTTAAGAGGTTTGTGAAGCCCGGCCAGTCACGCCCTAAGATCACGGGGTAAGCCAACTTAGGGGCCACCCCCACTAGACACCGCGCCCGGTGCTGGGCCGCCTCTAGCTGTACCCAGTGGGGTACGGCTTCACGTCCCCATGGATGCACTGTAGCCGGATGGGGGCCCCGGCGGGGCCAGTGGGCTTAATCAGCCCCTCCCGAATAACCGTCTGGCTACACGTCAACTAAGGCCCAGGCAGACGTCCCATCCACCTTCACCGGCAGAACTATTTTCCCCGGCTCCCAAGCCCGGGCCCGGTGACCCGCTGTCCACACCTGCCCATAATGGCAATCCATGTACGGGCACTCCCTCCTGAAGTGCCCTACCTGACCGCACTCGTAGCAGCGGTCCTGTCTCCCTTCTTCGATAGGGTTGTGGCGGGGGCTGCCCTGCCTCGCTGGTGCCTCTTCCTGTCGTCTCGGGATATCTCCTCGGGGTGTCGCCCTAGGGCCCCGGGTTACCGGTATTCCGGGGGGCTGGACATGCTGGCGAGGATCGCCCCCGTCCCCCTTACGTGTCCCCCGGGCCTGCCCTGGGCTCCGTTCACCGGGCTCTCCCCCCTTGGGGTTGGTCTTCAGTCCCCCCTCTGCGGCCTGGTAGTCCTCCATTAGGGAAGTCGCGTCCGCGAGGGCCCTGGGGCGGTGTCGCTGCACCCATTCCTTCCCTCCCGGCGGCAAGGCTTGCAGGAACTGCTCTAAGGCTACCATCTCCGCTACTTGAACGCCCGTCCGCCCTTCCGGCTCCAACCACCTCCAACAGAGGTCCCGGATTTGCTGGGCCACGGCCCGTGGCCTGGCCCCTAGCGTATATCGTTCCCGGCAGAGTCGCTGGTGGTAAGTCTCAGGGCTGACGCCGACTTCGTCCAAGATGGCGGCCTTGACCTTCGTGTAGTCCAGTGCGTCTTGGGGGTCCAGGTTACGGTACGCCGCTTGAGCTGGGCCCGTCAGGTAGGGTGCCAGTATCGTGGCCCAATGGGTGAGGGGCCACTGTACGGCGGTCGCGACTCGTTCAAAGGTCACGAGGAAGGCCTCGGGGTCGTCCTCCGGCCCCATCTTAGCTAGGCGTACGGGTAATCCTCCGAGACCCTCGCCGGGATTACCCCTGACGGCCCCTAGAGGCGTACTCGGTGCCGGTCCGATTAGTGTCGCCATCTGTTGAACCAGCCGCTCCTGGTTCGCCTGATGCTGGGTTGTCAGCTCCCGGATCAGCTGCTGCTGCTGTTCCTGTCGCTGTGCGGCTTGTGTCTGCTGCTGGGCCACCAGCTGCTGGAGCAGCTGAGTTTGCTGCTGCTGCTGTTGCGCCAGCTGCTGCTGTTGATTCTCCAGCAGCCACTTCAAAAGTTTCTCGGGGTCCATTTTGGGCGTCTGGGACCTTATCTCAGGCCCGGATCACGTCCCTGGTCAGGTGCCAGTTGTGACGGGTCTGGTACCCCAGCACCCCCTGGTGGCAGGGGCGAGCTGGAGCCTAGCGCCGCGCCACTCCCTTGTTCTTCGGCCTGCCCCTGGTAACTGGCGTATTACGGCCTACTGGCCAGAGTTCACATAAACACCCCCTCTCGGAGTGGGGTAGCACGGCCTAGCGGCCAGAGTCCGACAACCCCCTCTTCGGAGCGGGGTAGCACGGCCTAGAGGCCAGAGTCCATAGATACCCCTTCGGAGCGGGGTAGCACGGCCTAGCGGCCGGAGTCCAACAACCCCCCTCTTCGGAGCGGGGTAGCACGGCCTAGCGGCCGGAGTCCAACAACCCCCCTCTCCCCCGCTCGGCGGGGATCCGCCCGCAACATGCCGAGCGGTACTGCAGCTTTAAGGCTGTCAGTCTCTACAATCCCCGGGGTCACTTCCTACCCTGTCTAGCCGGACGTCGGCGTTGTGGGAGCGGTTCCCCCGTAGGTCCCTCCCGGCAGGCGCCCCCCCCCCCGGGGTCTCCGGTACGGCCTCTGCTCGGCTGACGCCCCGGTCCAGGCACGCTGGCTCTCCTTCTGCAGGAGCTGATGGTCTGCGTCCTTCTCCCCCGGTGGTCAGCCCCGACTGAGCAGACCTGCAGGCTTTTATACTGGTCTGCCAGTTGGAGCACGCCCAGCAGCGCTTCCTGGGTGTGGCTTCCTCTGCTATCAAAGAAGGGTTAACCCCCGCTGTACCAGTGCGGGGCTGTCCCGCCCCGTCACACTACCCAAGGGGTGTATGTGGTTTTCTGTTTGTCTTTTTGTTTTGTTTGTAGACAAAACAAAAACGAAAACAAAACACCAGCGCTCTTGTATTCTCCAGTATAGTTATGGGGTCAGCTGTGAAGTTCATATCCGGCAGAAAGACGAGGGCACAAAATGAGTTACACCTAGCAAGGGATTATTGCCTTTTAATACATTAGGAACAAGTGAAAGACAAAGAAAAGTGTAGGTCCTCTACTTAGCAGGGAAGGAGAGCTAATAACTGATGACATCAAGAAAGCTGAGGTGCTTAATGCCTAGTTTATTTCAGTCTTCACTTTTAAAAAGGCTAATGGTGACCAGATACTCAGCACAATTAATATCAATGACAAGGAGGAAGGAATGCAAGCCAAAATAGGGACAGTTAAAAAATATTTAGAAGTGTGTTAAGTCAGCAGGGCCTGATTAAATTAATCCTAGTGTACTTAAGGAACATGCTGAAACAGTCTCAGAACCATTAGCAATTATCTTTGAGAACTCCTGGAGGATGGGTGAAGTCCCAGAAGACTGGAAAAGGGCAACCATAGCACTTCTTTTTACAAAGGGAAACAAAAAAGACCCCAGGAATTATAGACTAGTCTGCCTAACTTTAATACCTCAAAATATATTGGAATGAATCATTAAACAATGAATATATAAGCATCTAGTGAATAATAGGGTTATAAGAAATAGCCAGCATGGATTTGCCAAGAACAAATCATACCAGATTTCCTTCTTTGACAGAGCTAGTGTATGCGGAGGGGGGTGGGGAGAAGCTGTAGACATAATATATCTTGATTTTTAGTTAGGCTTTTGACACAGTCTCACATGACATTTTCATAAACTTGGATAATGTGGTCTAGATGAAATTACTGTAAGGTGGATTCACAACTGAGTGAAAGACCATACTCAAAGAGTAGTTGTGAATGGTTTGCTGTCAAACTGGAAAGATGTATCTAGTATGATCCTGCAGGGGTCAGTCTTGGGTCATTTTCTAGTCAATATTTTCATTAATGACCGGGATAATGGAGTGGCACTTTGGAGACTGGATTAAAATTCAACATGACCTTGACAAATTGGAGAATTGATCTGAATTCAGCAAGATGAAATTCAATAAAGACAAGTACAAAGTACTACATTTAGGAAGAAAAAAATCAAATGCACAACTGCAAAATGGGGCATAACTGGCCGAGAGGTAGTACTGCTGTAAAGAATCCAGGGGTTATAGTGGATCACTAATTGAATGAGTCAACAATCTGCTGCAGCTTCAAAACCGGCTAATATCATTCTGGGGTATATTAACAGGAATGTTGTATATGTAAGTCAAGGGAGGTAGTTATCCTGTTCTTCTTGGCACTGGTGAGGCTTCAGATGGAGATTATGTTCAGTTCTGGGTGTCACACTTTAGGAAAGATGTGGGCAAATGGGAGAGAATCTAGAGAAGAGAAACATAAATGGTCAAAGCTTTAGTAAACCTGACCTATGACGAAAGGTTAAAAAAACTGGATCTGTTTCGCCTTGAGAAAAGGAGCCTGAGAGGAGTATTTGATAAGTTTGCAAATATGTTAAGGACTGTTACAAAGAGGATGGTGAAGACAGGACAAGAAATAATGTGGCTTAATCTTCAGTAAGGGAGATTTTGTTTAGATATTCAGAAAAGCTTTCTAACTATAAGGGTAGGTAAGCCCTGGACTAGGCTTCCAAGAGAGGTTGTGGAATCCCCACGATTGGAGGTTTTTAAGAACAGGTTGGACAAACACCTGTTGGGGGATGGTCTAGGTCTACGTGGTCCTGCCAGGGGGCTGGACTTGATGACTCTTGAGGTCCCTTCCACTCCTATGATTCTATATCCAAACTTCCCCAAAGTCTGGGTGTGTTCTGATCCAAGGCTTAGTTGCACTTGTTATCAAGTATCAGAGGGGTAGCTGTGTTAGTCTGTATCCACAAAAACAACGAGGAGTCCGGTGGTAGCTTAAAGACTAACAGATGTATTTGGGCAAAAGCTTTCATGGGTAAAAACCCACTTCAGATGTATGCAGTGTAAATGACAGATACAGGCATAAATATCTATTGGCACATGAAGAGAAAGGAATTAACCTTACAAGTGGAGAACCAATGTTGAAGGCCAATTCAGTCAGGGTGGATGTGGTCCACTCCCAATAATTGATAAGGAGGTGTCAATACCAAGAGAGGGAAAATTGCTTTTGTAGTGAGCCAGCCACTTCCAGTCCCTAGTGAAGCCTAAAGTTTTCTGTTTGGTAAGAACTCACTTATCAATAGTTGGGAAACCCTTATGTCTTTATAGACGTAGTTGTGAAATCCTCACTTCTGTATTGTTTTGTCATCCCACTTCACTATTGTTTATTTACATGGTCTCTGTCTGGTTCTGTGATTGTTTCTGTCTGCTGTATAATTAATTTTGCTGGGTGTAAACTAAGGTGGTGGGGTATAAGTGGTTAGCTAATCATGTTACAATAAGTTAGGATTCGGTTAGGTAAATTTCTGTAAAATGATTGGTTAAGGTATTGCTGAGAATATTACTACACCTCTACCCTGATATAACGCGAGCCGATATAACACAAATTCAGATATAACGTGGTAAAGCAGCGCTCTGGGGGGCGGGGCTGCATGCTCCAGTCAATCTGCATGTCAGCTTGTCTGGCTCCGACACGCTGCTCTGAGAGGTGCCGGGCCGGGGCCGAGGGTCTCAGGAGGTGGTCAGGGGACAAGGAGCCTTCCCTACCCAATATAACATGGTTTCACCTATTGTTATTGCCCCAAAGGGTCCGAGGTACTCTGCAAGAACGAGACCGACTCCACACTGAGAGTAATTGGCTTTAATGAAGGTAAAGTGACACATCTGCAACGGGGACCCCAAGCGTTGCTGTCACTGAGACGGGGACCCAGCGCCCTGTAGCTCGGCCTGGGGTGAAGTCGGTCTCGTTCTTGCAGAGTACCTCGGACCCTTTGGGGCAATAACACCTATAATGCGGTAAGATTTTTTGGCTCCCGAGGACCAGGTTATATCGGTGTAGAGGTGTATATAAATTAGGGGCAAACAGGAACTAAGTTGGGATTTGAAAATAAGGGAGTGGCTGGCTCACTACAAAAGCAATTTTCCCTCTCTTGGTATAGACCCCTCCTCATCAATTATTGGGAGTGGACCACATCCACCCTGACTGAATTGGCCTTCAACATTGGTTCTCCACTTATAAGGTAACTCCCTTCTCTTCATGTGCCAATATATATTTATGCCTGTATCTGTAATTTTCACTGCATGCATCTGAAGAAGTGGGTTTTTTACCCACAAAAGCTTATGCCCAAATTACATCTGTTAGTCTTTAGGCTGCCATAGCACTCCTCATTGTTTTTGTACTTGTGGATTCTGACATAGCTTTGTCCTTTGCATGACCTACCAACCCACCTCATTTTCAGGAAATAAGTCCTCCTCTACCTTGGGCCTAATGTTTGCCTCTCCTAAATTATATTTTGAGTAAATTTTGACTGGGGTAGGGGGTGTTTCACTTTTAATTAAGGAATGCGCACACCAGCTGACTAGAGATTCTCTTTCAGAACAACAAGGGGAAAACCTCCACGCTTAGGAGGAAGTGTTCACACAAGAAAAATGAAGTTCTGGGCTGCTTGTGATTTACAGCTGGGGGGAAGCAACAGTAGAAACAAAGAGAGTAAACATTGTACAAGTAAAACATGCCTTTTTAGTCAACACTCATCAGGGGTAAATCACTCCCTGCTCCCTCCTTTAGCTGTGTTTTCCTGTTACTGTGACCTGCTTACTATCTGCTGCCCTAGCCTGATTCAATCCTTATCACAGAGAACAGAATAAGGAGCCTCCCTCTGATCCACTGTTATAATGCTCCATTAACTGGCCCACTCGGTGCACTCACATATCAGGGAGTTGACACCTTCAGGGCAGATTGGCCCAGGATGCTAAACACACATTGGCTTTTCTTTTAAAAGGCCTCTAATTTTGGGCTAGGGCCAATTTTCAGTTGTGCTCAAACAGGCAAAAATACAGGCCATTGACTGAACTGCTGAAGAGACCAACAGGGAAATCTGCACTGGGTGCAGATCTGGACCGGGGCTGCTGGTGAGATATGCACCGGTGAAGAAGCATGTCCACTGTGACCTGTGCTTGTAGCATTCTGGGCTGTGACCCACCGACTCCATTCCTGACACCTTTATCTATGAGATCAGGACCATCACCTTGGTGATATGTCCATCTAGCCACTATAACCATGGTATTGGCATTGTCTCACACTGAAGCACAGCATAATCTCTAATTTCACAATCACCACAGCCATATATTTTCTTCTACTACTGTCTTCACACTTAGATGTTAGGGGCCTTGCCTGGCTGGAAGTCAAATGTCATAGAACCATAGGGGTAGAAGGAATGGCAAGGGTCACCTAATCTAACCCCCTGCCAAGATGCACGATGTGTCACGCCTTTTATCAGCTGTCACAACATAGCTTTCCCCAACTGAATGATACTTCCCAGACTGGCCTTATACAAACAAGCCATGCTGCTATAATCCTTCTCCTTTAAAGGGGCATAATCACAATTTGCGTGTCAGGATTCAGCAGGAGAAATGATCAGGTATAAGCCAACTGTCATATTGTACCAAGAAGCAACCAATAATCAATACTACTCTTCTTAGAAAAATAAAATCACAGTGTGAAAGGTAAAATACAGAAAAATCTTACAACCTTCACCCCAAAATGACCATCTCCTTCGTATAAAGGGCAGCTTCTGCTTATACAGAGTCAGATGCTATGTTGGTAATTCAATCACTAGATAACCCACCTCCGTGGTAAATTAATTTGTTTACTCTGGAGTCCCTTTTATTTTCTGATGTGCCAGTGAGAGAGGTGGTTGCTTGTTCTAGCCACAGTGTCACCCTAGGGCGATGGAAAGCTTTTTTTGCAATCCAGACCAGTAAGACATTGTGTCACTGCTTGCCCTGTGCCTTAAATGCTCTGGTGCTGTGGGTCACAGTACAGACACAAGAACATGTAAGGCATCCAGAGATGGTGGCTGTGATGGACTTCCCCAGGGTGCAACCTGGAACTGGGGTACTGACAAGCCCTCTGGCATACCAGCCTGGGCCCCCTCTCAGGCTGTGACACGCTGCAGTCCTTTCCAGGCCTTAGACTTACACAGTCATACACAAAGAGGGACACCCCCAGCTGCAGTTACAGGAGTGCTTCTCCTAGCCACTCAGAAACCAACAATAGAGAAGCTCCAGCCATCTCCCCTGGCCTAGATCCACAGCCTAGGACCCCAGAGCTGTACCATCTTGCCCTGGTCAAAAGCCTTACCAGTATATATATGTTACCCAATCCATCCCTCCCTCAATGTGGAGAGGACAATGCACCAGTTTTTGTTCCTGAGCCGATTCCCCAAGCACTTCTAGCAAAACACACTGTTTTAGGTAAAAAATAATAAAAAAAAAATATTAACTACAAAAAGAGAGATTTTAAGTGATTATAAGTAGTCACATACAGATCAAAGTAGATTACCATGGGAAATTAAAACAAAAATGCAATCAAAGTTCTCTAAACTGGACAAGATTTGAATCAAGCAGTGTCTCACCCTAATGGTATATACAGTCGGGCAATCTTACATACACAGGCAGGGCTTTCTTCTTTCCTGCCTGGGACCCCCTTCCCCAGTTCAGTCTTTGTTTCTAAGGTGTTTCCAGATGTTGAGTTGTAAGGGGAGTGAGGCGAAGTGATGTCACTTCCCCTCTTCTATAGTTTATTCCAGCTTGCTGGAAAGATCTTTGCTCATGAGACAGGGGTCTGCCCTCCTCCTGCCCCTCCCCCACCAGTCAAGCATCCTCCATTCCCTTTGGGAAGCCTCCACAGTATACAATTCCTGAGATAGTCCCTAGGTGTGTGGATTCCCTTTAATGGGGCCATTAGCACTGTCGAGCTTCTTCATTGCTGTGCCTGAAACACTAATTGTGGGTGTTTCCAACTTCACAACATATTTCAGTAACACACACACACATACTGTTAGCAAAACGTCATAACTTCACATACAATGACAGCACATATAATCTAACAGAATATTAGCGTTCAACAGATCAAGACTTTTAGAATGATACTTCACAAGGCATGCTTTGTACAAAACATGTCATACCTGTATGACAGTGGGGGTGCCAGAATGTTGCTTTGGGGCACAGTGTCACAGCAGCATTTTAGCTGTCAATATGCCATTGGAACGTTGCAGGTGATGTACTGGGTCTGCTACAAGGAGGCAACGCTAGAGGTAAATAGCATGCAGATCCTTTCCTCCTCACACTCAATACAATGGGCAGCACCAAAGCAGTTAGTCCCTTAGAAAGTAGTTAGTAGTCAGGCCATGGTCATCCAAAGGTTGGCATATTGTGGGAGCCGCTGTGAACCTCTATACCTGGGAAGGATTCTGGCTGCTAGGAAGCAGGATTGGGTCAGGACCCTTGCCTGGGGAGTAATTTCATTGGCTGTACTTTCTGCTACTGACCACCCTCATTCCTATTCTCTTGTGCACTGCCTCCCCTTGCTCCTGGTTCCTGGCTGGTAGCCAGATGGCAGGAGACCACGTGTATCAGCAGAGGTCAGGGTGGAAAGAACCAGCACAGAGGCCCGAGTGACCCCCTGTAAGAAGGCAGGGCTGGAAGCGCCTGGAGGGGGTAGGGAAAGAGGGGTGCCTGTGCTGGTGTGGGGAAGGAGGTGATGGGAGAACAAGCTATTGGTGCTCCCAAAAGGGGCTTGGATTTGGTGGAGGATTATAGAAAAAGGAAAAGAGGAGGAGTGGGAAGGGCATTAAAGCTCTGGCTGGGCTGGGTGGGGGGAAGAGTTTGATGGTGTCTGAGCTGGCAAAATGCTACAAACTCCTCGGCCTTCCCTCAGTGCAGAGCTGAGGGCAAGTGGCCAAGGAGAGCTGGGTCCTAAGAGTTGTCAAACTCCTTAGAATCAGACAAACTAATGTGCATCTGTCGACTAATAAAAGAGAAGCTAGTTGTGCGACAATGAATTTGGTGCAGGAAACTGCCACCACGTTAGTAGTACTAATTACTTCCTGGAAAATATTACACTATGGGCATGGCTTCATGCAGGTAAAAGTGGAGAACA
This sequence comes from Mauremys mutica, assembly GCF_020497125.1. Taxonomy (NCBI): domain Eukaryota; kingdom Metazoa; phylum Chordata; order Testudines; family Geoemydidae; genus Mauremys; species Mauremys mutica. The sequence goes on along the minus strand of NC_059077.1, from coordinate 21,473,281 downwards.
AGAGTCTGTTTTGTGGAGCGGGAGATCTAGAGAGAACAGAGTCCTGAACATATGTAATACCCAGAGGAAACAGAGGTGTTGTGGAAGATTGGGATCAGGGCAGGGCTTCTCCTGCAAAAAGGGCATTGCATCATTCCCACCTTGCAGAAGTTTTGCTGCTCCACACTGAAGGACTCATTATTTAAGTTCCCAGGACCAACCAACAGAGAGGTGAGTCATCTGCCACAACTCACCAAGCCTTGTAAAATTCCCTTCTATTACCCAGCTTTGTTCAGGTGGGACACTTCTAGAATCAGTTAAAGTTTGTGTTGTAAAATGAAACAGGCTGAATGGCGAAGTAACTGACTTCCCCCAACATTCTTTCTAGCTAGAGAGAGTTTGAACCTGTAGCTTTTTGAATTCTTGTAAAGGCACATCCTGCCAGACATGTGGATGCTCTGGGCAGCTGAACCCCCAAAAAGTTGAGGTTTGAGTAAAAGGCCCCCAAAGGTTGGATGCTGATTTTAAGGCCTGATTCAAAGCCAACTGAGGTCAGTAGAGTCTTTCCACTGATTTCAGAGGGCTTTGGATCAGATCCTTAAATCTAATCTGAAACTTTGGCACCTGTGTATATCATTGGGGTCCAAAAAACGTTGAAAGCTAATATTTTTAACATTTTGTCTTAAGGAATATTCAGACCTCACCTATCAGGCATCTTCGATGTACAGGAGGGCCTGGTTGCTGCAATCTGGGTTTTCCTTCATCTGATCATGGTCCAACATCAGATGAGTGGGCTAGCTTGACATGATGATTTCTTTGGCAACCAAAATGAGTTTCTGAATATTTAATTTTTGTGTGATGCTGGCAGACCAAGTACCAGCTCTGAGCAAGGCCTAGGCGTCAGCTGAGAACTGGCAAACTTGCAGCTGGAAGCCAGGCCAATTTCCTTGTGTATCAGTACAGATCAAAGTGATTGTTAAGTATATAAGAAAATATTTGGTGTTTAAACTTCATGAAAACAATGGGATGCTGCCTGCATTGTTTTCAATTATCTGTATCCTGTTAGAATGTAATAGCAAACCTATACATTGTGTATATTCCCCTGTAACTAAATAACCCATCAAACAAGAAAGAAGCCTTCTGTAATGCAAATGAAAAACTTTAACAGCAAAGTGCTAATTCTTGTGCATTTGAAGGCAAGTGGTCATTGTGTGGGATGATCAGAGATCAGACTTTAAAGGCACTCCTCTCTCTCCACCGTCAAAGAAAGAGTCCAGGTGGGTAGTGATAAGAAGTTCTAAGTATGGACACAAGGAAAAGTTTGTCATCTCTGGACAATTTGGATTCTAAAGGGCAGAATAACTGAATGAAAAGGTGGCCACCCCCAGAGTTATTCTAGGTAGCCCTGAGAGACTTTTGGGAAACTGTCAGATTACTACATATCTGTTACCATTTGGAATTATAGATTGTGACTCACCTGTACCTATATTTTACCTGCTTTAATCTCTCAATAACTCTAATTTCTTTTTTCTAGCTAATAAACCTTTAGTTAGTTTACTATAGAATTGGCTACCAGCCTTGCCTTTGGTGTGTAACCTGGAATATTTGTGACATTTGGTGTAAGTGACCATCTGTCGCATAGTCCAGTTTGCATGGGTAGCAAGATAGTCTGGAGTGTCTAAGGCAGTGGTTCTCAAACTTTTTTGTACTGGTGACCCCTTTCATATAGCAAGCCTCTGAGTGCGACCCCTCCTTATAAATTAAAAACACTTTAAAATATATTTAACACCATTAGAAATGCTGGAGACAAAGCGGGGTTTGGGGTGGAGGCTGACAGCTTGTGACCCTCCCATGTAATAATCTCACGACCCCCAGTTTGAGAACCCCTGGTATAAAGGGACTGTCTGTGACTCCATTATAAGACTATTGTAGTACTTTAGGAGGTCACATTTGTTACTGGGTTGATGAAATCTAATTATAGAACATACCACCCGTTTGGGGTGTCTACCCTGAGGTAGGCCTCATGGGTCGTGAGCCACTCCAGACAGCATGACAATACATATCCTAGCAGCATAGCTCTTTGGGGAAAGTGGGGAGAACAGTGCCATCTCCATTATTACAAAAGCTTGTAATGTTCGGAATCTGAGAGATGTATACAGACTGGTTATGAATTTCTGTATTTCTGTAGATATAAAACTGTGCTAATAATTTGTGCTACATTCATTCAGCTCCACCTCCTAACAGGGAGCGGCTGCCTACATTGTACAACCCAGAAAGACAACTCTTGTGCTGTTAAAGCTAATGGAAACATCGAAACCAAAAAGAAAATTGCAGTCTTAGAAACTAAGAAAGGAGGGAGTTCCCCACACTTTGAATAACCATGAGTCATCGTGCTCGGAGAGAAAGGGGAAAAATCCTCTTAAAAGCAAGCTTGTGTCCAAGGTTTCTGGTTTAAAAAACGAGGGATGGCCTCTAAGCGGGAAGTTGTCCGTGAAACACTGGATCCCCTGTATGGGGGGGAACATTGACAGCACATAATATATTAGAAAAGGGAATTTAGCTAATATAGAAGTGTAAAGCTTGAAACTGTCTTTGTTTTCTGTGTAACGTATATGTGTTTGCATTGCCTTACTATTTCATCTTTGAATCTGTGATTTTCCTGTTAAATACACACTTTTTAAAATCCCAAGCAGATGTCTGGTGTGCAAACTGTGTGAAGTGAACTTGTGCAAAAGTGAACTGATAACTGCAGGCAGGTGTCATTCCTTCAGGCTGTCAGCCAGGGGGAATAGGTCCAAGTGTCTGGTAGTTAAGAACTCGGGGTAGACAGATTTGGGGAGACTCAGGACTGGAAGGGCTGTTGGTGACATGCTGCAAGGAGTAACTAGGCTGTTGGAAATCAGGGTTAATGCTTGTGGGCTGGGTGTGAGTGTCAGGGCTCTCATAGCATCATAGTATTAAGGAACCCAAAGTTACAAGGCAGGCAGTGTTAGAACCCCTTACTGTCTGGGTGATCCCCGAAATGTCACAGCTAGTTACAAGATTCATCCAGTCCGGGGACAGGAACGATAGGATGTGACTTGCATAGCTTGCCAATATGGAAGTTGGAATGTCAGATGTTTACAACAAACTGTGAGAGTCCCATACAGAGATAAAAGGCATGAAGAAATTTGCTTGTTATTTTGAAATAGCAAATATATTTGAGAATGTAATGATCTGTTTGTGGACAATCCCTGAACAGAGAAGGTAGCATGAATTCTTCAGACAGCTCTAATCTATTATATCAGGCATGCTAGGTCTGTCTTGGAAGCAGCCTAGTAAATAGGTAGTAAGTAGTCTGGAATTTTTTTAAGGCTGAGGATGCTGATTACATTTGTGTCACTGTCTACTTAGGTACAGAAGAGAAGGGCAGAGCTCACATCTGAGGGGTTCATTTTACTGCCCCCCACTTTAATGGTGACAATGTCAGTTATTTGGAAAGATCAGAATTAACATTTTGGCTGTTAAGATGGTAAATGCCAGCCGCTGATGCTGTGATCTAAGAATGATCTGGGTAAGTAAATAATTTTAAAGATTGTCTTACATTGTGCAGGGACACCCACACAGTGTTTTCAAAGCAGAGCAGGATCTAAATTATTAGTCATCTGGAATACAGCATTGCAAGTCTTTAGGTTAACATGGAGAAATAAAGGTAGGTTAAAGCACAGTAAGTTCTGGTCAAGCCAGAACCATTCATTAGCCAAGCTGCAGTGAACTCTATTCTCAGGCTCTGTTCCTCTGACTTCCTTAGTCTGGCCTAGTAGACAACTCCATGCTTCTTCCACTAAGCAACCTGGCAACTCTTTATTCCCTGACAGTCACCTCCCAGTCCTTTGTTTTCCAAGCAGGGCCATGCTGAGTTCACAACCCCTGCTGAGACCTTCCCCTTCACTGGGTAGCAATGGGATTCATAAAAATATTACGGAAAATTCCCACTTTGGCATACAGGCCTATCATTAAAGCCCATGTCACTGCTTGTACTAGTAAATACTGTCCTTTATTCTGTAAGTCTCAAAATTCTTTCAGCTGGTGACCTCTATCCAAGGAAAAAGTCAGTTTATTTACTTTTATTTAAAGCATATTCACTGACAGTATACTAACTCGGATTGGCCAACACTGACACCTAGTGGCCAGATATAATGTATCATTATTAAGGCTAATTTTTTTTCATGGATATTTTTAGTGAAAGTCAGGGACAGGTCATGGGCAATAAAGAAAAATTCATGGAAGCCTGTGTACTGTCCCTGACTTCTACTAAAAATATCCATGATAAAATGGGAAGGGGCTGGGCACCTGTCGGGTGGCTGGAAGCTCTGGGCGGCCCCCACCACCTGTGGTGGGTTGGAGCTCCACAGTCCCCCTGAACCTGCAGTTTGGAGCTGCTGGGGTCCCCCTGTCCCACATGGTGGCAGCTGAGATGAGGGGATCCCCCTACTGCCACAGTGGCAGGGAGCTGCAGGGTACACCCCATATTCTTTATGAAAATATACTTGATATCCATATGGCATAACTGAGATATTTTATGCAAGATGTGTCTCGTACAGTATCCTCGGAAAGGTTATAATTTACTGAATGTGATTATCCAATTTGTATGCATATATCATTTCTGTATCTAAAGTTAGGAATATTGACTATGTAACCATTACAACTGTGTGTGTATTTGGGAGATGCCCACCAGACGAGGCCATCAGCCTTAATGGGCCATTAGGAAGACACCTATAAGATTTTGAAGATCCTAATCTCTCCTTCCTGAGAGGTGTCCTGGGATGTAGCTGTGACACTACTAGGTCAGGTGGTCCTATCACCTGGTACTGAACACCACCTTGGACTTCTAATAATTTTCCACTAAAAGGAGGAGGAGGTCGTCAAGACTGGGAAACAAAAGATTCCCACCTTATGTAAATCTTATTTAAGGCTGGGGAGTCAGGCAAACAGGACTCTTCTCCATTTCCTTCCTGCCCAAGAAGAAAGGCAGCTGAAAGTATCTGAAGAGACAAAGGAACTGAGCAGTGGGAAAAGGAAGGGCTGAGCCCAGACTAAGATAGGAGTCTAGTCTGTAAAGAGAAATAACTAGAACTCTAAGCAACAGAAACTCTGCAACTTGCCTAAAACAACATTTAGGGTGAGAAATTACTTCTTGAAACCTGTCTCTTTAAGATTTTAAGCTTAGAATGTGTGTGTTTGTTTTATTTGATTGGTAATCTGCTCTGTTCTGTTTGTTATCCCTTATAATCACTTAAAATCAGCCTTTTATAGTTAATAAACTTGTTTTTGATTATTGTTAAACCCAGTTAGTGCAATTTATAATGGGGGGAGGAAGTTGTGCATATTTCCTCCACCTTGCGGGAGGGGGGCGAATTTATGAGCTTGCATTGTATAGATTTCTCTACAGTGCAAGACAGTTATTTTGGGTGTACTTTCCAGAGGAGAGCTGCACTTGAGTGTTGGGCGATTTCCTAGCTGAGTCTTCTCCTAGAGAGCTGTTTGCCGACTCTGTGTGATTCTACAGCTGGTGCATCCCTACCTGTGTGTGTGCACTGCCAGAGAGCCTGATTCAGCAAAACAGGGTGAGGGACCCCCCAGGCTAGTGGAGCAGGCAGGCTCAGTGAAATCCCAGTACATCAGGTGGCATCCCAGAAGAGGGGTCCAACCCATCACACCTTCATGCTGGTTTTGTGTTCTAGTTTTGGACTTCACAACCCTCTCATCTTAAAGAGGCTGAACTGAATGTAAGTGTGAATGATTCTCTGGATAACTCTGACCTAGATATATAGACGAGGTGGGCAAACTACGGCCCGCGGGACGTCCTGCCTGGTCCCTGAGCTCCTGGCCCAGGAGGCTAGCCCTGGCCCCTCCCCCGCTGTTCTCCCTCCCCTACAGCCTCAGCTCGCATGTTCTGCTGCTGGCGCAATGCTCTGGATGGTGGGTCTGTGAGCTCCTGGGGCAGCGCAGCTGTAGAGCCTGGCCTGACCCAGTCTCTGTGCTGCGTGCTGGTGGCGGCAGCGTGGCCTGGCTCCAGCCGGGCGGTGCGGCTGTAGTGCCGCCAGCCACCAGTGCTCCAGGCAGCGCAGTAAGGGGGCAGGGAGTGTGTGTGGTTGGATAGAGGGCAGGGGAGTTTAGGATGGCAAAAACCCCTGTCGCCATGTTAAAATTCAAACAAAGGAAAGGGGGAATTTGAGGATAATTAGGATGCTGAAGTTTAGAACCTAAATCCATGTTCAGGCACTTTAAAAAGGGGAATGATTTTTTTTTTTCAGAACCTGAGCTTGAAAATTTTGGCTAGCAAGTGTTGAGTGCAAAGGACCTGATCCAAAGCTGCTCAAAGTCAGTGGGAGTCTTGTCATTAACTTCAGTGAGGTTTGGATTGGGCTGATTATGCATGAAGTTTTCAAAAGTATACTGCACTGGCCTGTGCACTTTTACTCTGACTGAAGTCAATGGTAAAACTCTCACTGACTTCAATGGGAGCAGAGTTAGGCCAATGCTGAAGGCTTTGGAAAATGCCACTTTAAGTATATAGAGGGAGTGACTGTAGAACAGCCACCCTCGGTGTATGAATAACACACAAACTCAACTTTATTGTGCAAATAACTGAACTCTTTGCTATTTCCTTCCTGCACTCTGTTTAGTCTAGATTGTTGTAACAGGCAAGCATTATTTCAGTCTTTGGATATTTGTTTTTAAATTTAAACTAGGATTAGATACAGTAACAGGAAGGCTAATGTGCTCAATTCAGCCAAGTTTTCATTCCTGAGATGGCTGTTGGTGAGCAAAACCATGACCCTGGAAAAGTACTGGTAGTTGCTCATGGCGGTGAAGCAGGAGCTGAGAAGGCTCAGCGCAGGGAAGATCCCCTTAAATGTGGGAGTGTTACAGATGCTCTAGGGTGATGAGGTGTTTTACTTACTTCTGCACTAGCTTTCTAGGGACTGCCGCTGCTTGAGCACATGTGAATGTGTCATCAACTTCACAGCAAGTTGATGGGTAGATTTTTGTAATGGGGAAATAACTGGACTAAACTAAAAAGGAAAGGATGGGGAAGGGGAGGAAGGTTGTCTGGAATTTCCTGAATTTTGATTTGCAACAATGTCTTATTTTTTTGTTTGTGTTTTTTAAAGTTCCAATATTGGTGACGTGTGTGTGTGAGAGAATGGGACCACTGCCCTCTACTGGGTGAAATGTCTAGCCTATTCCAATTCATATTATTATCTAGTGGATGTAAATTATACACAATACTGCTGTATTTTTTTTGGTTCACTGGCCAAACTGGAAAAAAAAAATTAATTGTTTTGGGTCAACCTGAAACAAACTTTGTGAATTTTTTGGCAAACTGAAAAAGTTAAAAAAAATCCAAATTGAACAAAAGGTTTCATCTGTTTAATTTTTTAAAATAAATATCAGGTAAAATTTGAAATGAAAACTCACTTTCAATTGAAAATGTCCAACATACAAAGCTTGTTTGACTGAAACAATTCAGTCAATTCAACTGAACTCATGAACTGTTTCAGTCAATCTGAATCTGCATTTTTTTTTCACATGGGGGCAGGGGGAAATCCAAAAGCTTTCACTTAACTCTAACCCATGGTTTACAAGTCATCTACTATGGAGCAGGCATTCCTAGATAATGTTACAATATCTGTTTACATATGCACTTTGGTCGGTCAGTGCTATTGCCGATAGCTTGCCGTGGGTTTGTTATATGGTCCCCAACAGTTTGGAACAATTAACAGGGTTGTGAACATTGGTAAAGTTCAGTGTCTCATATCAGGTGGCTTCATACAGGCAGGAAGCTTCAGTAGACTGCACTGGTATTCTTGCTGCTTGTTGTTCATTCCCCAGGTGCTCCTTCACCAGCTGATCGTTTCATGTGGTGCCTATGTCCGCTTGGAGCATCCTGGGTAAGGTTGTGTGGGTGACAGAAACAGGGCAGAAGTACTGAGTTTTACATAAACTTTTTTGTGTGGAGAGGCTATAAGGTGGTAGTTAAGTGGACATGATCACTTGGGGACTGAAAAGACCCAGATCTCTTGGGAAGAGAGAGTAGCTTAAAAGTCTTAGCATCAGGTTTGAAATACACAGATGCCTTACACCTGAAGAGTTGTTGTGTCCTGATAGATGCTGAATTCCATGCAATTTACTGTGTATTGCTGATTCAGAGGAGGCCTTAAAAATAATAGAATTATAGAAATATAGGGCTGGAAGGGACCTCAAAGTCATCCAGTCCAGCCTCCTACACTAAAGCAGGATCAAGTAATCCTAGACCATCCCTGATAGGTGTTTGTCCAACCTGTTCTTAAAAACCTTCAATCATGAGGATTCTACAACATCCCTTGGAAGCCTTTCCAGAACTTAACAACCCTTATAGTCAGAAAGCTTTTCCTAGTATCTAACCTAAATCTCCCTTGACACAGATTAAGCCAATTACTTGTCCTTCCTTCAATGTATATAGAGAACAATTAATCACAGCCTTCTTTGTAACAGCCCTTAGCATATTTAAAGACTGTTATCTGGTCCCCACTCAGTCTTCTTTTCTCAAGGCTAAATATGCCCAGGTTTTTTAATCTTTCCTTGTAGGTGAGGTTTTCTAAACCTTTCATCATTTTTGTTGCTCTCCTCTGCACCGTCTTCAGCTTGTCCACATCTTCCTTAAAGTGTGGCACCCGTAATTGGACACAATACTCCAGATGAAGCCTCCAGTACCAAGCAGCTTGGGACAATTACCTTCCTGGTCTTATATACAACACTCCTGTTAATACACCTCAGAATATTAGCCTTTTTTGCAACTGTATCACATTGTTTACTCATATTCAATTTGTGATCCACTGTAACCCCGGATTCTTTTTTGCAGTACTTCCTCCTAGCCACTTATACCCATTTTGTAGTTGTGCATTTGATTTTTTTCCCCTACTCTCTCAGTGAAATACTTTGCACTTGTCTTTATTGAATTTCCTATAGTTGAATTCAGACCAATTCTTTCCAATTTGTCAAGGTCTTGTTGAATTTTAATCCTGTCCTCCAAAGTGCTTGGTGTCATCTACAGATTTTATAAGCATACTCTCTACTCCATTACCCAAGTCATCAATGAAAATATTGAATAGTTCCAGACCCAGGACTGACCCCTGTCAGTCCCCCACTAGATATGACCTCCCAGCTTGACTGTGAACCATTGATAACTACTCTTTGAGTACAGTCTTTCAACCAGTTGTGTACCCACCTCACAGTAATTTAATCTAGACTGCATTTTCCTAGTTTGTTTCTGAGACTGCCATGTGGGACTGTGTCAAAAACCTTACTAAAATCAAGATATCATGGCTACAGCTTCCTCTCCCTCCATCCCATCCACTAGGCCAATAACCCTTTTAAAGAAGGAAATTAAATTGTTTTGGCAAGATTTGTTCTGGAGAGCTCTATACTGCTTATTCCTTATAATTTTATTATGCTCTAGGTGCTTATAAATTGATGATTTGTTCCGATATCTTTCCAGGTATAGAAGTTTAGGCTGACTAGTCTTTAGTTCCTTGAGTCCTCTTTGTTTCCCTTTTTAAAGATACGTGCTGTGTTTACCCTTCTCTGCTCCTCTGGGACCTTGTCTGTCCTCCACGAGTTCTCTAAGATAACTGCTAGCAGTTCTCAGGATGCTTCAGCTAGTTCCTTAAGTACCCTAGGATGAATTTCATCAGGCCCTACTAAACTGAATACATCTAAATTATCAAATAATCTTTAACATGGTCTTTCCCTATTTTGGCTTGCATTCCTTCCTCCTTGTGAATATTAATTGTGCTGGGTATCTGGTCACCATTAGCCTTTTTAAGTGAAGACTGAAGCAAAATAGGCATTAAACACCTCCACTTTCTTGATGTCCTCAATTATTAGCTCTCCTTCCCTGCTAAGTAGAGGACCTATGCGTCTTTCCTTTGTCTTTCTCTTGCTGCTAATGTATTTAAAGAACCTCTTCTTATTGCTTTTTGTGTCCTTTGCTAGGTGTGGCTCATTTTGTGCCTTACACTTTCTGATTTTTTTTCTCCCTACATGCCTGTGCTATTCCTTTGTGTACTCCTCCTTAGCAATTCATCCATGGCCTGGTCTACACTGTGGGAGAGGGGATTGACCTAAGATACGCAACTTCAGCTATGAGAATAGCGTAGCTGAAGTCGATGTATCTTAGTTTGACTTACCTCACGTCCTCATGGCGTGGGGTCGATTGCCGTGGCTCCCCCATCGACTTTGCTTCCGCCTCTCGCTGAGCTGGAGTTCAGCAGTCGACGGGAGAGCGATCGGGGATCAATTTATCGCGTCTACACTACACGTGATAAATCAATCCCCGATAGATCAATCGCTACCCACCGATCCAGTGGCTAGTGTAGACGTACCCCATGTTTCCACTTTCTGTAGTCAGTCCTCTGGGGTAGTTAGTCTGCTTTTTAGAGGTGCGTTGTCCTTATTCTGCTGCTCTTGCTCCTTCCTTTCCTTACAATCATGAAATCCATCATTTCATTATCACTTTAACCCATATTGCCTCCAACCTTCAGATTCACTCCCAATTCCTCCTTGTTGGTCAGAATCAAGTCTAAAATAGCTGTCTCCCTGGTTGCTTCCTCCACTTTCTGAAACACAAAGTTGTTTTGTCTGCTCTGTGTGGCCATTGGATACGAAGCTCATTCCACAAGATTAGGAGTTTACCATGGTGCCCTTAGCCAAACAATTTAACCACAGCCAGCTGTTACGCTGTGCGCTATGTCCCTGCTAGACACCTGGTTTTTGCCTCCATCCCATGGATGGCTGCTTTTGTGGTTCTCTACGTGCTTTATATTGCTTCTTATGCACATTGGGGATTAGACCACTGTGCTTTATAAAAATAAAATATCATTATTAGTCACAGGGTCATTTAGAGGCCAAGTGGAAACCATGAAGATTGGTAAACTGCTGCCCAGCCGTGCTTGCCTTCCGACAGCTGATTTCAACAGTGTTCATTTTAATTAAAGTGACCTCCAGTCTAATGCTCAGAATCCCAGGGCATGATTGAGGAGGTACATGTGAATGCATCCCTTTATATAGGTGGCTGCTAAGTTGTCTAGCACTAAGAAGGTCAAGGCCCACTGTCATAAGCCAGGGAGACCTGAGTCAATTTACAACCTCATTTCCTAACTTTTCACCTCTAGAATAGCAACCATGTGCTCTTGAATCACTCCCCTCTATTTACGCCTCTCACCTCATTACATATTATCTTTTATTTAGTACAGGTTCTCTTTTATCCTCTAAAGGGATCTAGTCCTGGTATCACAGACATTCACAAACGTGCTTTGCTAGGACAGGTGACTGGAAGGTTAACATGCTTAATAGGGGGTGATTTCTATTAAATTCATACCTTCTTCACTGAAACTTAATTGGATTAGAACTGATAAAGGAGCATATCTTTATCCCTGCCTATGAAAGCATCAACTTTGCTTGTGTCCCTGATCCATCAAGTAGGCAGCTGGTGTAAATCAAGTCAATAGGTTACACCTGTTTGCATCAACTGAGGACTGGGCTCAGTGTATCACCACAGTCTGTTATGCTAAGCAAATACTTGAAATACTATTTTGTGGTTTGTGTGTGGGGTGTGTGTGTGTGTGAGGCAAGGGTGTAAAACAAACACGGCTGTGCTAAGGGCCCCTTTCCATTAAAAGCATAACTGAAATCTTAAGAGGATATTTTATTTTAAGCATATGCAAATTCTATTTTTCCCCTGTCTGCTGTTGTTGTGTTTCTTACTTCCTCGCCTCAAACCTTACTCATCAGACCTTGGTTCCTTACTAGTCGCACAACACGTTCCAGCCGACCGGGCTATCTCCTCCTCATTTCTAAAAAGCCTGGATTTATGACTGCCTTTCAGCATGCAATTTCTTTGGCTTTGATTAGCTCCCTGTCTGTAGGCTGGTTACAAAGGGTTCAAAGGAATGTTATGTTATGTACATTGGAGGGTTAAAATGACTACGTTCTTTGAGTTATGTTACTAAACACTTCACTGGACCTGGAATGCATGGAAGGGGAGGGAGGAGGAATTTGTGATTGCAAACTGGCTATCTTATCTTTAATTTTATTCATTTTGAAAAGGCATTGCACAGGTGAGGGAGTTGCTGAGTGAGTGAGTGGCTCCACACCTCAGGGACTTGTGCATCCCAGTTTATTCAGGCTGAAAGATTGCAAATCAAATGAGGAGAGTTAAGCTAGTCAAAGCTTTGCTCTCAGAGTGTTGGGTTACAGGTAAGGGTAGCTCCTGGCAGCCATAGCACTCCGTAATGTGGGCCCCTTACAGTCTGAGAGCTGAAAGCTTTGTGTTATGTATGAAACCAAAAGATGGTGCTCTTAGAATGCTGGAAGGGAGTGGGGTGGTGGTAAACAGCGATTCCAACTTCCACTATATTCTACACTGCAGGGTGTCAGCAAATATTTTAATTCTCTCCTTGTTCCATGGCTGTTTTTTCTTTTTTCAAGTATGTTTTTCATGCTTGTGGAAAATAGTCGCTTATGTGATAACTGGGATTAGAGGCAGAGTCCAGCAAAGCAATGGAAGTCCTGCCACCACCATAGGTGCTGGGAATGCTGCCCCACTCCTGGGCTTCAAGTAGTATAATTTAAAGATACTCCTGGAAATATGAAAAGTTAGACTAGAGCTTTTATTATTGAATGGGGGTGTAAGAGAGGGTCTGATGCATGGGAACGGATAAAGTTCTTGGCACAAAAATTGGGGGAATAATACATAATGAATACAGGTCACTGGTTCAGAGCGATCTCGATCGCTCGGTAAACTGGGCAAGCAAACAGTATGGTTTTTTGTTTGTTTGTTTTATACAGCTAAATGTAAATGTGTACATCTAGGAACAACGACTGTAGGCCATACTTACAGGATGGGGGACTCTGCCCTGGGAAGCAGTGACTCTGAAAAAGATTTGGGTGTCATGGTGGATCATCAGTTGAATATGGGCTCCCAGTGCGATGCTGTGACCAAAAGGGTTAATGTGATCCTGGGATGCATAAACAGGGGGATCCCAGGTAGGATTAGAGAGGTTATTTTACCTCCATATTTGGCGCTGCTGGAATACTGTGTCCAGTTCTGGGGCCACAATTCAAGAAGGGTGTTGATAAATCGGAGAGGGTTCACAAAGAGAAGGTTAAGGGGTGACTTGATGACAGTCTATAAGTGTCTACATGGGGAACAGATATTTGATAGTCACCTCTTCAGTCTAGCAGAGAAAGGTGTAATGTGATCCAGTGGCTGGAAGTGAAAGCGACAGAAGTTCAAACTGAAACTAAGGCATACATTTTTGACTGTGAGGGTGTGAGAGAGCAGAGGGCGTGAGGGTACTGCCTGCAGGAGACCTGGAGCAGGTTTGCTAAATGAGCTAACCAGAGACACTTGGCATGGGGAGGGAACTATAAACAGCTGGTTCCCTGTAAGAGCGCTGAAGCAGTTGGTTGAGGCAGCTGACTCTGGGGAGTCAGCTCTGAGCAGTATCAGAGGGGTAGCCGTGTTAGTCTGGATCTGTAAAAAGCAGCAATGAGTCCTGTGGCACCTTAAAGACTAACAGATGTATTGAAGCATAAGCTTTCGTGAGTGAATACCCACTTCGTCAGACGCATGGAGTGAAAATTACCGATTCAATGCAAAGATGTGTTACATGGCATATCTAGGAAGATCCTATTGGCTGCGGTTCCCCATTCCCGGCCTATGGGAGCTGTGACGGGTGGTGCCTGGAAGCAAAGGCAACACACGCGAAGCCCTCTGCCCCCTCACCTGGGGGGCAATCCCACCCTAGAGTGGCGCCAGGCCTGCAGCGCCACGGGGGGCATCCAGCCCGCGGGCCGTAGTTTGCCCACCCCGTACTAAGATATTTCTGTATATTTTCCATAGGCTCCAGGGCAATTGGACTGAGAGTGGGAATGAGCTGGGTTCTGGTCCTAGCTCTGCCACTTATCTGCTCTGTGGCTTTAGGCAAGTCTCTTGTCTCTAATTAGATTGCAAGCATAGGCTGTCTCTGTGTTTTGTGCCCTGGCTAACACAATAATAGGTCATTCTTCTTGATTGGGTGCTGCTGTCTGCTAATCATCAAAAACTCTTAGAAAGCAGCTGCCTTATGGACACGTGGGGTTTTGTGAGGTGCAAGCGTAAGTTAGGTATTTTCAGTGTATATTCTCTCCCTGCAGAATGCACATAACTTTGTTTAATACTAACAGGAGTTAATCACAGGTCTGGGTGTGAGAATAGCACCTTAAATCTGTGATCATAATCTTTGTAATCGGTAACAGAGTAAATGTGCTTGTCCCTGTATTTCCATGAAGTAGGAATACAGTATCTATAAGTGTTTAAGTGGAAACAGCATGGCAAATACTTAGAAGTGAAATTGCTTTGTTTCTTTGTGCATTAAGTAACTTCCTTCTGGCTCAGAGTATGCACTGTGCTGTGATGTTCTTGTTTGTTCTGGATGTTTCAACTCCTTATCTCTATCTCTTACAGCTTGTTTGTTGAACTCTGGGTCAGTTTATTCAGGTTTAATGACTCTTCCACGGCATGTTTTCATTCCAGACAGAAGGAGTATTCAATATGCCGTTGTAGATTTCTTTTAAAGGGTTGATCTTAGGTCACTGGTTGAAGTGGGAGCGGAATGTTATGGATGTTTGTAGCAGTCTCCTTTCATTACTTTCAGGATTCTTGTTTGTCCCCTACTTTCTCAATTCTGCCTGCACAAGGAGATTTCAGTGAAGATGAAAAAAGAAGAGATGCCTCTGCAGATGTAGAGTGAGAGTATCCTCATTAGTGAGAAGAGGCTTAAAAAGGGGAAGAAAGATGGTAAAGAACAGGGCTGGAGGAATAAGTGACCTAGGTTCTTTTCCTACTGCTGCCACAAATACCTTGTGTGACCTTGAGCAAATCACTTGTGACTTTTATACTGTTCTGTGGTTTCTTCATCTGTAAATTTTGAATATTTGCCTACCTTTCTGGGTTGTGAACTTTCATTAACATTTGCTCAGTGCTTTGAGATCCTCAGATGGAAAGTCTGACAGAACTGCAAGTTGCTATTTTATTAACAACTCGGGTCAAGATGAACAATGACTGTTCACCCCTCCTTTGCTGTAATATGTTCTCATTCCTGGACTGGAAGACAAGAAATACAGCATTATTTAAATACAATCTTGTACAGTTACCAAGCATTATATAGCTATGATAATTTTGCATAATATTAATGCTGACCTAGTCACTAGGCAGATTTTTCTATCCAGGAGTAGCATCCCATTCCAGCTAGAGGTTGTGAAGTTGTAATTAGTCTGAGCTTTAAGAGCAATTCTCACACTATCATCTCATGCTTTCACAAATACAAAGACTTTTTAAAAAGTATCTCTGATAAAACTTTAGCCTTTCAAAAGCTGAGATTGTAAGGGGGTGTGGAGATTTTTTTGATGTACCAGTGGAACACTGTGGCCCTGGCATCTTGGCTTCCTTATTTTCCTCTCTGCCATACTCAGTTTCACTGTCTTTTCAGTTGCACGATTTTCAAACCAGCAGCCTTTCTGTTGTGTCTAGTTATCTTAGGCCTGGTCTAAACTGGGGGGTGGGGAGGGAATTGATCTAAGATATGCATAGCTGAAGTCAATGTACTTAGATCTACTCACCGCGGTGTCTTCACTGCGGTGAGTTGACTGCTGCCGCTCCCCCGTCGACTCCACCTGTGCCTTTTGCGCTGGTGGAGTACAGGAGTTGACAGAAGAGCGCTCGGGGGTCGATTTATCACATCTAGACTAAACGCAATAAATCGACCCCCCCCCATCGGATCGATCTCTGCCTGCCGATCCGGTGGGTAGTATAGATATACCCTTAGAGAAAGAGATGAGGGCAAATTGCTTCTCCTATTTCATTCCCTTGACAACAATGACTTCCCTTCCTTCCTTCATCTCACTTAGCATTCAGTCAGTGCCATGCTACTATTGAGATGCAGAGATCCCAGTGTGTCTCAGGGAATAGAAAGGTCTAGGACTAAGCATCACTGAACAAGAGACAATGTACCAAGCAAACCAGAAGAACGTATTGGTGCTGACTGTGGCAAGAAGTGGAACTCTTGCATAAGAATGGCCACACTGGGTCAGACCAATAGTCCATTTTGCCCAATATCCTGTCTTCTGACAGTGGCCAATGCCAGATTCCTCAGAGGAAATGAAGAGAAAAGACCATCATCGAGTGATCCAACCCCTGTCATCCACTCCCGCTTCTGGCAAACTTAGGCTAGGGACACTCGGAGCATGGGGTTGAATCCCTGACCATCTTGGCTAATAGCCATTGATGGGCCTATCCTCAACTCTTCATGATAAACTTACATCCCACTTCAACTGAGAGAAACTAGTTTTGCCTGTATGTGGTGGGAATGTCGCTTGTCAGTTCTTATTTAATGCCAACTCAGTCTGCCTGCCCTAAAGGGGTGAGGGATAGCTCAGTGGTTTGAGCATTGGCCTGTTAAACCCAGGGTTGTGAGTTCAATCCTTGAGGGGGGCTACTTAGTAATCTGGGGCAAAATCAGTACTGGGTCCTGCTAGTGAAGGCAGGGGGCTGGACTTGATGACCTTTCAAGGTCCCTTTCAGTTCTATGAGATAGGTATGTCTCCATTATATTAAGTATCAGAGTTCATTGAACTCCAAGCTGCTGTTTAGACAGGCTGTAGCCGGACAGTCACAGCATCTTCCCCTTCCATCCAAATTGAGTCCTATAGACTATCTTTATGTGCCATAATCAACTGAAGGAATTGACAGGTCCAAGCCACCCAGGCTTGTAAGTCATTGAACTTAGCATGTAGCTTTTTCCTATACACAGACTGTGTGGAACAAGATGAACTATTGTCTAGGAAAATGTACATTGGGGATGTACAATGGATACCTGCTGAATGCATTGCTGAGCTTGGAGGCCACTGTCATCCTGAACTCTTGCCCAAAGCAGGAAAGGTGCAGGTTCTTCCACCTGACTTAGGTTATGATGCAGTTGGGTGAAAAGGAATTAGAGTGGTCATAGACCGTGTCATAGATTTGCCATTCTGCATGATCTTGTCATAAAGTCCTTGCTATAATTGGCGGGTGGGGAGGAAGGGAAACTAAAAAGAAATATGGGGTTATTCGGAAGGTCTGACTTAAAACGTAAATAAATAAAAATTGAGGAAGGACATCAAAAATGAGGAAAGTTGAGGTTGCTGTAGAGTCCCAATTCTCTATAATTAACATAATGTGACCTTTTCACCCCCGCTTAAGTCAGATTCCACATTCGAGGTATCTCTACCTCTCTCCCCAGCCCAAGTCACATGTTTTGTTAGGCTCCAGTTTTAGAAAACAGGAAGGTACAACATGTGGCCATGAAATTTGTACATGTAGCAATCACACATTTGGGTGGAGTGAATAATTGCTACAGCTAGATGACATTTTCCAAACTTTCTCATGACATTTTTGGACACAATTTAAAAAAGGTGTGTAGGGGGGGAGTACTTGAACTATTTGGGGATTTTTTTTCCTCATTTTTTTTTTTTTTGGTTTGGTTGGTTGGGTTTTTTTTATTTGACAGTCATAATAGTCTTGTGGCTAAGGCATGGGAGATGCAGCCTTGAGAGACAACAGTTCAATTCCTGATTGTGTCACTCACTTGAAGTCACTTCATCTATCTTTGTGTCAGTTCCCCACCTCTAAAATAGCAATAACAGGAGTGTTGTGGAGATAAATACACACTAGTACTTGGGAGGTGCTCTGATTCTGCCTCAATGTATGTGGGGGTCAAATAAATACTTAGATTTCGGGTGGGGGAGAGAAACAACAGCCTCTCTCACCACCCGTAATTGCGGTCACTTGCTGGAGTCAGTGCTTGACTTGCAGTTGCTATTGGGTACTTACATGTTTGACAGTAACTGCAAGTGAAAACAACCGCAGGTGCAGAATTGTGCCTGAAATTATTTATACCCATAATCTCACAAAATTAAAAAAGGAGAGCTAGCAAAGGCTGGTTGAAAATGTGTCCCACAACACCTGGATTTCACACAACAAGCCTTACGAAATTCTTAGGTTCATGTAAAGCGACAGAGGTCTGATCTCTGGGGCCACTCAGGTTGTCATGATTAGTAATGACCCCGTAAGTGGGACATGGGTTTGTCTGGCTCCCTTAGTTGTGAGCTATCTGATCCCACAGAGCTATTTCTGTGTCTTAGGTTATTATGATCCCCATTACCATTGTATCTGAGTAGTTGTGTACTTACCTCATATTTATCCTCACAACACCCCTGTACAATTATTATCCCCCTTTCACAGATGGGGAATTGAGGCACAGAGAGACTAAGTGACTTGGCCAAGGTCACACGTGGAGTCTAGGGTAGAGCAGGGACTTGAACCTGGATGTCTAAGTCCCGGGCTGGGGCCCAAACTACTGGATGATCCTTCCTCTCTAGTTAGTTGCCGTGAAGTCCCAACCCTTTCATCCCTATCACAAGCAGGATAAGGCCCCATTGTGAAATTAATTTTAAAAAACACAACAGAGAGATGTAACTTTTACGTGAAAGTTGGCCTGTTTTAAAAAATGAGTATTGCCCCAAGTGCAAATAACAATACAGCATGCCACAGCACATACACCACAGTATCCTGGTGTAAACATCCTTCCTCACAAAGATCTCAGTTATTGGCATATGATAGACATGAAAACAAAGCATATCCAGCATCTGTCTGGCCTGGTCTACATGGAGAAGTTGACCAGCATAGCTATTCTGGAGGAATAATAATAATAAAAAAATATATTCCCCAATAGTCAGAAGGCACAGTGGATTGGAAGCTACAGGACACATTTGTCTGTGTTTTCAGGGACTCTGATGCTGAATGGCCTTTGTAGCAGGTGGATTCAGTTTTGTTCCTCAGAGTTCAGCTTACAAATAAACTTGAGACAGGGAGAATACCAGATACCCAGGGAAGAAAAAGAGACGCTTCCCCATGAAGATCAGCCCTGCCATGGCCCAGATTAGCTATATTCCACAATAGCTCCTTGTATAGGGGTAGCCGCTTGCTTAGCTCCCCCTTGTGGTTAGGGTCACTTTGCAGGCACTCATTCCCTGTTAACCCTCACCTGCAGGCTCCCTAAGTACTCCACACAGCCTCACTTGTGGACAACAGCACTCCCCCACCCACCCCCAACCAGGGCTCATTTAATAACAGAAAAGGTTCAAACAATCTTCAGAGAGTCCCCAAAATAATGTCCATATCGATAACACAAAAATTCACATTCAGGGCTAGTTCTTCTGCCACACGCAGAGCTCTGTATGTGTGTCAGTCAGTCTGCTCCACTGGAAGCCATAGTTCCAGCCCTTTCTGGCTTCCTTCTTCTGTCAGTGTGTCCCCTGTTCTGTGTGAGGAGGCAATCTATATACTGGCCTTCTCCAGACAGCTCATCCCAATTGACTGGAAGAGATGGGAGCCCTGCCCTACCCCACACTACAAGGCTCCTGATCTCGGGCCCTTAAAGGAACAGTATCCTGGATTTCCCCCCCTTCCCCTCAATCCAACTCCTAATTCCCCAGGAGCACTTCCTCTCTTCTGCTACTGGGCCATTTCTTGGGCCTTTGTTCATTCCAGCTCCTTGGAATGGGGTCTTTTGGCCTCCTCTACTCTTATAGAGCTAGTGTACCGCATTACACTCCCCAGATAGACACTCCATTCCAGAATAAAAGTGACTTAATTCTGCAGTAATTACTTTGGAAGTGCACTAATTATTCTGCGACTTTTTTTTTTCCAGACTAGACTGACTATTGGGGAATTTTTTTTTAATTATTATTCCAGAATAGCTATGCTGGTCAACTTCTCCATGTAGACCAGGCCAGAGAGATGCTTGATATGCTTTGTTTTCATGTCTATCATATGCCAATAACCGAGATCTTTGTGAGGAAGGATGTTTACGCCATAATACTGCCTTCTACTTCGATGACTTCCAGGGTGACACATGGTATGGTTTCATTTCAATCATGTTAAATGCTTATCATGAACCCTCTCAAAAAACAGAAGTATTTTTTGTATACATACATAATTGGAAGCAAACTCAGTTAAAACAGGAGATCAGTATGAAATCCTGCAGGAATTGGGCATTTATGCAGATGTAAGCAGAGTCTGAATGAACTCTCCCTTGACAGCTAGCTGGGAGGGGGAAAGACTTCAGGAGCAAACTGTATTTACATGAACACACCTACTCCGCTTAGATATCCAGCAGATAGAGCTGTGTTGCTCAAAGTGATCAACTTTGGCTGGTCTTTGGGTTACAAACCACGTTAGTATTGAATGCAGGGGTAGTGAAATGCTGTTATCGATATTGTTGTCTTTATTGTATGAATAAAGGTGAGCAGAACTGGGAATCACCCTCAGATGAAAGGACCTTGTTAAGCCAGGGGCTCAAATGCCAGAACCCTGTGAAAGTAAGTGGTGGGGACAGGTGTCTCAGACAGGAGGTGTGGACTCCCCAAAGGGTCCCAGGTTTGGTTTAACCTATTCTTCCCCACTGTTTAAAGATAAAGCTAAATAGGCTTCATTAAGAGCCCTTTGTTATCTTAAGTGTTCAATGAGAGCTAAAATCACTTGTGGTGAGGCAGTATTTCTTCCCAGCCTGCTGAGAGCTAAAAATCACAAAGAGACTGACCTAGAGAGATCACAGCAGAGAGGCAGGTGGCAGCATGAGATGACTGACGGGCAGCTGGTGAAAATGGTGAGCAGTCAGCAGGGCGGCCAGGCGGTGAGGAGCAGTGGCTGGCAGGGTGGCCAGGAGGAGCAAGCCAGGTGCCTTCTTCCCTGGGTGGGAGATGAACTCACACAGATGGACCTCTGAACCCTGGGTCCTCACTGACCAAGGACAACCACCAGTGGGGCAGAGAGGGGCACAGTAAAGGAACTTTTGGTTGTAGAACTCAAGAACATGAGGCAGAAGGCACTACCCCACAGACTCTGGGGTGTGTGTCCTGCTCACAATTTTAGGTTTATGAATCCTGCTTGTGGCATTTTCCCTAATTAATGTTGGGTGACTTCCCTCCTTTCATTAAAAGTTTCTTTGCTACACTCAGACTCTGTACTTGCGAATGGGGAAGTATTGCCTTTCAGAGGCACCCAGAGTGGTGTGTAATTTTCCCAGGTTACTTAGTGTTGCTTGAGCTGGTTCTGTGTTGTATTGTTGAAAAGGAACCAACCCCTAGATATTGAACCTGGCCCTGGTTGCGGCCGGCTCCACCTGGCAGAAGGCTTACACATAAAATGACTTTTCATGGAAAAAGCAAATGCACAGAAGTGAAATCAAAGACGCCTCCAGACTATGAAACTTAAAGGGCTTTTCTAATCCATATATTTATTTTTGGAAAAAGCAAGTTCTGCAGTGAGTAGGGTGTAGATTTTGTGCTTGATATCAAATCTTCCGCTTGTGTGGAATGCAACAAAACATCTGGGTACAGGCGTATGCTTTTGTGATTGAACTTTATTACACTCAATGTGTGAATCCTACTCTGCCTGCTTATAAATAATGGATTGGTTTGGTATTTATAGTTGGTCCTGTTGGTGGATTTTGGGTTTTTTTTTTTAAGACCTCTGGATGGATAATCATTGATATATAAACATGGAGATATGTTCAAGGTCTCCTCTGTGAGCATTGTCCCTGTGGGTCTACGCTCTACTGCCTGCCTTGTGGAGCCTTTGCATCTTAGGTGGTGGGAGACTGAACCTTTTCTGTGGTGACCCCATAGGACTGGTGATTCATAACTTGCTGCTTATCCATTTCAGCATCTTCCTTCCTGTTTTCAAAAGACAGTTGAAGTCCCTTCTTTATCAGAGCTATTTCCTGTTTTGGTCAGTCTGCTCCTTTGCAAGATTACTCACCTTCTTGCATAACATTTCTCTTCTGGCTTTTTAGCACTGGGTACTTCTTCATTGCTTAGTTCAATTCTCCAAACTGAAAAGCCCTATCAAATGGTGCTGTTGATCTCACGAGAACCAGCTTTCTGTTGAGCTTTTCTGTACAGAAAGGGAAGTTCTTCCTCACTTTCTCTAAACGAATTTGTTCACCTGCTCTAATTAATACTCTTGTAACAGTTTCTTTGTACGTGTGATCAGCCGATTGCGTTATGTGTTACGGGTGGGATTTTCAGGAGCATTCAAAACAGGCCTAACTTCACTCCCATTGAAGTCAATGGTAAAAGCTCCATTGACTTTAGAGAGTAGCGTTAGGGCAATGACGAGCATTTCTGAACATCCCTCCCCATGTTTTTCCATAAGCCTTGATGAGTATTTCACCATTATTTTTAGTACCACTAACTTTGGACAGTATCCCATACCAGGAAACAAGAATCGATTGATCTGGAAGATAATTTTGTAATGAGTTCAATTTTTCTTAGCTTTGATATGATGATGATTTAACATTTACATTATGGCAGTGGCTAAATTATCATTTTACTTCTTATGTGGGCATAGGCAATTTCTAAAGATCATTGCGTTCCTGCAGTGCTTCCTCCTATGAGTAATCCTACTCATGAGCATGCATTACAGAATCGAATCATGTTGGTGTTATTACGCCAACGAAACAATCATAGAAGAGATCTGGAAATCATAACACATGAAAGGAGAGAACATATTCCTCTCCTATTTCCTGTCCTTTATCCTATTTTTTTAATTTTAGGTCACGTCTTAGCTTTAAATGTAGTGTGCTTATAAATGATCCACTTTCTGTTATTTATCAAACTCTTCCCCCTTTTTTTTTCTTTCCATCTGACCTCTCTTCTGTTAATCAAAAGCAGGATGTGCAATTTCAAAAGGGGACAGAGTCAGATGAATTAAAAGGTTAAGGTCAAATGGAAAGTATGTATATTGGAAAAAAAAATCCAAAATGGACGCTAATTTGTGTGTCAGCAAGATTGCCCGCAAAAATCTCTGGTATTTATCAATAATGGGAAGCTCTGAACATAACACATGCATCAAGACTCTAGCTTAAAAATAATAGCACTTATTTTGTCACAAGACCAATTATCTAGAGGTGTGCACAACTACTTGGTGATATCTTTATTGATTGCTTATTACATTACAGTAGAGCTCATAGTGTGCTAGGCGCTATCCAAATATGTAATGAGCAGTAGGGCCAGCCCCAAGCATGTCAAAATAGACCCCAAGAATTCATGAGATCATGAGACTTTAAAAACGTTAAGTTCTTTTTATTTGGTTTTTGAGCTTTTAGGGTGCAGTTGGGTCACATTTCCAGGCTTTGCTCTGCAACCATGGCAGTTAGAAACATTTTTTTAAAACAGGTAAGATGAGATTCTTACATAATCACTTGCCTCCAGGAGCTGGGGCATTAAGGAAACACTAAAATATTGCAAGGCTTGCAGCATGGAGAGAGAGACAAAGATAAAGAGCTGTTTGGATTTTTATCTTCCTGAATTTGCAGCCTTCAGTTTGAGTTCAGTGATTCTTGAGCTGTAGTGACATCACCTGGTGTCCATGCCTCTGTGCTCTGTAAACATAGCTGTTGTATGTGTCCTCCTTCCCCCAAGCATACAGACGGCTCCTATCTCCTCCCCCACTCCTTGGCAGCAGGGTAAGAGACAGAGCTGAGTGGGATCATGATATCCATTCTACGCTTACCTGCTATTACAGTATGTCCCTTTTGTATCACCAGGCTGTGATGGTGAATAGTCTTCCAAGAGTGTTTTTCCCCCCTATACCTCCATCCGTGTCCAGATCAGAAAGTTCTGTTAAGTGATCATCGAAATAGGGGTGAGGTGGGTCCTTCTGCAATCAAAAACTGAGTCTGCAATGAAGTTTTCCTGGCAGTCATTCTACAGAACTATATCAGATTGAAGATACCTTAAACTTATCAGGTTTGGACCTGTTAGGTACTTGGCGGGGAGACCTCCAAAGAAATTTCAAGTGCGACAAGAGGTGATGTTGATGACTGGGTAGGAGGCATATTTTCCTTTGAATCAGCATTGAACCAATATGGCTGCTGGAAGCCTCTTTGGGGTGAGTAGTAAAACCAAAGTCCTGATGACATTTGGTCAGGTAAGTATCTTATAGCACTTTTCACTAGAATTTGGGGTTTCAGCTGTGGTCTTCTAGCTAAATACCATTGTCGGTGTCAAATCCTGAGGTCCTGCATAACTTCACCTGATATCTGCAAATTGAAGTCCAACCCCCGCTACTTAAAAAAGACTGCAATCTGCAGTACTGTAGATAGAAGTTATGTTTAATATTGGTGAACGTAAAATAGTATCAAGTATCAGAGGGGTAGCCGTGTTAGTCTGGTTCTGTAGAAGCAGCAAAGAATCCTGTGGCACCTTATAGACTAACAGACGTTTTGCAGCATGAGCTTTCGTGGGTGAATACCCACTTCTTCGGATGCAAGTGGGTATTCACCCACGAAAGCTCATGCTGCAAAACGTCTGTTAGTCTATAAGGTGCCACAGGATTCTTTGCTGTAAAATAGTATGAAACTAAACAATAAATACAAATTCCCAAGGGTCTGTGCTCCTGTCAGTCTTGTGTCTTCCAATCCTCTCTCTTCTCAACTCTCATCTGAAATCATGGGCCTGATTCTCCACTCACCCCACTTGTACAACAGCAGAAGTCCACTGACTTAAAAGGAGTCACTCCTGATTTGGACCAGTATGTGGGTGAGAAGAGAATGTCTAGTCAGTCCCTGGTGTGTGCATGCCTTGACTTCTGTTTCCCTTTGATAGTGTTTAGCTCTGTAAAGCATTTTGGGGTCAATTTTCTATAAAAGGTGCTACCTAAACTAAAGTTCTGTTTCTGGGAATCTGCGCTTCCATGGAAATCTGCTCTGTAAAGACTCTTCCTTTTCTAAGGGACTTCACTTTAGTGAGGTTTCCCACATCAAACACGTGAAGGGCTAAATAGTGCAATGGGTTAATGCATCAGCTTTTCCTCTCTGGAGAGATGATTGATATAGCTTAGGTCACAAGTGAAACAAATTTCATGATCTTACCATAGTTCCCAGTGGACACTTAGCCACATTACTTACAAATCCACGGCATATGATGGAGCAGTTTCAGGACACTTGGTGGTCTTGGCATGGGCATAGGAAGGATTTTGCTGCTGAGGATTTGTAGTTGGCAGAGCTGTGTCAAAAGCAATACTTTGTATTTATATGCAACGTCCATCAAAGGATCTGAAAGTTAAACAAGATCCTGCAACATAGGGGAGCATTAGTCTCATTCTGTAGATGAGAAACTGAGGCATTGAAAGGTTGTGATTTTTCACAGGAAACTATAGTGCGGAGAACAAAAACAGATTTACTGAATCTCCGTCCTGTGGGTTGTTTATCTAAAAATCATCTTTTAAAAAAAAATATAGAAATACCATGGGACAGATCCTCATCTGGTGTGAGTTTTGCATCACTCTATTGACTTGAAGTCAATAGAGCTACATGGATTTACAGATCTAGCGTTGATAAATAATATGCTGCAAACCACAAACTAAGATATCAGTAACAGCATCACGTCTTGCTGGTCTCCTGACAGAAAAGGAAGAAAGCACTATTTCTTGTTTGTTTGTGTGTTTTGGCTATCTGAATTATTGATATGTCCCCTGAAACGGTCTGTAATTTCCCATAGAGCACAGAGGCATTTCAGTGGTAAGGGCAGACCTGGTCAAGCTGCTCGTGTTTCTGCTGCTGAACTTAGCATACAAGCTGTTCAGAGCGGCAACAGATGTTTCTGCTTTTTAAGGTCTCTGGGAACCTTATTGAATATATATATTTTTTTTAATGTAGGAACAAATGCCAACATAGCCGAGATCCAAAAAGCTTGACCTCAACCTTATGTTGTTGTTGGAAGGTATTGTGCCTGGATATCCTATTGTCCTTCTCATGTAATAAGAAGGGTTATGAATCCCAGATTTGTTTTTTCACACATACAGAGTTTATGGATAGTTGCTGTTATTCAGTTATTCTAATAATTCTCATGGCAGAAAAATACTGGAAAATAATTGAACATGGAAGGCATGATCTCTCTTGATGCCGTGAAGTACTCGAGATGCACCTTGCTTATGCAATGTTGACTAAGCTGAAAATGTAACTTAAAACAGATCTTCCACCCATGATTTTGCTTGTGCCTTGAGCAGTCACTAGCCAAATGACAATAAAGCCAAACATTTCAAGAGCATTTACTGACTTTGACTCTGTTTTGTGTGCCCAGCAGGAAACATCTACGGGACCTGAGCTGGGAAGCCAATAAACAGAACACACACAATGAGTGGACATTCATGATTATTATTTTTTTTGGGGTGTGTGTGCTAGATTCATCCCCTAAATGCAAATAGCATCTCCCGAGGCTAGAGAGGCCTTGCACATCAGGTGGCTTTCCCTTCAGGGCAGGCTGTGTTCCACAGACACCTTCTCTTGCGGTTCCTGATAGAGAAAGGACAACTTTAGTTTCCAATGGAGGCTTCACATGAGCACTGTAGGCAGTGGCTGCTCAGAAGATACACTGAATCAGCGCATCCCCTGGTCTCCCTACCTTCACCTCTTCTCTGGCCAGCTCTGCCTATGTTTGGGACAGCACTGGCCCTGCAACCTGGCTTATACTACCATAAGTTGTTAAATACGCAAGGGTTAATTTAGTCTTTCCAGTCAATTTTTGCAATAAAACCATGTTTGCAATATAGGCGCCCCATTCATACATAAGTGTCATTTGGAACAGAAGTTAACAGTTCGTGGTTGTATATTTTTAGCCAACAAAGTGACAAATTACTCAGCTAGCCTTTGCTTTCAAGTCTAAAAATTGAATGCTTTTCTCTAGACAAATGTTGGCTCATACTTTTTATGAACTGGGCTCAGGACTTTCTAAAGAGTTTTATGGTTCAGCATCAATGTTCCAAAAGGCTTTTAAGAAAATCCATGTGTGCTCCTCTCTTGAAGCTGGCTGAGTGAGGTGGGAATGTTTAACGGTCTGCCAGGAGCGCCTATCAGCACTGAAAGAAAACAAGGCTTTCAGTACTCCCTGTCTCCTGATTCACAAGTGTTTAAAGCCTTCAGGTTATCATTTAAACTTTAAAGTCTTCCAGCCTTTATTTAGAGATGAGTGGAATGAGACCGGTGTGGCAATGTGTGTATTACCAAACTATCTACAGTGAGCTGGGTAGCTGGCCTGGAACACTGTGATGTCATAACATGCCTCTGTTTATAACATTCAGTAGTGCAGTGGATAAGACTAAATCTTGCCTATGGCTCTATTCAGTTTAGAGTGTTGCTTGCATATAGCCTCCTTTGATAGAGAGTCAGAGGTGGATACAAGTCTGGGTGCTATGAAAATAATACTCTGTGCTCTTGCTTTGATGGTAGGCAGTATGTAGCCCATGTACAATGTTTGGAAACCAGTGGGTGTGTTCACAGTTTAAGCTGGTGGACCAGTTCATGCTCCAAACACTGTCCCAACTCTTCTCAGGGCTTTTCTTTAGTCACAAAGATTCAAAACCAGTCTCATTGCCCCATGGGGTCTTGCTCAGCCCTTGTCTCCAGGGTTTCAGTCATTACAGCCTTTGGTGCAGGACTTCATGATGCTTCCTAGCTGAGGCTTTCTCCACGTAACTCCTGCTCTCTGCAGGTATCTCCTGCTCCAGCCTTCTGTTCAACAGGCACAGAGAGCCACCTGCTTCCTGGTCCTTCCCTGACCCTGGGTTTCCCCACTCTGCTCCTCTGAGGCAAGAAGCTTTACATGTGATTTCCTATAGAACGTGTGGCTAAGAGAAGATATGTGCCCTACAACTATAGCTCCCAATTTTAAAGGGCCCAGGGCTGTCCCAGGAGCACTGGAATGTGATTACACGCTCCTAAGACCCAGTGTCCTCCTATTGCACTATAGTTCAACATGACTGTTTGCCAGGAAACCAAACAAAACTTCCTGAGCTACTTTTTTCATATTTGGCTAGAATGTCATATGTCCATAACTGAATACAGACCCAAACTTCAACCTCCCATCTGAGCCTTTTCAGATTAGGGCTGCCAACCCTCCAAGATTGTCCTGGAGTCTCCAGAAATTAAAGATTAATCTTTAATTAAAGATTATGTCATGTGATGAAATGTCCAGGAATTCATCCAACCAAAGTTGGCAACCCTATTTCAGATCTGGATCCCCCAGGTGAGAACGGGCTCCTCATCTGGATTCTGGGCCAGATTGAAAGTGTGACCAGATCCGTTTTTACGTGTAGGCAAAACCAACTTAAATCTACTTAGGTTTTATCTCTATTAAATCTTCGCCTTGACAGGTTACAGTTCAAGCTGCAGACCCAAACGCTAACCCTCTTATAGATATGGGCACAGTTTCCTTCCACATCCTCTCTTTAGATCTAACATTGCTTTTCATATAGCCTTCTCAGTGACACACGGCCATGGTTTTGCTATTATAAAAGTGGGAAAGAGGTGTTTAATATTTGCCACTGAAATGATTAAAGCTATTGCTTTAAATAGGAGTTTAGTAGAAATGGAGACAGACATTCTAAACAAGCACTTCTGAAAAGAACCGTGGCTGACGGGGCATTCAGGGGATTTACTCCCTCATAGAGAGGGAGAGTTGCTAAATCTCTCTCTCCCCATACAATAATATAAATGTAGTAAATTCTACATCTTGCTGTCTGCAAGTGCCATGTTAACTTTCCCTGTTAGGTCTTAAATAATCATAAGATACTGAAGCTCATTTCCGTAGCAGTTAATAATAAAGCAATCACAAAAGAGATCCAAAGGGGCCCTTGTGACTAGCATAATATGGATCCAGAATTATCCCAGAAGTTTATATTAGTTGCATTATGGCAGTGCCTAGTGGGCCCTTTGTGCTGGGCACTGGACAAACACTTACACCTCTACCCCGCATTAAATCAAACTTGCTTTGGCCTTTGATTGACAGACACCAATCCCCAGCTCTCCGGTCCCTGGCTAGTTTTAGAGCTCTTACAAACCCTACTCTAGGCTGAGGGGCCAGCATGGTGGCAGCTGTGACCACAATGGGTCTGAGTTAATCAGCAGCTACCCCCGGGCTGTTTGCTGCAATCTCGCTCTAGGCAGGGAACAAGGAAGTCCTGTTTTCCCACCCCTGGCGATCCCCCCATGCAAGGGCTTGGTCTCTGTCCTCTCTTCCCACCCTGCTGGGAGAAGTGGCTCCTCGGTCCTGCTGAGGGCCATGCCGACTGGCTACGGCCTTTGCTATGTGGGCAGCAGGGACCATGCAGCCTGACTCCTCGATGGGGAGCTGGGCCCTGAGGGGTGGGGTGAGGCTCGGGCGGGGCACTGCACCAGCGGCTCCCACATCTCTCCCACTGTGCCCTTCTGCTGCGCCCCACCGCTGCCGCCCCAGATTGCTGGTAGATGCAGGAGCTGGGTGAGGCTGCCCTGCGGGTGGCTGCTCCGGAAGCATGTCCAACGTGGTGGCAAAATAACGAGCTCTGTGCAGGTAGAGATGGGTCCGTTCGCGTGTGCTGGCACCTTGCTGCAGGGGGCTGATGGGCTGTTACATAGAGGACTCCACTCCGGGCTGTCTCGGGCTGGCCGGTGCGTCCTGTACCTGCCCACGCCTCTGATCGCTCACTGGGGGGGGTAGGGCTGTTGGCTTGTGCACTGGGAGTTGTTAGCTGAACTGTGCTGCCAAGCAGCACCGTTATCTTTCTCTTAGCCAACAGGGGAGCAGCCCTGCCCACCAGAGCGCTGCTTTACCGCGTTATAGCCGAATTCGTGTTATATCGGGTCGCGTTATATTGGGGTAGAGGTGTAGTAAGGAACAGTCCCTGCATCCCCAAACAGATTACAATGTAACTAGACAAGACGGACTAAGGGAGGGAGGAAAAAGAGAGCCACAGACTTGCCCAAGGTCAGACAGAAGGTCAGTGAAGAGATGAGAACCATGATCTCCTGGCTCAGTCGTGTCCTGACCGCTAGATCACACCACCTATCACCGTGTCAGTCATGATCTTTTTGCCCCTGTAGTTTGCTGACAATTTGCTTTGTTTGTAATGTCGGACCCCCCCTACTAACGACTTGAAAGGCAATTAACCTATCCATGAATACGTGAAGAACTTGAAGTAACGGAAGCTGTTTCTATGGTAGCTCTGTGTAGTCTGTCCATGCTATGCCATGTTTTATATTCACAAAGACCCTTAGTTCAAAGGATTATTTGTTAATTTAACATGTTCACTCTAAAATGGGAAATACTGTATTAAAAGAAGATAAAGGGCCAAATTTTCAGCATTGCCTTAACTGGGCCTCTGTTTTTCCAGATGCATTTTAGTGCAGTTATTTGGGGCCACAATTTAGATCATTCCAGTGTTCAAGTCCCTAACAGTCTGCAGATCA
Organism: Mauremys mutica; assembly: GCF_020497125.1. Lineage (NCBI taxonomy): Eukaryota > Metazoa > Chordata > Testudines > Geoemydidae > Mauremys > Mauremys mutica. The sequence continues at coordinate 21,442,910 of NC_059077.1, read as the reverse complement.
GGTTCTGAAGCCTCTTAGTGCCCTAATATGCTTTCCCTATAAATTTCTGCACTCCAGAATGCAGATGGCCGTGTCTGAACAATCTAGTCTTACTGTTTGTAAGGTCATAAGAATACTAAGACTAAAAGAGTAGAACCATTTTAAATCCGTATCTAACCTTCTCATTTCCACAGTGTGCAAAACACTGCAGATGACCTTTTGCAGTGCCAGCCCTGTGTGGGAACTAGTGACAAGTCATGAGTAGCTCTTGGAGACTTTGATTCTTAGGCTAACACTTAGGTTGCCCTAGCTCCGTCGCACAGTATGTCCCCGATAGATGAATTTAAGTCAACCTAAGCCCTGGTGTATGCATGACTACACTGATAGAAGCATTCTTCTGTCAACACAGCGACTGCGTCTGTACTTAACTGCAATGTCTCAAATGGGTGGCTTAACTGCAGCGATGGAAAATGTCTACAGCCTGGTGCTACAGCAGCATAGCTACAGTGCTGCGGCTGTAGCTATGCTGCTGGAGCAGTAGACATACCCTTAAACGTGATCCCTTCAGGTCAAGTTGGTGGGCTAAAGTGGAATACTTTTCAAAATTTGCACTGCCATTGCTTAAGCTGTACCAGCTAAATGGATGTACTTGGTAACTGCAGTACAACGTACCTGTGTGTGTGAGAGAGATGCAAATAAGTGTGTGAGTAAAATATCTATTTTATACTTCAAATCCATTACTCATCTGAATCGAGAGTGAAAAAAATGTTGCCCTCTGCATACCCATTGAGAGAGATTAGATAGATGTATATGTAAAAGGGGGAAACTTGTTTCACTCTCTTGATTCAGATGAGTGATGTAACTGAAGCAAAGGCAATAAGACTGCAGTGCTAGAGAACTGGAAAGGGCTCTTCCCTGAAGAGTCAGTCCTGCTCCCACGGAAGTCAGTTACAAACTACTATTGATTTCAATAGGAGCAGAATGAGGCCTACGGAGCTACACCCTAAAGGTGCTGAGCTTCCTCAACTCCCTCTAAAGCAGTGGTCCCCAAACTGTGCAGAGGAACATTTGAGGAGGCATGGCGGGGCCTGGGCCTGCGGGGAGGGAGAGCAACCCAGCCCAACTCTGCCCCAGCCACAGCTCCCGACCATAGCTTCACTCCTGGGTGCAGCCCTGGCTCCTCACTGCAGCTCCACTCCTGGCCCTGCGTCCCCTCCACCCCCAGCCTCGGCCCCCTGCCATGGCTCCGCCCCTGGCCCTGGCCCCGTCCCCAGCTGCAACCCCGGCCTTGGTCGCTGGGTCTCGGTCCAGCCGCGGTTCTGGACCCGACCTCGTCCCCCTTACCTCTGTCCACGTCACCCCCACCCCCGCCACAGAAGCCATGGCCCTGCTCGTGGCCCTGGTTCCCGACTCTGGCTCCCAGGGGCAGAGGGGTTTGGATAAGGATAAGGGGGGGACATGATGTGAAAAGTTTGGGAACCACTGCTCTAAAGCCCGTAGGAGCTAGAAGTACTCTCTGCCTAGCAGGACTGGGCCATTACCTACTGCTGTAATGCTCCATGGTGTTTTGTACACATTTTAAACCCTTACTGTCCTATTAAGAGAGATTTATGTTCTTGAGTCTTATCAATATTTACAAAATGTATCTGATCTCTGGCAATCGGTCCAGCATTCGTTCACAGCTGGCTGCCCATGGAAGTCACATGAAATCTGATGGGAAGTTTCACAAGGCCGTGTTAGGTTGGGGCAGTAGTTAACTCATGCCAACCCATAGTTAAGGAATAACTTCTAGAAAGAGAGTCAGAGTAGCACACTCCTTCCTTCATTCTATAAATATGCTGTTCAAATGCTTCCTTTTTATGCCATACAGTAAACTTCCATGTAATTTGCATTACAATGGACAGTGATCAAATGTGTCCAGAACACAGAGAAATTATGCACCCTATCCCCTAAATCTTAATGGAACTATGCAGGTCCCTCCCATCACAATGGGGCTAACTCCTTACCTAGATTGTAAGCTCTTTGGGGCAGGGGAGCACCTAGTGCAATGGAGTCCTGGTCTATGAGTGGAGTTACAGTAGGTGCTACAGTACAACTAATACTGACTCTCTGTAACAGCTGGTTTTTAGCTTTCAATAGCTGAACTATTCCTTTTCTAATTCTTTCTAGCCTGTGCACGTGTCAAAGGCTGTGTGAAGTCAGAGGGAGTGAAGGGCATGCAGCACCTTCCAGGATCCAGACCCATGTTGCTGACACCTAGAACACTATCCTGTGTTTCTCTATGGGTATGTTTTTTGCATTTTGTTTTGTGTTTTTTCATATTCTATTACTCGGCTTATCCGAACACTTTTGTTTCAGTGGTTTTACTGTATCAGCTGTGGTGATGTTGAACGGTTGCATTGCCACGCCTAATGAGATCAGTTTTCTCACGTCACCAGTTAGGGTGGCCACCGCTGCAGTACAGAAAACTGGGACATCCGGGATGATCCTGAATGCTTAAACTGGCCAGCTGGCAGTGTGCAGTGAGGACCCTTATAGATTTTTCCAGGTCAGCTCCCTCAAAAAAAAAAAAAAAAGGATGATCCCTGGCAGGTAGCAACTCTGGTATTGGGGCAATTGGTGCACAAGAAAAATATTGGCTGTGAGTAACTTAGGATATACTGACATCTAGTGGCTTTGTTAGAAGAAGTGAGCTTTAGCTCACGAAAACATAAAACAAGAAGTGGCTCCTGTTTTCTATAATTTTCTTCCTAAAGGTACGTTGTAAGTACAACAGTAAAACCCCTGCGTTGCTGGAGAGAAGAAAAAGCAGCAGTCCTTGCCCAAGATTTTTTCAAGTTTGTCAACTTTTTCAAACACTAATATAGAGAAATATAAATGCATACATATTGTTTTACTCTCTGTTATTTAGTGTAATCACTTCTGGTGAATGTACCTGAGTTTGAGGGATTTCTAAGCTTGACTTGGCGCAATGGTAAAAAATAAAAAAATGGATAAACCTAAATCCCATATTCCTCACATGAGAAATGGGTAAGCTCACGTTACCCTCGAGTACGCTCAGTGACCGGTTCGCGCGAACCAATTGTTAAATTTAGAAGCTGGTTTAGAACCGGTTGTTAAAGGGGTGGGCAATTGGGAGAGGGAGGTTTTTCTGTCGTTACACCGGCCTGCGGGCCATATCCGGCCTGCCTGAGCTCCCGGCTGGGGAGGCTCCCCCTGGCTCCACCCCTGCCTTCCCCTCTCTCACAAAGCCTCAGTGTGCTGCACCGCCGGCGCCAGCAGGGCCGGCTCCAGACCCCAGCGCGCCAAGCAGGCGCGTGGGGTGGCATTGTCGGGGCAGGGCGGCATTTGGCTCCGGCGGACCTTCCGCAGTCATGCCTGAGGGAGGTCCACCGGAGCCCCGGGACAAGCGGACCTGCCGCAGGCATGACTGCGGAGGGTCCCCTCTTCCCGCGGCTCCGTTTGAGCTCCCGCAGGCATGCCTGAGGGAGCTCCATCCGAGCCGCGGGACCACAGGACCATCCGCAGGCACTTCTGCCCCGGCTGCGGGACCGGGGCAGGGCGGCGCGAGCGGCGCAGCGCACCGCCCTGCTTGGGGCGGCGGAATTTCTAGAGCCACCCCTGGGCGCCAGCCCTCTGGACCACTCCTGGGCAGCTCTGCAGCTCCTGCCACTTTGAGCAGCATGGTAAGAGGATGGGGCTGTGAGCTCCAGCGGGCCGCGCGGCATCCATACATGCTGCCCTGAGCAGCATGGTAAGGGGGTGGGGCTGTGAGCTCTAGCGGGCCATGCGGCATCCATCCATGCTGCCCTGAGCAGCATGGTAAGGGGGCCGGGCCAGGCCGGGGCTGGGAGGGGGCTGGATAAGGAGCAGGGAGCGGTTGGAGGGGGTGGTCAGGGGATGGGGAATGGGGGGCGTTGGGTAGGGGGTGGAGTCCTGGGGGGCAGTGAGGGTGGGGGGATCTCGGGAGGGGGTGGTCAGGAGACGAGCGGGGGGGGGGTTGATGGGTTGCGGGTTCTGAGGGGGGCAGTTGGGGGCAGGACGTAGGTGGGGGTTGGTTGGGGGGGACAGACAGGGGGCTTGTACTCACCAGGCAGTTCCCTACCGGGTATTCAGTGGCAGGTCCTTCACCCGAGACCCGAAGCGAGTCAAGAACCTGCTGCCGAAGTGCCACTGAAGAACCGGTAGGGAACTGGTTCTTAAGCCTTTGGCAGCTCATCACTGAGTACGCTACTGGCTTAGTGTGGTCACTGAATATGACACGCTCTACCAATGAAGCAGCAGCAGTAAGTGGCAGTGTTCCTTTGATCGTCCTTGGTATTCAGACAGTGGAATGTTGGGATGTACTGAAGGCAGATCACCATTAACTAGACTATTCCCTATGTACGGTAGAAACTGGAGACACTAAATGGAAGGGAAGTTGTTAAAATGTCTAGATATGTCCATTGTGCCGGTTTTATGAATGCTTTATGTTTATATTTTGTTTGCAGCATTGTTGTAGCCATGTTGGGCCCAGGATATGAGAGAGACAAAATGGGTGAAGTAATATCTTCTAGTGGACCAACTTCTGTTGATGAAGGAGACAAGCATTCCAGATCCACAGAGCCCTACATCAATATCAGATGGTACAGACATACAGTTAGGAAATCCACTTCCGCCCTTGGACACTGAAACTCCATAAAGAGCAAAGTTCTGTTAAATCTCTCATGTAACTTTTTGATTGTTTTGAATTAAATATTAATTGCCATCTCAAGGTCAAAGGAAGCAATTAAAACTGGTTGTTTGCAAAGGAAGCCATCAGTTAAGATTTAATGTGTTTGGCCCAAGTTGAACTTCAAAATGGAATATTTAAAAGACTGTTTAAAACGGATAACACATTTGAATGACAGCATTGCACATACCGACCTGAGCTCACAGGAAGCCTCATCAAACTTATCCATAGATTAATAGATTCCAAGAAGAACCATAGTTATCATCGAATCTGACCTCCCGTATACTACAGGCCCTAGAAATTCCCTACAATAATTCTTAGAGTAGAACTTTCAGAAAAACATCTGATTTTTAACTTCCATTAAAATCAATGGAAAAAAGACTCCTGAACGCAATGAGAGCTGGACTAACTGCAGAATTCTTGAGTGAAGCCTAAAACTTTGGACATGTAAACTTTATACTGCAAAAATATCTTTTTTTTTTAAATTGTCTTTGACAGCTGTGAGAAATTATGCTGATCTAGTCTGAAACTCTGAATTAGACACTGAACTAGAAGATATTTGGCCGTATGTAACGAATATCGTGAACATTGGTCCCCTTAGGCCAGGCCACAGGTACACTGGCATAGCAGAGCGGAGGAAATATACATCCCCACTGCTGTGCTATTCCTTTTGTGAGGATAAATATATTCCTATGGCATGAGTCACCAGATGGTGGAATTATATAGTCTTACACATTTTCTTTCTCAGTGTTTGAGCAAGTTTTTAGTCTTGGAAGAAATGCTGTGTTGCTTTTCTGATGTAGATTCTTTGGAAGAGCTGTGACAACTTGCAATAAGGGAATTTGCTCTTTGCCTTAATCACTCATCTAGATTCAGTTCTTGAGGCACAGCTCCCTGGAAACCAAACACCAGTGCTTGGGCTGAGATCCCTGAAAGAGGGAATTGCCTGGGTGCTGTTGATGACCCCCTCTGCTCAGGGACTGATATTTGTGTAAATCAAACAAGTTACACCAAGAAAATGCACAGACCATGTCACAGATTTCTCCTCCAGTAGGAAGTTGATCTACAAGGGCTCAGTATCAGTTACTGCTTGGCAGAGGGATGACGCTCTGATTTTAGTCTCCTGAATGGTCAGTCTGGCATCTTCATTCATGAACATTACATTTAAAAAACAACCACCTCTTTCACTGTTGATCTCACAGCACAGGCTACTGAGAATAGGAAAGAAACAAAATCAATACAGTCTGGGGCTGATGAGTATTATCTCAGGTGTTTTTGGGGCCTAGCATGGAGACAATGTGCATTCTCTCACTTGTCAGCCTTCTCACTCCCCATCTCCTCTGAGAGGTTTAGGAACAGATCTCCATTCCATATGGGTGGAGAGGTAATCACATGTGGAGGGCAGGGCATCCTGCTTCCTCGCAGCTATTTATTTTTCACTGAGTGCCAAGAACTAGCTGATTTCTGAGGATGTTGTTGTTGCTAACTTGTTTCACCCTATCCTTCCCTCCCAAAGGTGCGTTTCAATGGGAGAACTCTGAAGCACCTATGCTAAAATATTGTATAATGTATCAAATCCGCTTTGTGCCTATGGGACAATCAGGAAATCTTCTATGATAGCTACTCCATAAAACTCCTTACCTTAAGCCAGTTGTTACTGGTGGAGAAAGAAATCTCTGGATAATTGTACAGGAAAATACCTGCTTTGCACAAATGCTCCAGACTGCTTCTAGTCACCACCCAAAAACTATAGAACCCTTTCTCCACTCAAATATTAACTGCTAGCAGCTACATAGCAATGTAGTTTATATATGTACTTTGAATTGAAGGCCATAAGGAAACTTCAGCAGTTTATATAGATGATTAGTAAGACTTAGTACTCAACACCATCAATGGGCTTTATGAACATAAATTAATGCTTACAACACCAAGTGTTTCCCCCATGTTACAGAAAGGGAAATGGAAATATTAGACTGTCACCCTCTGACACTATGTCACAGCAAGATTAGAACTCAACAGTTCCTGGCTGCAAGCCTATCTTCAGATAATGCCTCTCTACAGACATTCTTGCCGCATGTAACTTAATATGCCATTTTTAGTTGCAGTATTCTAGAATGGAATGTGTGCATCCAAATTGTTTTAAAGGTTTGATCTGTATACCTAGTTTTGGTCTCACTCTTTTCTAATTTTTTCTGACCCAGCTGTGCAATACTGCGTGTGTCTGGATTCACATTTAAAAATTAGTCTTGATGGCATTCTGCACCAAAAAATGAAAATTTTGCACACAACATTTTAAAATTCTGCACATTGTCTTTGTCAAATAAATATGGAGACTCCAGCATGGCATTGGGCTGCACAGAGGGAGATCACTCTGCAGTTCCCCTGCCCTCCCCAGCACATGGACTCAGTGGTGAGGCTGCACCCAACCCTGATACAGTGTAAGGACCAGGCCTGCCCCAGAAACATCCCATGGCCCCGCCCCTCTGTGCCAGGTGCACCAGGTGTGGGCAGGCAGGCTCAGCAAGGCAGGATCCAAGTGTGAAGGGACTTAGTATGGGGGATCCAGGTGTGGGTTGAGAGGTTTCTATGTGGGGCAGTCTGGGTGCAGGTGGCTCAGTGGGGAATCTGGGTCGGGGGGGGATCTGGATGCACAGGAGCTTGTTGTGGGGGGTTCTGGATGCAATGGTAATGGGACTCTGCATGGGGTCCAGGTGATGGTGGTTGGGGATCAGTGGGGGCAGGGGTCTGGGTATGAGCACAGAGCTCGGCAGGGGGGTCTAGGTGTGGGGGCCTCAGTGGGGAGTGTGGCTCGGTATTGTGGGGATCCAGGTGTGGATGGTTCAGGGTGGTTTAGGGGGTGTGGGGCTCATGGGGGTGGTTCTGGGGGTGTGTGGGGGAGTGAGGCTCAGCGGGAGGGTCTGGATATGAGGGGGTCTGGATATGTGGGGGTTGGGTGGATGGGGGAGCAGCTCCCTGTACAGTGACCCCTCCCCCTGCAGCAGAGGAGCGATAGCTGCAGGAAGCACGGTGAGGGGGAGGGTGGAAGAGTTTGCAGAGCTTCCTACAGCTGGGGGAGAAATCTGAGGGTGGGTCTGACATGGCCCCAGATGTTGTGCAGGAGAAGAGGAAGTCCTGTCCTCCCCAGCCCAGCCAGGACTAGCAGCTGAGCCTGGTGCAGGGTAGGCACCACCATCTGGATCTTCCCCAGTCCTGCCCCCTGCCCCAGGATTTACCTCTCTGCCAGCTGCCCTGGGCACCCAAAATGTACCGCTGGGGTGGGTTGAATGACTACTCTTGTGACTTCCCTTTGCTTCCCTGTCAGGAAGTCATTGTTCTGCTGGGAAGTAAAAAAAATCTGCGGGGGACATCAATTCTGTGCATGTGCAGTGGTACAGAATTCCCCCAGGAGTAAAAAATGCATGCCACACCTAATTCCTTGCACCTCACTTCTCATATGCACTTTGGTGTGAAAATGTTGGCTTGGAGTTGCACAAATGGTGTGAACCATTTTGAATGTTTAGTCCACTGATTCTGATATATGCCATGCCATAGTGCCATTGCTCCTGGTACTTGTTTCAGTTTCTTTAGTGTGCACATAGCACCAGACTTTGGCCTGCCATTTTGAATGCACATGTTAAACAGGAAACTGACAAATGATGATGACCAAGTTTTCTAGCCACAATTTTTCACAGTGCTCCAGAAATCAAACTGCAATGTTTGGAGAGAAAAAGGGACCTGCTCCTGATCCCATTAAAATCCATGAGAGTTTTGTTATTGATTTTAATGGGACTGGGCCCAAAGGGTGAGAGTCCCAAATACACTACTCCATTTTGCCATTACCCATGTAGTTTAGAATGCTATGCCTTTTGACCTGTGTGGTTAGCTAAATTCAGGATGTTGCAAGTTGTTCCAGTTAGGAGGAGAAATTGATGAGAGTTGGGTATTTCTTTGATGCAATCTTCTTTATTTACAGAGTCCTGTTTCCCTGAACACAGTAGAAATTAAACAGCAGGAGCCAGTTTCTTTGCTCGCTGTCCCAAACTTGCCTTTCCAGCCAGCACTCTGTGCCCCAAACGCTTTCTCTCTCAGCTTTCTCTAGGGCCATACTGCCAGCACTGCTGGCACTGCTTGCTGGCTGCCTCTCATTCACCCACATGCACCTTACCCAAGCAATGCCCAGCTGAGTCCCTGCCTGTTTCATTAGGAAAGAGTAGAGCTGAATGCAGGTTAAGTTGAACTTATTAAACCCTGTGGACTATTCTGTCCATGGAGCTGAGTTGCTTCCAGCCTAACTCCACCTGTACCTGTTCCCCTGCTGCCTTCTCAGTAACGGCCCTGCCAAGGAACATGGGTCATCTGACTCCAGTTCCACCGATCATGATACATTGCCAACATAGTTAAAATTCCTGAGTGGCCTTGGGTTTGCCTTTGTTTTGGCTGGAGACGTGGGCCTGCATTTGGAGCGGAGGCTGTTTAACTGTTGCAGCTGCCTTCTTACGATGGCTTCTTTACATTTATCCTGAATATATGACGGTGGTTATGCCTGACCTGTAATAACAAGGTTTGACCCAACCCTAACAATAGCTTGATTTCTGTGGCGTGTGTGGGTGTGTTACTGATATAACTTTGGGGTTTTTTTATGGAAGGCACCTTTAAATTTCTAGGGAGTCTACAGGAGCAGCTGCCATTTTGAAACTAAGTTAATACATCACGTCTTCTCTGCGCCCTTTCCTCTCCCATGGGATTTTAGTTTTATTCATTCTTGTTTTGTTGTTTCCCTTAAGCTAAAACAAATTATTCAAGCTGGAAATATGGGGTCTCTCTGTGTGTATGAAAAATCATGAATGTTTTCATGTAACTGACACAAGAGACCTGACTGATATAGCTGCTGGTTTCTGAAAACCTGTGTTTTCTCATCCAAATTACCGCACACAGATTGGGCAGCCTGCAGAGGGCGGCGGGGAAGAGATGCATGACAGCTAATAGGGGTGAGAATACAACAAAAACCAGTGGGACTGGCCCATTTTTCACCTTCTCGCCTCCTGAGAATTACGAGCAAATGGCAAAAATGCCTCTTAAATTGAGGGCTTTAGTTACAGAGTAACACAGAGCTTCAGTCACTCAAAACACATTCTCTCTTTACATTTTGAAAAAGTTCTACTGCTAACTTGACAACCTGTCTTGCTGAAAATAATAAGACTGAAAACCCAATCCTGCTTTGGTTGAAGTCAGAGAGGGAGTTTTGCCATTGACTTCCACAGGAGCAGGATGTAACTCTATATGTTGTCACATCATTAGTAATCTGACTTTCGGTGTTGCTGCTCTCTGGGAATTTTAGGAAATCTCGCTGTTGCAGTATAAATGTAACATGAATGGGTCCATGAGATACTGAAGCTAGTGCTGTGAATACTACAGCTTGCCAGCTACTCAAATAACTGACTGCAGATTTGCCCATCGCTGTTGCAAATACTCCAGAGCAGAAAGAAACACATTTTGCAATAAAACCCAGGGTGAGAACAGTCTGTCTGAAATGCAACAATAATACCTAGCTTTTATACAGCACGTGTCATCAGTAGAACTCAAAGGAGGGCAACATCATTGTCCTCTTTTTGCCGATGGGGAAACTGAGGCATGGGGAGTGGGGCAGTGACTTGCCCAAAGTCACCCAGTAACCCAGTGGGTGAGTCCCAGTCTGGTGCTTTTCCAATAGGCAGCACTGCCTCCATATGGACAGTGCAATGATTTCAGATTTGTCATGAGAACAATGGGCAACTGATAGGATTCTTACCTAGACTGCACACCTTTTGGATGCAAGTTCTTCCACGTCAGAAAAGGTGGATTTGCCACCCAATATAGGTATGAATATCTAGTAGTCTTTGCAGTGTTTTCACATTTACAAACAAATGTATTTGTGTACTGGCAAGTTATATTTGCAATGTACATATGTTATAGAGCAAGATTCCGATTTCACTTATATTGGTGTAAATCTGGAGTAACTCCATTGTAATTAAAGGTCTGTACACAATGAATATATAAATTAGTTCTCCAATTGTTGGCACACCTTTATTACAACATGATATTAATGACACTTCCTATTCACCTTTAGCTGATGATAGCAATCTCTCTTGCTCAGACTTAGTTGCAGATGGGCGAATCTGTTATTATTATGTATGTCTTCAGAGATCCCAGAGACCAGACCCCCGTTGTGTGCTGTAAAAACAAAATAAAAGCTTTATCCTGAAGAGTTTACAGCCTAAATCTAAGATGACAAGACAACAAGTGGGAGCATTTCTAACGTGTCCCTTTCTTGGGGTGGGGTGGACAGGAGTAGGCATTGCTGAAACCTACGTACAGCTTGCTTACATCCAGGACAGGTTCTAAATCAGTGATTCTCAACTTGCAGCCCGTGAGCCACTTGGGGCCCAATCAGGACAGAGCTGTGGCCCATGTGATATCCTCAGGGCCACACAGGTAGTATTGGATGCAGCCCACAATGGTAAATAGGTTGAGAACCACTGTTCTACATAACCAACACAGACAAAGCATTTTGAGCTGCTTCCTGGTTGCTCCTATGTATCAGCCTATGCTCTGAGAGAGGTTCTTCTGAGGAAATCCCTACCAAAAAGGGCAGGGCACTTAAGAGACCAGAACCCATGTCAACACATCAGAGAGCGTTCACTGGCGTCAGCGGAGCTGTGCCTGCTCACACCAGGTTTGACCATTCTGTGCACATGGCCAGGCCACTGTACTTGGAAGTGCTTCAGCCCAAGTGCAATACTTCATACACGTTTTTGGAATTCATTTAAACCCCTTTTCTCTAGTGGCAAGGAGCCACCTAGATGAGTGTAATCCAAAAATAAGTGTTGTAGTTTATAAATAGCTCCTGCAGACACAAGGAACATATTCCAGAGAAACAGATTGGAAGCATTGCTTGAAAGGCGGGTGAGTAAGCAGAGGCAGTTTAGGCCAACTTTAACTAAGTGCCAAGACATGCACGGCTAGCTTTATTTGAGTTTCTTCCGTTGCTCCGTAAAAATGAGTTGCAATCATGATTGTTCCAGTGCTCACTCCTTTATTATATGTAGGTAGTTTTACAAAGGGAAATGCTGACTGAACTTTTGTGGGGTTTGTTTATACAGTGGTTCATGGGAAAAAAAACCCTCTCTTCTTGACATTTAAATCATTCCCACCCGTTTGGGAGGAAAAAGTAGATTTGGTTTTCTGGTTTTTGTCTGTATTTTTCACCTTTCTTTCTTAAATCTCAGCCTTGGAAAAGATGAAAGTGTTTGCTGGCTGCAAGGGACAGGTAGCATGTGCAGGGCCATTTAGTTTAAATTCTGTGCCTCCATTTTGGTGGTTCTTTTAGGATTCTAACAGAGGTAATGAATAAAAGACCTTTAAATAGCAGGTTGAAATGTTCATTGCTATCTATCTATCTATCTATCTAAGATAGTTATGGCTCCTGTAACAGGCTGGGGCCTGCCCCTTTAAGGACTAGGGAGCCTCAGGCCAACTTGCCCTTTTCAATGTATCAGACCCACCTGAGAACGGAGGGGACAGGTGTTCTCTATCAATGGCTGAAAAGCCCTAGTTGAAAGGGGTTGTGGTATCACCGTTGGTCTCTGTGACTAGCCTAGTGGAGGAGAAAAGGGTGAAAGGTCTCTCGTAGCCTGTGCTGATTGTAAGTGTTATGTTTGTTTCAGTTATTAAAACAGGGCCCTGGAACAAGGGCCTGAAAGACTCAGGATGTGGTAGTCAGTCCTTCCTGGGAAAGAAGGGGAAAATGTGGGCAGGTGATTGGCCATGGGATTGAAGGGGAAAATGAGGCAGTGGCTAGCCTGAAGCCAGAGTGGGTAAAGGGTTGCTGCTGTATCTGACCACTTTAAAGTCTTTAATGTATTTATGTATGTAGGGAAGTGCTATTATTCCCACTCTATAACTGGGGGATTGTGGCACAGAGATGAAATGACTTGCCAGTGACCCACAGTTTGTGAAGGAGCAGGACGTTGAATCTAGATTTCTCAAATCCCAGGCTAGTGGCCTAGTTCTAGACGAGTGGTTCCCAAACTGGGGTTTGTGAAATGATACAGGCGGTTCTGGGGGGATCCCTAATGGCAGACACAGCTGTCCCTAGGGACCCTGAGCAGCATGGGGCCAGCACCCCGGAGCCCCTGAACTTCCACGAGCTAAGCAGATCAAAGCAAGCATATCTATCACACTGAGGAGATTTAAACTTCAAAACTCCTTATAAGACATGGAAAGAGGTGGATATTTTTTGCTGTTTTTAAAACTAAATAGGCAGCTGTATTGTTTTTAAAATTATTATGAAGAACAAGTTTAAGCTGTGTTGTAACATGTGGTGTTTGCCTGGACTGCTCAAGACCTGAATGCTTGTGTAGGAGGAACTCTGTGAGTTGGCTTCTTAAATACCTTCATACTTTTCACATCTGATACTCCTTGATGAAACATTGGAGCCTTGTCTTATAAGAGGCTTATTCAAAGTGATACAAGCTACAAAAGTGAGATCTTGGAAGAGTGTTGCTGTTTTCCTAATGTAATAAAAATACTGTAATGATAAATAATAGTGTGTAATAAGCATGTCATAAAAACAAACCTTATATTTCCAAGATCAGTGCTTGTATAACTTTATACTCCGGTAAAGGAGAAAATCCCTAGAAATATTCATTTTTAGGAGGGGGTTTGCGAGACTTGACAGTTTAGTGAAAGGGGTTCACAGGTTGTTAAAGTTTGGGAGTCACTGTTCTAGACCCTCCTCCCTGCACCATTGGGCTTGATTCTCCATCGCCCTGCATCTCACACTGGCATTTGACTAGTGCAAAGTAGCTGTAAAATGCTACTAAATCACAGGAGTAGTACCATGTGTACAGTACCACTTCTGTCAGCAAAACTTATGTCACTCAGGGGTGTGGAAAAAAACCACATCCCTGAGCGATGTACATTTTGCCAACATAAGTAGTGGTGTGCACAGCGCTCTGTCAGTGGGAGAATCTCTCCTGCTGACATCTATTGCCGCTCATTGAGGTGGTTTTATTATGTCGACGGGAGGCTCTCTCCCCTCCGCAGAAAGCAGCTACACGAGCGATCTTACAGCAGCGCAGCTGCATCAGTACAACTGAGCCGCCGCTCTAAGCTTGTTAGTGTAGACATGGTCTCGTGCTTTCCTGCTGTGGTGTAAGTGAGAGTTAGAGGTAAGGGGTAGTCGAGAACTGGGTCCAATTCTCTAAGTGAGAGGATCGCTTTATTTCTGCTACTGTGTTGTCCACAAACAGATCGTTATTTGTAGAGGTGGCTAGCTTTGATAAATCAATAAGCTCTAACCAGGCCTCGGAGCACTATCACAATAATGTTGTGTATAGAACAAATAACTTCAAAGTCATACCAATTAAAATAACAATGGCTACAGTACTAACTCGTGGCCAGGTGCTACCATCCAGTTCCAATAGTAATGAATCCCCCTCCCTGCCACCCCACACAAACCCGGTTTTCTCTCTCTACCTGCAACTAGCCCCACCTGAAATGCCTGAGGAAACATGGGCGAGCAGGCAGGGAAGAGTCCTGGGGTCTGTAACTGGGTGGGGATCTCAGTGTTGCCCATTGTTCTGCATGGTAGGCCAGAATCAGTAACGCTGACATAGGCTACAAGGAGCTTTAAATTACATCTCTGCAGTGGGTGGGCTGTGTGTGAAACGGCCCAAGTCAGGCCAGCTGGCGAGACTGTTTGAATTTCTGAGCATGGCAGGGCTTTAATTCCCATTGGATCTCCACAGACTCTTTCTTTGGCAGGAGCCACAGAGAGAAGGTGTTTTATCAGCAGCTGCTCTGTCTGCCCTGGCCACCCTGACAAGACCAGTTGACTGATGCCCCTTTTTTTTCTTTCCCTGCCCAGCAAAGGGGTTGTGGGGGATGCTTGGTACTGCTGTAGCCTCATTCCTTGGCAGATAGGCACCTACGCTTAGCCTGGCATAATAGTGTGTAAACTTTGTAACGAAAACCTTCTGCTGCATCATGTAAGACCCAAGTACATATAAATTCTATCACCGAGCCAGCACTCTAAGGGGTGATAGTAACTGGTTCCTTTATTATCCTTTTTGTGAGCTTGATGCTAGAGGGTAACATCCCATACTCTACAATGGAGGCAGTTTGTTACACTACCCCCCAATGGACAAACAGGAGGTCAGACAAGATAATCTGATGGTCCCTTCTGACCTACAAAAGTTTGTCCCAAACCTATGAAAGTCACAGGAGCTCAGGTGCCATTCTTGAACAAATCACTTCAGCTGGCAAGAGGAACAATTATAACATGAATTGCACACACAGTGGGAATGAGGAACAGAAACACAGTCCTTCAGTTCCAGATCCACAGCCCTCAACCACTTGAACTCAAGGAGAAATCCTTTAGCTGATTATTAATGATGATAATGGCACCTATGGGCAGCCGCTAAAAGGTAACATCAGACTAGTACATACAAAGACAGTACACTCAATGGTGACTATTTTAGGAAGGGTTGGAGGTGATGGGGATAAAGCCCAGTTTCAATATGCATGGTGTCTGACTGGTCTTCATGCACCCATCTTTGCTTTATTCACACACAGCACCTATAATCTCTTACAGTAAGACAGGCTGATTGTGAGGCCACAGGGACAGATAGGGATATCACAAACTGGGGATTATGGCCCTTTATCATGAACTCATGGCAGATGGAAATTGACATCTATGAGGGGAAAGGTCCTTCTCAAAGGTAAGATATCTTTTTTGTATTTATCTTAACTTGTACTTTGATAAATTTTCAAATGTGTTTTTCTTCACATATTGATATGATACAAATCTTTTTCCCAACGTGCACTGTTTGCTTCCTGCCTATTCTCAAACTCTGAAGTTGTCTTATGCACCATTGATTGTTTCAGATCAACATTTTCCAGGTTAATGCCCTCCTCCTCTTTTTAAAATCCCTCACCAGTTTTCCATTTCTCCAAATCCCCAAAACCACTGTTTTAAGTTTTCTGAACCTCAATTGTGCATTTCAGGGAATTCTGGCTAGAAAGAAAACAATGTTCCTCCTAAAGTAGAGATCATTGGCTACAGTAAATAACTTGTGTTTAAGTACACAAACTTTTGCTACTGAATCTACAGTGTGACAGAAGATTCAGCTTTCCAGAATGAACATGATCATAACTTGATAGTAACTAATTTTCAGATGATTTGTAACTGATTTTTATTTGCAGTGGTCACTCCTTACAGGAAAAACAGCCTTTTATCTTTTGATAAAAACAGCCTGGCTTTAATGGGAAGGGACTGTTTAAAAGAGGTAGTTTAAGTCACTTGCCTTCTGACCCCTTTCTTTGACATTCGATTGAGTGCTGGGGGTGTTTTTGCAAAGAGTGAAGAGTAAATAAATAAGGAGTAATTGAGCTGTCACATGTTGTAGAGTTAGGGCCATAGTCTGCTGTTGTTGTGGTACCATACTCCATTAAATTAGTCATTGGGGAGAATTTGGCCCATCTCTCTGAGGAGTTGCATGTGTTTCACTGAAGATCAGAACGGATAAACTCCAGGAACAGCTGTTTCATTCAGACTACAAATGGGGGTGGGGATAGTTTATGTATTAAGCTGGAAAGGCAGCATGCAGTCTGGAGTAATTCAACTGTTTGGAGATAAACATTACTATTATTCCCTTGCTAGTGAATATATTGCATATTTAGGGTTTAGATCAGACGGTCACTATAACCTCGTGTTTTTAGATGTTTAGAACAAATCTAATTTTCAGTATAAATGCCCTGTGTTTATTTTCAGCCTCCAGGGTTAGGCTTGTTACATTTGAGTTAAATCTTTGTCCATTTTTATGTGCAGATGGAAACTAACTTTCTGTCAATAGATGTAGAAACTTCTTATGGCGCCTGTCTTGCCAAAGAAGGCAGGTGCAGCCAGGTCTGATGATTGGGATGACTCTGGCCCAGCTCCACAGAGAGAATTAGACACCTAAATTCCAAACCCTGCCTAGCATGCTGGCTCTCATGTCAATCCCATTTTTAGGCACCTGTCTCTCCCCATGCATTATACAGGTAGCCTAGGTGCCTGACTCCGGGTTTGTGGATCCCATTGTTCCAGTGATTTTCTAGGTGCCTAGAAGTTAGGCATTGTGATGCTTAGTGTTGCAACGTGCAAGTCCCTCTGTGGATCTAGGCCTTTCTCCATTCACATGCAGTGGAGAGTGTGGTCCTCTCAAACTGCAGTGCACAGCTAGAATTTCTCCTTGGGCTCTCAACCCTTCTCGGCATCCCCCACCCGAAACAGATAGTGGTTCGAAGCGACAATCTGGCCATAATGCTGCTGGTTACCTAGGTGTGGCTTAGTGCTGCCTTTCACAGTGGAGTTATGTAGTGATTATGGTCACCAACTTTCTAATTGCACAAAACTGAACACCCCTTCCCCGAGGCTCTGCCCCCACTCGCTCCATCCCCCCACCCTCTGTTGCTTGCTCTCCCCCACCCTCACCTACTTTCACTGGGCTGGGGCAGGGGTTGGGGTGTGGGAGGGGAGTGAAGGCTCCGGGAGGAGTTTAGGTTGCAGGAGGGGGCTGGGGCAGGGTGTTTGGTGGGGGTTGGGGTGCAGGCCCCGGGAGAGAATTTGGGTGCAGGAGGGGACTCTGGGCTGGGGCAGGGGTTTGGGGTGTGGAGGCCCGGTGGTGCTTACTGTGGCTCCCAGGAAACAGCCACCAGGTCCCTACAGCCCCTAGACATGTGGGCAGCCAGGGAAACTCTACACATTGCCCTTGCACCTGCAGGCACAGCCCCCGCAGTTCCCACTGGTGGCAGTTCCCCACCAATGGGAGCTGCAGAGCTGGCCCTGGGGGTGGGGGCAGCACACAGAGCCTCCCTGGCTGTCCATGTGTCTAGGGGCTGCAGGGACCGGGTGGCTGCTTCTGGGAGCCGTGCAGAGCTAGGGCAGGCAGGGAGCTTGCCTTAGCCCTGGGCCCCTGCTGCGCCACTGACTGGACTTTTAATGGCCTGGTCAGCAGTGCCACTCGGAGCCACTTTTCAACCGGGTGTTCCAGTCAAAAACCGGATGCCTGGCAACCCTAGTGATGCAAGTTTTTGACTATGCAACTCTGGAAGAACATAGTGAAATCAGCACAATAGTGTGTTAATCTCCTTTTTCCTGGTAAAACAGGGACAAGTAAGAAATTTAAAATTTGTACATTGAACATGACCTTGTCATCTTACATTCCAACACTGAAATACCTGTGAGCTGCTGAGGGTCCTCAACCCCCGCTGAGCTTCAGGATCTTGTTCATTTATTAGGCCTACGTTTTCCAAAGTAACTAAGGGCCAGATTTTTAAAAGTATTTAGGTCCTGGGTGCCTAATTTCTAGGTGTGTAACTTGACACCTTCAGGGGGCCCAGATTTTCTGAAGACCTACCCTCTGAAAACCAGGCCCTTTTAAGGTGTCTCAAACTGGGGGCCCAGAATCATTAGTCACTTTTTTGAAAAATTTTAAGCCTAGTGACTATGATGTGCCAGGAGATGCACAAATGAAAATCAATGGATATGTGTAAAATATTTTGCCTGGGATGGCAGGTTTTTATCAAAAGCCTTCTTTAAGGATGAATGTATTTAGCTTCCCAACAGACACCACTGCAGTCATGAATAACTAACTCCCCGGATCTGTCCTGAGGTGTGCCCTCCTTTAGAGTGTTCACAATAAAAACTTGGATTAGGTTATATATTTGCCTCCCATCATGTAATGTAAAAACAAGTGGGTAGCATGTTTTAAAAGTTAAAATGCGATTGAAGTAGAGTGTTACTGAGGGTTAGCAGACACTGATATAGCGTGCACAGAAGATAGGTGATTCATGAAACCATGTAAGCCAAACTTTTGAAAAGTGGACACAGATGTTGTATGCTTCAGTGTTCAAGTGCCTGTCTTGTATTGAGTGAACATTTGAGCCTAATTCTCATATCACTTATCGCTAAGATTTTTTCCATATTCCCAATAGTCCATTTAACTTGCCATTGCTATTTCTAGCTCAGAAATTCTTCGGTAGAATAAACTATGCATGAGCCTTATTTACAACTGACATAATACATATTTGTATCCATTCCCCTTAATCAACGTGTTGCTCTCCTGTTACAAGGGTTGTCGTCCAATCAAAGAGCAGAAAATACACCACAGGACCACACACTGCAAATAACGAATTTGAAGGGACTGTTAATAGTATTACCATAAGCACCTAGAGGCCACAACTGAGAGCAGGGCTCTATTATACGATGCAAATAGAAATAGCTCTGGCCCTGGAAAGCATAGTTTTAAATAGACAAGGAGGACAAAAGTACAGATGTTACAGAGATTAAGTGAGTTGCCCAAGGTCAGAATGGGGGACTGAATCCAGGCCTCCTATGCCTTAGTCACAAGTACATCTTTCTTGCAGTTTTCAAACACATTGATTAATGATATTTAATCTGTATTGCTCTGTGAACGCTGAGTTCACGCACAGAAATCAAAATCGGTTTGTGAGTTATTTGCAAACCAAAAACAGGCCAAGCTGTTAAATTCCTGGTTTGATGCTGACTATTCAGTAAGCTCTCTTCTAGATTCCAAGTTTTATGCTCTACTCATGGAACCATGCAGAGTAAGGCTCCTGAGATCCATGCCAGTATATGGGTGGCAGAAAAACTCCTTCCTGATTAAAAATGTATCGGTCATTTCTGTCCCATGCATGTGAGCAAGAATCTCCAGGGTTGCATTTTCTTTTGGATATAAAACTACACGCCAAAGTGATGGTTACTCTAGCAATGATACAACTGGACGGAATGGTTTGAAAATTTCACAGCTCCTCACAGAGACCTTGTTCTAATAATTGCAAGGATTAAATCAAAGGGGACTGTTTTGTTTTACTGTTTCTAAATTTAGAATGATGACCAAAGCTTTGTCAAAGAGGCCAGGACTGACAAGAAGCACATGCACACCTCAGAGGCCATTGGTGAGTGATAGCCAGAATATGTGAAAGATTTCACATTCTTCAGCTCTAATCTCTTAGAACAAAATGAAACCCAAAACTAACCTGAGAGAAAATGTCAGCTCTGTTTAGTGTTCTCTCATGTGCCATATATGTCGTTGTGTATGTTTTTGGTGGATTAGAGCTACTGTTTACTTATTTTCTGCTTGGTCAGCAGTGCTATTGTTTTAGTGGACATTTTCAAAAGCCATTTGTTTTTGTTAGTAATCTAAGATGAGCTCTGTAAGTATTTGTGTAAGGGAGAAAGCAGTCTTGTGTATTTCCTTTCAGTAGCTGAGATGGACTTTAGAGGCAAAGCATGACGTTGTCCATTGTATAGCTGTTTCTGAAGTATCTTTTCCCAAAGTTACCTCTCCATCAGATGGGGTAAAGCTACACAAATCTAATCGAATATACCTTCAATCCGTATTAAAGGATTTCTAATGAAAATGTCTGTCTGATAAAAGTTTAATGTTCCTTGTCCCCTAGTTGGATTAAGCTTCGTAATACACCACTACCCCGATATAATGCTGTCCTTGGGAGCCCAAAAATCTTACCGTGTTATAGGTGAAACCGTGTTATATTGAACTTGCTTTGATCTGCCGGAGTGCGCAGCCCTGCCCCCGCCCCCCAGAGCGCTGCTTCACCGTGTTATATTCGAATTCATGTTATATCGAGTCGCGTTATATTGGGGGAGAGGTGTAACGATAATGACAAGGGCGCCTTCCCCACTCTGCTTCTCTGCCTACTTGTTTTTATTAAATATCAATTTGTACAATAGCAGCTAGAGGCCCCGTAGTCAGGGACTGCATCCCATTGTACAAGGCAAAGTAAAAGAAGAAAAAGTTCTTTCCCCAAAGAGCTTGTTGTCTCGGTGTGTGAGAAAGATGAAGTAAATAGATGGGTTGGGTAACTACTGTTCCCTGCCAGAAGTACTCCCCTCTCTGCTTTCTGTTCCCTTTTTGTAGCTCTGATCTCTTACCACCACCCCTCTATATCACTCTTTGCACTACTAACTTTTTAGCTTCTTTCCCCACCTCACTTCTGCTCTGTCATCCCCTCCCAGTTGTTCCCCACTTCCTTTTCCTGCCCTCTCTGAATGCAACGAATTCACATCTGCTTCCACCAGGGCTGAATGTGGCCACCCATGTCAGTCTCACTCACCGCTTTGCTTTTCTTTCCTCAGTTTTTCTCCTATTTCCCACATTGCTTCTCTCTCTCTCCCCCCACACTCCTCCCTTCTGTTTTTCATCTCTCTATCCTTCCTTTTGCTGCTCTTCTGCTTATCCTCCCAACCAGTCTCCTTTTTTTTTAAATCCCATGTCATCATCCCTGCCAGTTCTTCTTCTCCAGTCTTCTTTGCTCTGCCTTTCTCTTCCCCATTCCACTAGTCCTCTGCTTATTACTCCCCTCTCTGTCAGCCACTAACTGATTAGGAAGAACTGCTTTCCCCCACTCCGTAGACGAGTTATTGCATAATTATTCACTAGAGAAGAAGGACGATGATAATTATTCAGAGATGGGCTCCTGTACTAGTCTGAAATAGCATGGTCATTCCCAAGTTACCCAATAGAGGGATAACTTGGATGTATAAACTTCAGGCCTTGGAATACTCCTTGGAACCACATGTTCAAATCTGAACAAGTTCAGTTTATGCCTTCATCTTCTGAGATAGGTTAGTTCAACATCATGAAGTTTAGAGGCCTTTCTTATAAGAAAAGTAATATGCAAAAGGGACAAAATGGCTTGTGCCCCTCTAATGGATTCTTTGATATAGAAGGAAGACCTGAGAAATGGCTTCCAAAAACTTTTTCCTGTTTGTTTAAACATCAGGTCTGTTCTGCCCTGATTTCACTAGAAGGATTTAATGATAACTGGATTACAGAGGATTATGACCACAAAGATACATGGCGCAAATGAAATGCAGGTGAGAGCGGTGGTGGTTTTTTATTCAGACTGTTTAAAATTTTGTTCTTTATTTAACATTTTTAATTCACACACATGGGAGACGTTTGACAAGATGTCTCTGTTAAATATCCACGCACTCACTCTTTTTCAATAAAGGGCTAAGAAAATGCACATCTCTGAAACTTCCAACAAGACTCCTAGCAAAACCAAGGAAGACCAGACTTGTTGGAAGTCTTGTTGGAAGTTTTGCTTTTCCTAAGGTATGTGTAGGGGCGGGAGGCATCCTTTTTGTGCAGAGGAAGGAATACTTTAAAGTCATCTTTATAGATCATAATCACCTGTTATTTCAAAATTTTAGGGGCAGTACCCAGCACAATGGAGCTCTTACTGAAGCTTTTAGGCGCTAGCATAATAGTATATTAACTCAAGGCCTTGTGATCTCTTCAGAGATGTATTTTTGGATGAGTCAGGGCTTGCCATGGTGTCTTTGCACACTTCACTGAACCCTGCTGTGGTGTAATGTTCTAGACGGTTGTGCCCTCCTGCTCCAGATGTGGGCATACGAAAGATTCTTTATTAATGTGCAGTTTACGAAATACTCAAACTACTTGCGAAATCCAGGAAAAAACATGAATTTGTATATTATTCAATCAATATTATTTGTAAAAACACACAGGGCAACAATAATGTTTGCATTCCTGCATAAACAACATCAAGAAAATTGTTATGCACCACGATTTATGCTGAATTCCTCATCTCCTTTTGAGACTGCTCCAAAATTTCATATGCAGCGTTATCAACTTTATACATACTTGAGTTGTGCAAGTCAAAACAAAACAAAGTTTGCCTCGATGCAAGGACAAGCATCCCTCACACCAAACAGCACTTTATGCCTATTTATTGAATTAAAAAAACAAACAACCTCCAGATTATTCCTGCCTGGGGCAATCGGAGGACTTCAGTGTTTTCTTAACCAATGGCACACTTCAACACTTTTAAAAATGTAACCCTTGTGCTCCTAATGGGCTTGGCTGCACGTCCATTTAAAAATGAGACGCAGCAAAGAGATCAAACAACATCTTTTATGTGTTAGCTGGTAATAAAATTACTAATTGGAAAAACAAAAAGGCCTGTGTTTGGATATTATCTAAACTTACTTAAACTTGTTTAGTTTTGTGTATCATGGCAATAACTAAAATCTTGCTTATACTGTATTTTTTTAGGCCCTGATCTTGCAAAGATGTAATATACGTGCTTAGCTTCATATGTATGTAGTTTTCTTAAAGTCAGTGGGACTACTTACATGTCAAATGAAAGCAAGTGTAAGCCTTTGCCAGAACAGCCTTTGTTGCTAGTTTTTACTAAAGATAAACAATATTGTTGATAGGACAAACTTTCTTACATAAATGGGTGATAAACATAAAACAACCACCATAGCACAGGTACTGAATTACAGTGCCTACATATTACAAAAGTGACCGTAATGACTTACAAAAATCTATACATCCCACTTAGCCTATCTTTATAGAAAAAAATAAAATCAGAGATGTTCCCAAGATGATGTGAAATTTGGAACTTCTCTGAAGTGTGGTGCTCTGAGTAGAGGGGATGTGGCAAAGTCCTCCCATTTGTGTTCATCACTTTAAATAAAAAATAATCAAAATTTAGGGGGGAGAATTTTACTTCTTGTGGAAAAATGCTGGATTAGCATCACTAGAAAACAATTCTCTTGTTACTCCACACGTAGGCAGAGTATGGGTTGTAGGAGTACAAGCTTCTCTTCCTTTCAAACTCTGTTATTGGATCCTATCCACCTTGGGAAGGGGAAGGAACATTATACAGCGACAGGTGCTTACAAAGCCCCGAGATCCAAACACCAGGTTCCTGTCTTTTGTTCCCTGTTATCTCAGAATTTAAGTGAGGCTGAATGAGAAGTTTAGGGCTTACCCCTGCCAGGAACACCCCTAATACTCATCGACTTCAGTGAAGTAGGACTGGGCTCTGTCTCTGCCTACTCCTTATTTTGTACATAAAGAACTAGAATGGAAGAAACACTTAAAATTCCTAGTAAGGACCATATATGCTTTAGTGAGATACAGAAGCAGGTTATTATAATTGTGAGATGGGACCATCAAGTATCCCCAAAACAGAAAAGCAGTTTTGCTAGTGTAAGAGAACAAAACTATTTACTGCTGAGGTTATTACAGCAAAGCAGAATCTGGTTGGCAGTTCAAGGGAAACTTCTGAAAGGCCCTAAAATTAAGTTGTTCCAGTTTGCCTTTGTGGTATTGGACAATTTATTCACAGTATAGCCTTATTCATCGTAGTGAGGTCAGCAGGGTTAGTGATGGGTGTAAGGGGGGTCACACTCTGGTCTTTAAACTCTGTTCCTCAGTTTCTCCAGCTGTAAACTGGGGTTATAATGCTACTTCTGTAAATGGTTTCCAGCACTACAGGTGAAAGGACTGTAGTTGTAAGCACTAAATTTTGTCCAAAAGCTTTTCATGGTTGTAGACAGGACCCCTCCTGTCAAAGCCCATTTAGTGATTTAATGTTTCTCAGCTCTCCTCCCAATTTACAAAGGTAGGTTCATTTGGGGGGTTTGTTCCTCTATGGTATTTGCTCCTAAAGGGTTTTTAACTATAAAAACAGGATGACATGGTGCAGGGGGCCCCAGCTGCTGCATTATTTTATCAGTTGATCTCCCCTGTGTGAATGGTGTGGAAGGGGTAACTGTGCACAGAGGTAAACAACACTTGTAGCGGAGCTCCTGTGGCTCCGTTGGCCTTGTGAGAGAGACATGTAAGATAAGGCTGGCTCTGGAAGGCAGCCATGTGCCGACACGCAGCCTCTCATCATTCCTACCGCCTAGGGCGGCTTTAGATTGTTGGGTTTTCCTGTCCGAGTCTTTGGGTTTCTCGGACCTCTCTCGCCTCCGCCCTGCCCCCCGTGTTTCGTTCTTTCCCTCCGGCGGTAGGATCGCGGGGCAGAAAAGAGAACAGGGCTAAGTCCGGATCGTGAGTCAGTAAAAACCGACAACGGCGATTTCCCCGCGCGTAACACAGGAGTGTAAGAACTGCAGACGGGGAGATCCCTACGCTAGGAAACTGACCCCCCCTCCCCGACAGCCACTCAGCTACAGCGCGGCTTGCCTGCGGACAGGGACACGGGCTCCAGTCCCACCTCTTACTGAAGCCCCTAGCTACCCCTGCCTCCCCCCCCCGTGCAACATCTGGCTACCCCAGCGTCTGCCTGGTTCCCTAGCTACCCCTGCCTGCCCCCCCGTGCAACATCTGGCTACCCCAGCGTCTGCCTGATTCCCGAACTCCCCTAGCTACCCCTGCCTGCCCCCCAACATCTGGCTACCCCGGCGCCTGCCTCATCCCCGAGCCCCCCAGCTACCCCTGCCTGCCCCCCAACATCTGTCTACCCCAGCGTCTGCCTGGTTCCCGAACTCCCCTAGCTACCCCTGCCTGCCCCCCCAACATCTGGCTACCCCGGCGCCTGCCTCATCCCCGAGCCCCCCAGCTACCCCTGCCTGCCCCCCCAACATCTGTCTACCCCAGCGTCTGCCTGGTTCCCGAGCTCCCCTAGCTACCTTGCCTGCTCCCCACATCTGGCTACTACAACATCTGCCTGGTTCCCGAGCACCCCTAACTACCCCTGCCTGCCCCCTCTACAACATCTGGCTACTGCAGCGTCTGCCTGGTTCCCGAGCCCCCCTAGCTACCTTGCCTGCCCCCCTCCGCAACATCTAGATACCGCCAGCCTTTGCCTCGTCCCCTAGCTGCCCCTGCCTGCTCCCGCTGCAACATCTGGCTACCTCTGTCCCCACTGCCCGTGCCTCTGGCTAGGACCCCGCCGCCCCCGGGTACCGCTGCCTGCCCCCTGTGGAGCATCTGGCTGCAGCGGCCGCCCCTCTCCAGGCCGCCCCCGCGCTAACATCTGGCCGCTGCTGTGCCGCCGCAGGGGGCCGCTCTCCTCCTCGCAGGCGGGGCAGGCAGGGGCTGCGGCGCTGCTCTCCTAGGAGGCCGAGGGAGCCGCGGAAGCAGAGCCCGCCCGATGGTGCTGCAGGGCGGCCCGGGAGGGGCTGCAGGGCGGCGGCGGCTGCTGCCCCGGAGCCTGGCTGCCCTGCTCCTGCTCCTGGCTCTGGGGCACACCTGGACCTACCGGGAGGAGCCCGAGGAGCGCGACAGGTGGGTCCCCCGCTTCGCCCCACCGGGGCCGGCTCCCAGCCCGCGCCGCACCTGGCAGCCCCCGCCCGCCCCCCTCGGGCTCTGGCTAAAGCCGCCTCTTCTCTCCGGCTTCTCCCGCAGGGAGGTTTGTTCCGAGAACAAGGTCGCCACCAGCCGGTACCCGTGTCTGAAACCCGGCGGCGAGCTGGCCACCTGCTTCAGGTGAGCGAGGCGGGGCCGGGGCCGGGGCCGGCGTGTGTGTGTTACCGGGACTGCTGCCCCCTTCTGTGTGTGTGTGTGTGTTACCAGCACGTGGGACTGCCGCCTGTGTGTGTGTGTGTGTTACCGGGACTGCTGCCCCCTTCTGTGTGTGTGTGTGTGTGTGTGTGTTACCAGCACGTGGGACTGCCTGTGTGTGTGTGTGTGTTACCGGGATTGCCCCCTTCTGTGTGTGTGTGTGTTACCAGCACGTGGGACTGCCGCCTGTGTGTGTGTGTGTGTGTTACCGTGACTGCCCCCTTCTGTGTGTGTGTGTGTGTGTGAGTTACCGGGACTGCTGCCCCCTTCTGTGTGTGTGTTACTAGCACGTGGGACTGCCGCCTGTGTGTGTGTGTTACCGGGACTGCCGCCTGTGCGTGTGTGTGTGTGTGTGTTACCAGCACGTGGGACTGCCGCCTGTGCGTGTGTGTGTGTGTGTGTGTTACCAGCACGTGGGACTGCCTGTGTGTGTGTGTGTTACCGGGATTGCCCCCTTCTGTGTGTGTGTGTGTGTGTGTGTGTGTGTGTGTTACCGGGATTGCCCCCTTCTGTGTGTGTGTGTGTTACCAGGGCTGCTACCTCCTTCTCCTCTGTGAGCTGTTACCAGCACAGTATGTGTATGTATTACCAGCACGTGGGACTGCCGCCTCCTTGTGTGTGTTACCGGGACTGCTGCCTCTGTGTGTGTGTGTGTGTGTGTGTGGTACCAGCATGTGGGACTGCCACCTCCTGAGTGTGTGCCACCGGTGTCTTGTGTGGTATGGTCACTGTGTTATGAGTGTGTGTGTACTTGTTACCAGAATGAGACTGCCACTGCCTGTGTTTGTGAGGAAGTGCATTGTGTTGTGATAGCTGGTGTGTGCTTGTTGGTATGAGAATGTATGACTATCTTCTTGTGTGTGTGACACTTGTGTCTTGTATTGTATGGTTACTGTGTTGTGATAGTGTGTGCTTGTCTTTGTGTGTTGTGATTGGTGTGTTATGGCGTTTGTGTGATTGTTGTATTTTGGTAGTGAGTGTCGTCATCAAACACACACAGCCTCCTGAGGACTGTTGTGCCGGGCAGAATGGCCACAGTTGCTGGTGTGGCACCAGATATTGTGTAGTGAAGTTCCCAGACCTGGCTCAATCCTATGAGAATGCTTGATAGTCTCTTCATGTGTGTTATGATGGATGCGGTGTTATGGTACTTGTGTGACTGTTGTGATCAGCGAGTGTGTGGTGACAGTGAGAGTGTGTATTTTGTGTGTGAGTGTGTAAGAGTGTGTATTTGGAGTTTGTAGGCTATGGGGCGCTGATAGTACTACACATGTAAACATTCATGACAGTCCTATCGAGAAGATGAATAGCTGGTTTAACGGTTGCATGTTGTTTATAAAAGTTGTATCTAAAGTCAGCCAGAAAGAAATATTTAACGTTTGATTGGCTCTGTCGTGTTCCCTTGCAAAGTCTTTCAGCAGCTGTGTCTGCTTAGCGCTTAGACTCAGGGAAGTCGCTCTGTGGAGTGAATGGGATGCAGCGTATTCAGCACTTGCTCCGGTGACGTTGAATTAGGGACTGTAACAGGTAACCCCCTGTGTACTAGTAACATTTTCTAAATTATAGCAGCTCTCCAACCACAGAAAGGTGCAGCTTGGGAAGTCGGAGTATAGGCTTCCAACCACATCGCTCTGGTAGCATTTGTCTTAATCTTAACCTCGAGTGAACAACCTACTGGGGTAAAGGGATAATTCAATTCTTGGGCCCATTTCATAGTTGACCTCTCTGCAGTGACTACCAACAAAGGGACCAATAGTGACAAACATTTTTTTTTAGATAGATACTTGTCTATTATGAACCCACTGAAAACACCATCATATAATTATGGCTTTCGATCATTGCTGGGTTTCATCTGTGCCAGGCTATAGCATATGTCTTAGAAGTGAATGGTTTCATGTTCCACAGGGGTGCAATTCAAGGGAATAATATTGATCTATGAAACCCTGCATGATTTGCATAACTGACACTTCCTCTTGCCATGCACTAACTAGGGCTGCATTTAAAATTAGCCAACATGCCCTAGCTAGCAGCCCCTAGATTTGAATGTTTGGGGCGTGCTGGCCAGATGTTCTCAATGGAGCGGTCTTAGAATGTGGAACTCACTTTCTCTGTTGATCTGAAAGAGTTTAACCTTTGGGGTATGGTTCATAAATCCATCTATTTACTTAGGCCTTTGCCTGAGATAAGTTGATGGGAAGGATGTTATATCTTTAAGGATGGCCTTCCTGTAGTTATTGATCAGAGATACTGTTTCTGAGTTTCCACTTTTTATTATATGTTTGTAAATTTGAGGAATGTCCTTTTTATATCCACTTGTCTGCAAGAAATTGTCAAAACTAGAATTGTTTTAACGTCTATAAATGTATCCAGAGCCTTTGACAAAGACATAAACAGCAAGCAAACGAATATCTAATTACCAATGTCCTCTGAATAATCTAGTCTCTCTCAGACAAGATGTTTAGCCTATGAGAGGCACTTACCTCCTCTACACAGCCACTTCCAGAGGTAGCTACATTGGTGTGTGTGTGCGCTAAGTGATCTGCTATTACATAAAGGGAGCATGCGATACGGTGAAAGCACTTTGGTGCTAGTGAAAGGCATTAAAGAAATCCATTAATGATAGAAGACAAAGGGGAGTTTTTAAAAACCTCTTTTGGTGACAGATTGTTTTTCTTTTCACAATGCCTTTTATTTAGTATAAATATAGGTGGTTTGAAAATGTAGCTTTGCAATGCACATAGGTTCTGCCTCCACTCTAACTGTAAATGGGGAATTCTCACTAGTGGATGTGTTTCTAGTGGGATCCCTCAGGGAACGGTTTTGGCCTTATGCTGTTTAACATTTTTATTAGTGGCCTGGAAGAAAACATAAAACCATCACTGATAAAGTTTGCAGATGCCACAAAAATTGGGGGAGTGATAAATAATGGAGAAAATAGACTACTGATTGAGAGAGATTTGGATTAATAGGTAAACTGGGAGCAAGCAACATAGGCGCTGACTCTGTGGGTGGTCTGGGGCTGGAGCACCAATGGGGAAAAAATGGTGGGTGCTACCCCCTTATCAGCTCATCCCCACCCCCCACCAGTGCCTCCAGCCTGTTGGTGGGCCCCACAGATCAGTGCTTCCTGCCTGCTACAATCAGCTGTTTCATGGCATGCAGGAGGGGGGAGGAGCGAGGACACGGCGTGCTATGGGAAGGGGGCAGAACTGGGTGGGGACTTGGGGAAGGAGTGGAATTGGGGCAGGTCTTCGGGCAGAGCCAGGGATGGCGCCCTCCCCCCACCCCCCGGCACTTTGGAAAGTCGGTGCCTGTGGCAAGCAAACAATGTGTGTTTGAATATGGATAAATGTAAATGTGTACATCTAGGAACAAAGAACGTAGGCCTTATTTATAGGATGGGGGATTCTATGCTGGGAAGCAATGACTAAAAAAGATTTGGGGGTTGTGATGGATAATCAACTTATCATAAGTTCCCCGTGTGAATTTGTGGCTAGAAAAGCCTGTAGATCCTGGGATGCATAAACAAGGGGATCTTGAGTAGGAGCAAAGAGGTTATTTTATGTCTCTATTTGATACTGATGTGACCACTACTGGATTACTGTGCCCAGTTTTGGTGCTCACAATTCAAGAAGGATGTTTATTTGGAGAGGGTTCAGAGAAGAGCAAGGAGAATGACTACAGGGTAAGAAAACGTGCCTTATAATGACAAACTCAAAGACCTCAATCTATTTAGCTTAATACACAGAAGATTAAGGGATGACTTGATTATAGTTGATAAATATCTACACAGGGAACAAATATTTAATAATGGGCTCTTCGATTTAGCAGAGAGAGGTTTAACATGATCCAGTGGCTGGAAGTTGAAGCTAAACAAATGCAGACTGGAAATAACGTGTAAATATTTAATAGTGAGAGTAATTAACCATTGGAACAATTTACCAGGGGGTGTGGTGGATTCTCCATCACTGACCATTTTAAAATCAAGATTGGATGTTTTTCTAAAAGATCTGCTCTAGGAATTATTTTGGGGAAGTTCTCTGGCCTGTGTTATGCAGAAGGGTCAGACCAGATGACACAATCATCCCTTCTGGCCTTGGAATCGATGAATCTATGAACCCATAACTACATCTGCGATTACAGAATATACCAATGTAGATGACCAGCCAAAGGGAAGTCACGGTCCAGTCACTTCTGTCCCCAGAGAGTGTTAGTATATCATCACACACTCTAGAAAGGGTTGGATGGTGCAACGACTCAGTCCTTTTTTCTTCACTGGTCCCTGCTCCAACCCACTGCTGAATCTCCTGTCTTCCGTCCGCATCCCCATGGCTTTGCCTCTGAAACACTGACACTTTAAATCCCATTCAGCAGCCTTCCTTTTCTCCACTGCTTATTACCATCTCTCTGTAAAAGGTTTTGTGGCACTGTGTGTTAAGGAATTGTATGCAATAATGGGCTCTATTGTACCTTTAAAAGGCAGAGTTTTCAGATCATGAGACAGCCTTATTGAGAGAGCAACCTCTGACACTGAAGAGTTTGAAGACTGAAGGAGCAGAATGAGCAATGTGAGGTCCATGTACTGAGGTGTGTTTGCCCTCCCTGAAGGTAGAATCATAGAAGGTTTGGGTTGGAAGAGACCTCAGGAGGTCATCTAGTCCAACCCCCTGCTCAAAGCAAGACCAATCCCAACTAAATCATCCCAGCCAGAGTTTTTTCAAGCTGGGCCTTAAAAACCTCTAAGGATGGAGAGTCCACCAACTCCCTAGGTAACCCATTCCAGTGCTTCATCACCCTCCTAGTGAAATAGTTTTCCCTAATATCCAGCCTAGACCTCCCCCACTGCAACTTGAGACCATTGCTCCTTGTTCAGTCATCTACCACCACTGAGAACAGCCTAGCTCCATCCTCTTTGGAACCCCTGTTCAGGTACTTGAAGGCTGCTATCAAATCCCACCTCAGTCTTCTCTTCTGCAGACTAAATAAGCCCAGTTCCCTCAGCCTCTCCTCATAAGTCATTTGCCCCAGTCCCCTAATCATTTTTGTTGCCCTCTGCTGGACTCTCTCCAATTTGTCCACATCCTTTCTGTAATGGGGGGCCCAAAACTGGAAGCAATACTCCAGATGTGAC
Organism: Mauremys mutica; assembly: GCF_020497125.1. Classification (NCBI taxonomy): domain Eukaryota; kingdom Metazoa; phylum Chordata; order Testudines; family Geoemydidae; genus Mauremys; species Mauremys mutica. Next base: position 21,411,694 of record NC_059077.1, on the reverse strand, counting down.
CTCACCAGTGCTGAATAGAGGGGAATAATCACTTCCCTTGATCTGCGGGCAATGCTCCTACTAATGCAGCCCAATATGCCGTTAGCCTTCTTGGCAACAAGGGCACACTGTTGACTCATATCCAGCTTCTTATCCACTGTAATCCCCAGGTCCTTTTCTGCAGAACTGCTTCCTAGCCATTCGGTCCGTAGTCTGTAACAGTGAATGGGATTCTTCCGTCCTAAGTGCAGGACTCCACACTTGTCCTAGCTGAACCGCATCAGAGTCTTTTGGCCCAATCCTCCAATTTGTAAAATTCTCCCACACTCAGAGTCCCAAATGTAGCAATAGCAATGTCGTTCTGCTCTGTGTGCAGTGGGGCAAGACTTTTCCTGGATATAAGTGGCGTCACAGTCCATGTCTGTAGTAATAGTATTGCCTACTCCAAGCTTTAAAAAATCACAGTGAATCAAGCTGAAAAGGTAATGAGATTGGCTTTAAAATAGGAGATTTTTTTTAAAAGTAACTTTTGGGTTCTTTTTGCTTGCCTTCCGGTTTCTGAGTCTTTAGGGCTCATTTGGGTCATGTTTTCAAACTTTTGTCCACTACGTGAGTATTTTCACTATTTTCTGTAAGGAAATGCCATTTTGAAAAAATGGAAATTTTTCATAACATTGCACAGATTTTGACAACATTTTGTTTAGAAACAAAATTGAAAAAATCCATTTAAAAATGTCTTGTTTGACATTTTTGGGGAATGAAAAGGGGTTTTTTTTGTTTTGAAATTTATTTGATATTAAATTAAAAAAATAGAAAGGATTGAAATTGAAATGAAACATTTTTAAATTTATCAAAACAAAATGAATTTATTTTCAGAATTTTATTTTGGGGAAACATTTGAAATTTGGGCATTTCATTCTGATGTGGGAAGAATTTTGTTTTTCAAACTTTTGTTTTTCACAGGATGGAAAAAGCTCTAGCTAGGATATCCTTTTATTTATTTATTTTTAATTAATGCTGTAATTCCCATGTAATCACTTGCCTCCAGGAGCTGGGGCTCCAAGTAAATGACCTAATATTGTTAGACTTTGCAACACTGTAGCAGTGGAAGTGGTGTACAGTCATCTCTTGCCAACCTTCAGGATTGTGAGGGGAAGAAGAGCCCCTCATCGCAACCTCTCTCAGGTCTCCCATTTACCCCCATTCCGGTGTAGCATTTGGCTCTAGGAAATGAGAATAAGTCTGAATAGCGGGTTAGCGTCCCCATTTCTGGGCTCTGCTTTTCCATTTAGAGAACATCTGTCCCGTGCTGCATCACCTCACTCATCCTACCTTGCAGAGGAGGCTGTCATCCCTATCAGACTTTACCACTGATCAGTAATAGCAAGTGGTACCAATGTGGTGCAGGCTTTGACCTCTAGCCTGAGATGGAGAAGCAAGAGGCGTCACTATGGTAGTATGAAGAGAGTCATGATTTCGAAAGTTATCAGGCTCTTAAGTACTAACAATATCCATCAGATTAGCCAGTATTTCCCTAGAATAAATCCATGCAGGCTTTTGAAAGAGGATATAATGATTGTACAACTATGGAATATTGTCCATTTTCTTATCTCATAATTGTCTGGCAGCTAAAAATATCTGTAGTCAGTATAGTATTGCAGGTGTTGAATTCTGCCATGAAAAGGATACTCTAAACTTTATAACAAAAAGATAATTCAAACATAAGGCAGAAATACATGTATGCCTATAAGCTAGCTAATTGTGATGCTGACTGAAGATCACATTCTAAAAAAAGACATCTTTTTATTCTATTGAATGCTGTTGGTGCTGGCAGAGTCCAATTTTTATAGACTGTATCATTTTACACATTCTTAAAGGATAAAAGTTATTGCAAATAAGTTAGAACTGAACTGCTCCACAAAGGGCAGTACTTTACTGATATGCCCCCTGAGACCATGTTCAGTTCTTAGTTCCCAGAGTCCCTGAAGAGCATGTTGCATTGCTTCCCAGTTAATTTGACTACATAGATTTTTTTGAAGTTTTCAGCCAGAGAAAGCAAAGGTGATATTTTATCTCAAGACTCTTCTTTTGCTTTCCAGACACCATTTCCATTGCCTTTCTAATCCAAAACTCTGCTGTCATCACTTTCAGCGGAATCAACCTAACCCTGATTCTCGTTACAATATTAAATTGTAAATGACATTTATCCAGTTAGGGCAAAAGAATGCATAAGCCCCAGTTATCTTGGAGGATAATGTACTGCATGCTGGACGTTTGCTGAGAATTCACGAGGATGAGATGTTCTTGGTTATATTTTACTTGTGGTGCTTTTTTGTTTTTTGTTTTAGAAAAGTAAACAGCTACAACATCTGTAACAATGCTTTTGCCAAGATTGTTTGTTTCCATAAACTAATAGATTTTATTTCACATACTTTAAAGTGCAATGGGCTGCTAGCTCTTTGGGACAGTGCTGGTACCTCTGTGCCTAGCACATTATGAGTGTGACTATAAATGAATGATGAATATTATTTAGTCATCATTTTCAAAATGGGAATTTCAGAACTAGATATGTCAATGCATCTGTCATGCATAAAATCTATCTATCTATCTATCTAAAACCTTAGGCTTCTAGGCACCATAACAAAAACATAGGACCATATCCTGAGATGTGCTGAGTGCCACTGACTTGGATGGGAGACTTGGATGCTCAGCATCTTTTAGGATTTGGCCCATAGACTTGCTATTTTCAGCATCTGACTTTTAGTCATTCGGATTAAAACCAGTAGCACAATGAGCTTTCTCAGGCACTAATAAGTATAATCGTGGTCATGCTGAATGCAGAAGTGCTTCTAATAGCTACATCTCTTTCTTCTATCTTTGCTTTTTAATTGTTCTTACTCAGAACGTAGTGCTTGTGAATATGGATAGTTTGTAGGGAAATGTAGCATGTTATTTTTTCACAAAACAGGTAAACCAGGGTAGTGGAATAAACTTCCCCATGCCACCTAATCATTTATCCTCACTATTACTTTGAAGTAGCACCCCAGCAACAAAGGTTTTGTGCCCATTCAGTCCTTGGCTTGACATCTTTGCTGAGACTACCAAGGGAACTGATTGGTGTCAACAATTGTGGTGAATTATGATGTGGACCTCTGTCAATAGGAACAAAACCAACACCATGCACACATCTTATGTAGGTACCTGAATTGCTAGTAGTTGGTCATGATGGCTTTCCACCATTACTGATTGGAGACACATTTGTGCTAGTGACAGAGGCCTCGTTTAAACACTTAAGTTGTACTGCTTTAACTGGACTGGTATAGTTAAAGTGGTACAACCCTCCCTTATTGTGGATGCAGTTATACCAGTATAAAGGTGCTTCTAGTTGTGCAGGAAAGGCAATGAGCTATGCTAGAATAAGACACCTTTACACGGGCATAACTGTGCCCACATTAGTGCTTGTACTGGTATAAATATGTCAGTAAAAGAATCACATCCCTACCCAACATATTCTCGTACAAAAACTGTGTGTAGACTAGGCCTAAAATTACCATTGACAACGAGAAATACAGTCTTCCAGTATTTTATGTCCTTTTTTTTAAATTAAAAATGTATCCCATACCAAGGTCACAGGCTCATTTTTATCAGGCACAGTACAATCGGTATGCTGTCACCATGTAGTTTAACTGGGAATGTTTATGAAAATCAGTGTTTGCAGTCTCAGAATACTATACTATGTGTACTAAACACATTTGACATTTATACATGATCTCTTGTAAGTCTTCACTGAGGTTTATATAGTTTTGGATCATATACTTGCTGCTTACGAGATGCAATACCGAGGGTTAGGATATATCTGTGTACCTTCGCTAATATATCCCCCCCCACCCTTTACCGTAGCATCTGAGAAACACAGTCTTTTATGTACATATCCTCACAACACTCCTGAGAGGCTAGGAAGTACTGTTATCTATATCTTTTATAGATGGGAGATTGAGGCATAGAGAGGCTAAGTGACTTGCCCAAGGTCACATGGGGCGTCTATGATTGAGCAGGGACTTGGACCTTGGTCTTCTGAGTCTTAGGCTAGTGCTCTGAATACTGGACGATCCTTCCTCTCAAAGGTTGTCAAAGATGGATGCAGATGATAGCTTGGATAATACTCCAAAAGTTATTTTCTGCAAAAAAACCAGAACCTCCCCAAATTTTTCTCTGAAGCACTTAGCTATTGTGGTTGTTGGCAATATACAAAAACTTAAGACCTAGAGAAAAGCACTTTCACACGTGGTAACACTTATACATATTTTCCAAATTTGTTGCACAGAAAAGGGGGTGAGTTTTTTCAGGAACTCTTGGTAAAAGATCATCTTATGGATCTGAGGTTGCCTGCCTGGCAAACCCATCAAGACCACAAATGGTGTAAAAATGTGTACTCTGCTGCAGAAGAGCAAAGGATTAATACACTCTCTGTGAAGTCTAGTCCATGTTGGATGACAGCCCTCTGGGCTAAGCTCAGTCGGAATCTTACACAGACATCTAAATCACACAGTACAAAATGCAAGTTCTCTTATTTTCCTAAGGAAGTGTGACAGGAGGAGCCTCGCACAGGGCTTTTTTCTCTTGGAGCAATGGATGTATCTGCTGCTCCATAGTGTGCCAGTGACATGCTTAGCAGCTATTGCTGGAGGAAAATTAGCACTCCCTTAGGAACAAGAGTGTAACCAGTTCTGTGCAGCTCTACAAATCACCTCCCAGCTCAGCACCAGGTACTCCACAAGCTTTCTGAATGCAGCCCCCTGCTGCCAACCTTTCACTTTGCTCATGTTTGTTTATCCTTTATTAATAACCTCCCATCTACCCCAAATGTGAATGCATCATAATGTTTTGCAGTATGGAGGCTAAGGGCGGGTTTTTCAAAAGAACATCTGGAAATGTGGTGCTTAATTCCCATTCAAATTCCCAACCCGAAACCGTTCTTACCCTTAGCAATGATGTTTTGTTAAGATAACTGAAGAGAGAAGCCTCAAAGTCCCATAAATACATGTTTTTAATAGCTCTAGAGCAGGGGTAGGCAACCTATGGCACGGGTGCCGAAGGCGGCACGCGAGCTGATTTTCAGTACCACTCTCACTGCCCAGGTCCTGGCCACCGGTCTGGGGGGCTCTGCATTTTAATTAATTTTAAATGAAGCTTCTTAAACATTTTGAAACCGTATTTACTTTACATACAACAATAGTTTAGTTATATATTGTAGACTTACAGAAAGAGACCTTCTAAAAAGGTTAAAATGTATTACTGGCATGTGAAACCTTAAATTAGAATGAATGACTGAATGAAGACTCGGCACACCACTTCTGAAAGATTGCTGACCCTTGCTCTAGAGTAACAGCAAAAATCAATGCCTATTTGGGTTTACTTGTAAAAAAGCTCCTATTTATACTTCCCCCTCAATATAGTCAGTTCACTGTGAAATGGACCAATATAATTATGATCTTCCTGTGGGCTGGTGTAATTATTGTCAATAATGTATTGAGGCAGGAGTTACTACAAAGGATGAGGTCTGGCAAATAGCTATTCGTGTAGACGGGAGGTTCTGGATGGTCACATCAAAGGAGTTCTCAGAATTTTAAAATTGGCAAGCCACGAACTATCTGATAAGTGCCGTCCTTGGTGGTTTGATCAGTAATGAAACCCAGGTGCACTGCATCATGGTTTTGATCTACAGACTATAGGGTTAAATATGAACTGACTTTCGGGGCATGTCGTCTAGCGCAAAGATTCCAGACCAACAAAATAGTAGCCTAAGGGCCCACTCTGGTTGATACAAAATCTGTAGTAAATCTAGGCCACCAGAGGGAATGTGACTTTTAAGATCATACTAGGTATCATATATGCTCCCGAGGGTCAGACTATTTTGTCTTTAAAAAAATCTGATCACATCCCTTGTTGTTTTAAATAAAATAGGCAGGCAGTGTGAGCTAGTTGTTGTTAATTATTATTTGCATTACTGTAGCATAGAGGGGGTGTAACTGAGATCAGGGCCCCATTGTGCTGGATAGAAAATCCCTGCCCTGAAGATCTTATAATCTAAATACACAAGACAGATAAAGGATGTAGGAAAGGGCAAAGAAAATGAACAACCAGGTAGAGAAACAGAAGATGGGAACTAAAACAGGCAGAAAAGGGGATGAGTGGAGACAGGAAATGGGAAAGAGAAATTTCATCTTGTCATTGTTTTCATCTAATTTTTGTATGTGTGTGGTGGGGGAAATCATTCCCTAACTAGCTCCAATTAAAATATTTCCAGATTGCCTCTGTTTTATAAAAAAAATAATATTTTCTAAGAAAGAACCTTGTACTCCCAACTATACTTGGAATAAAAAAAAACTAGTAAATGCTGCATCTTCTCTTGACATTTCTTCCTTCCTTTCTCTCTCTCCTTTACCGGTTTGAAAAAGTCTCTTCCCTACTGTATATTCTAGGTACATGGGAGTAGTGAGAGTGTATCACAGACAGGCGCGTACATTGGCCCACTCACCCTTCGCTCAAGCTGGCTTACTTTGCTCTTCTGTATTTGCTGGTCCATGATGTTAGAGAACAAAAGATTAAGTGTCACTTGCCTTCCCTAGGCAAACTGGCTCTGCAATCCTTTGAAGGAAAATATGCTTGTCCTCATTCTGATTCCATGAAATCAGGGAGAGCTAATTTAAAAAGAAATATTTAAACTGAACTAAAAAGTGCAGTTTTCTTATAACAACATGTCTCCTATTTTGTTTGTTTGTTTTCCGTTTAATTTTTTGTAACACTTCCCCACAAACTGTGGGGTGGAATCTCAGCTGGTGTGAATCATCCTGGCTCCATTAAAATCATATCAGGACTACGGGTGGGAGTGGAGGAGAGACAGTCAATTGATGTATAAAGAAGTCAGTGGAGTTGTGACAGTTTACGCCAGCTGAGGATCTGCCCCATGTGTCCTGATCTTGCAAACACGTACTCATCTGCATGGTTCACATGGCCCTGAGCCTGCATTGTTAAAGTGAATAGGAGCATAGGCTCAAGCCTCACATGTGTAAATTTGTAGCGCTGTCAGTTTAATCCTTTATTTTTGTCTCCTCTACCTCTTCCCCAGAGTTCTCCTAGATTTTCTCCTTGTCTGTGTTTCACTGATAACACTTCAATATTAGTATCATTTCACCTGGAGTTTGTTATAATCACAGTGATTGTGCTGCACTCATTTGATATTAATATACATAACAAGATACAAGTAAAGGGTCTGATTCTTGAACCTTCACTTACCTTACTTATTCTACTTATTTACATGAATTATTCCAGTGCAGTCAATTGAACTATTAATGTCTATAAAACTTATTCCCACTAAGGGGTGCAGGATTAGGCCCACAGCTCAAACAAATGGATATTTACAGTGATGATTGTTAGCCCACCTGTTTTCAAATTTCTGGTTATCATTTTTCTTCCTCTTCTGCCCATTTTCTTTACCTGAGTTTTAACTGATTAGTTTTCAAACTATTTATTGGTGTCTGTTATAAACACAATAGTTGCGAACGTGGTTCCATTACTGTTCTTTGCTTTTTCTTCTAAGTTATTCCAATTATAATCAAACTAGACAGAGAACAGGACCTGCACGATGCTGATTCAGGAGAATTGTTGAGAAGATGGTTTCTTATTCGAATAAAAAATCCCAATTTTAGTTGCAGACAGTAGTCTCAGATCTTAGTTCTGTGTTAGGAATCCTTCTCACTAATACAGGCTTATCCATCTTATCCAGTAAATTTCATTGCTGAGCATATAAGCAACTGAAACATTATACAGTGTAGAGTTTAGTTACAATCAGGCAACATATTTTCTGTTACATATGAAAGCTAAATACATACATTTCCATTAGTAAGTTTGTACTGGAATTTAAATTAGGTGGCACAGATAAAGACCATGCTCATTGTATCGGTATTAGCAGCAATTCAATAGTAAATCCACATCAAAAAGACTTTTCCCCTTCCTTTCAAGTAGGCTGGGAACACTGTCGTATGCAATATTTTAAATAGGCAAGAAAGGCAAAGTCCAAAGGAATAATTTGATTTTTTTAAAAGGATTGTTGTTGGAGAATGAATAGGCTTATTATAAGTTAAATACAAGTTACACCAAAGGGGAAGCTTAAATGTGTGGAGGAGAATATTCATCTTGGGATTCCAAGTGTATAAAGGACAAAAGTCTTTTCTATAGGGAAATTAGTGGTGTGTAGCCTCCAGTGTAAAACAGCAGTGTTCACATTGGCTCTCCAGTCTCATTAACCTCTCGCTGAAGGTGAAGGTTGAAGATCTAATTCTTCTAGGTAGTGGCCAATAACTCAGCTTGCACAGTTGATGCTAGAATATATTTAGGTCTTCTCTTTAACCAAGAATTGCTGATGAACGCCGATATTTCAGAATACTCGGTAAACTACAAGTTGTTGCATCTGTTCAGTATCTTTGTTTCACAATTGTTTTATTAAAAAAGAAGCACAGGACCTTAACAGATACATTTTAAATAATTTTCAAAGGTGTAGCATGGAGCCTTACCATCTCAACTGAATGTTAACATCTTTATGATCACATTAGATATATTGTAAATAAGACGTCTCGGCTGGTCAGCAAAATGATTTAATCATTAATTACCCAGCTTGCATTGTAAAGTTTATTTGCATAGCTGCAGAAAGGAAAGCAGTGTTGTTTTCGGAAAGTTGCTTTCTGAAACGTTGACAACACATTTATTTTAGGGATCATTGCCCTTGAGAGAGAATAAGTTAAAATGACTTATGTTATAAACAGAAAATAGCTGAAGGGGAAATTACTTTATCTCTATAATATATTTAAAAATAAATAAATGTCGTACTGATGTAAGAAAGGCCTTTTATCTCTCTATCAGCTGGAGAACTGCATCCATCACTGTACTATTTAAGTACTATTTACTCATAAAAACAGAGGACAGAGGCAATGGTAAGCAAGAGTCTTGTGGCACCTTATAGACTAACAGACGTATTGGAGCATGAGCTTTCGTGGGTCAATACCCACTTCGTTGGATGCTCATGCTCCAATACGTCTGTCAGTCTATAAGGTGCCACAGGACTCTTTGCTGCTTTTACAGATCCAGACTAACCCGGCTACTCCTCTGATACTTAAATTACTTGGAGTATCTTTGAAAATTGTAAGGGCCTGATCCTGTAAACGGTTGAGTGCTGTCAACTCCTGTTGCCTTCAGAGGGAGTAGAAGGCAGTGAGCACCACACAGGACTGAGTCCTCTGTTAGTTGGAACCTTCGCCACTGAAGACCGTTTCTGCTGGGAACAGGAGCATGATGAGACTTTTTGTCCCCACACTGGCTCCACACTGCAGAGTCTACAGTCTCTGACTGTAAATAGCATGGTGCAAACAGATGTTTACTGCGTGTGATAGCTCTCTCCCTGTATACATACACAGTAAGCAACATTTCGGTCAACCGGAAAACTGTGTATAAATTTAGTTAAATGTATAAACATTGTTGTTTTGGTGTATAATGTCTTGTGACCTAAATAGGTCAGCTAACTTCCTTCAGAAGAAGGCACACACATTCCTACCGCAGCCCAGCTTGTACCCTTTTTTGAATTTGTGGAATATAAACTTGAAAAAAGTATATGAAACCACACGTTAGCTCCACTCTTGTCAATTTTCATATTTAATCAGAAAATGGTTTGTTTTTTCCTGTTGGAATCTGAAATTTTCCTATTGGAAAATAATGCTTCTCTTGTGGGAAAATTAATAAAACATAACTTTCTGACACTTTCTGACAATTTTGTGTCAATTACCATGCCCTGAATCAAATAATAGTAAGAAACTGGCAACTGCTGCCCCTGATTCCTGAGCTACTGGATCCTGGGGTGAGGGTTACCTGAATATTTACTACGTTGGACCCAGTGCGAATTAGAGAAAGTGATGAATGGAAAGCTGCCTTCTGAATGCATTATGGTCATTTTGAATCCCTGGTGATGCTGTTTGGACTGATCAACCTTCCAATACTTCATGAACAACGTGTTATGGGACATACTGGACCAGTATGTAGTGGTTTACCTGTATGATACCCTGGTCTTCTCAAACAACCCTGAAAGCACACTGATCACATTTGAGTGGCCCTGAAGCCTTTATGGCAGCAGACTCTATGATAAGCTTGAGAAGTGAATGTTTGCCCAGTTTTCCACAGAATTGCTAGGCTTTATCCTGATCCCTAAAGGATCGAGATGGACCCATGCAAGGTCTAGGCTATCTGTGACTGGACACCCCCCCTGCCCAACCCTGACAATACTTGATCTGCAACGCTTCTTAGGGTTCACCAATTTTTATTGGCTGTTTATCCCACATTTCTTGAAACGAATTGGGCCTCTCACCACTCTACTGCAGAAGAATACCCAGTTCCAGTGGTCCCTGAAACCCAGAGCGCATTCAATCAGCTGAAACTCACCTTTACCACTGTGACAATACGGGCCCACGCAGATGCCATGCAAGCCTTTCTTACAGAAGCGGATACATCTAGTATGGCAATTGGGGATCAGATTTTCCCAGCCACACGGAACCAAACAAATACTGCTCCCATTGGCCCATTATTCACAGAAACGTCTCTCTGCCAGACAGAGCTGTGAGATCTGAGGTAAGGCACTCCTAGCCATTAAGGTGGTCTTTGAGGAAACATTATTTGGAAGCCACTCACCATCCAACTGAAATACACCCTGACCACAAAAACATGTGCAGGGCAAAGGCACTAAACCAAGGGTTCTCAAACTGCAGGTCGTGAACCCTCAGGGGGTTGCAAATTTATTACTTAGGGGGTTGTGAGCTGTCAGCCTCCACCCCAAATCCTGCTTCGCCTCCAGCATTTATAATAGTGTTAAATATTTAAAAATGTGTTTTTACTTTATAAGGGGGGCCATACTCTTAGGGTTGCTGTGTGAAAGAGGTCACCAGTACAAAAGTTTGAGAACCATTGCACTAAACCAACAGCAGTTCCAATGGGCTCTGTTCTTTTCACAGTTTAACTTCACCATCACGTATTGTCCTGTGACTAGAAATGGTAAGGCTGATGCCTTGTCCCAAATCTTTGATACTGAACTCTGTGAACCTAGCCAGGAACCGGCCCACATCTTCAAGCCCTGTGACTTCCTGAATGCTGCCCTTCACCAGAACCTAGTCATGCGATCTGTTATGCCTCTGCCTCAGAAATTCCACCTTACGAATTAGCTGCCATCGACAGCAAACTGCATGACCTCCAGAAGGGGTCATGTTTGTGAAGAACCTCATTTATCATCCCTTAGGTCAGGCGAGAGTGGCAGCCTTATAGGTGTGACACCGCTCCCCCTGGTGGGACACCTGGGTCATTTTAAGACTCAGCAGCTGACATCCCATCTTTTCTGGTGACCCTGAATGTGCCCCATCATACAGGCCTTCACAGTATCTTGCGAAGTGCGTGGTCAAGCTAAGATGCCATTCCACACACCGTTTGGTCTACTTTAACCTCTAGGTACCCAGTCCCGACCTTGGGCTGCTATTGCATTGGATTTTATTGTGGAGCTCGCACTGTCCCGTGGATTTATGACAGTCTTGACATTGGTAGACCACTTCAGCAAAATGTCCCACTTTGTGCCCTGGTGAAGAGATGGGATCCGTTTCCATGGCTCACTGGATTGCATCACCTCCAGTTCTGGCAGAAGGCCCTATGTCTTCTGGGAGTCCTGCTGCATCTCTCCTCTGCCTCCACCCCTATTCCAACAGCCATATGAAAAGGGTCAATCGGGTTTTAGAGAAATACCTCTGATATTATATTAATCACCACCAGGATGATTGGTCCTCACTGTTACCCTATGCGATGTTTGCATATAGTAACACAGATCATGCTTCCACAGGGAAAAGCTCCTTCTTTGCCAACCTCTGATTCCACTCAGAGCTTCCTATGAGCTCTCCTAACCTAACCCAACCACCTCAGGGTTGGTGCAGAGGATTCATCGGCCACCTGGAAAAAGTGAAAGTTGACTACAAGTGACATGTAGCCCAACACTGTCAACGAGGTCCTACCTTTCAGTGGGACAAACAGTATAGCTATTGACAGAGCACATCCACATGAAGAGACCCTCACATAAGTTAGTCTTCCAGTTCCTTGGCCCTTATTGAACCTGGTCACCAATGAACCACACCTATCCTGATCTCTCAAGATCCACCCAGTATTTCACATATCCCTCCTGAAACCGCATACTGAAAATTTGTTTCCACATAGGACCTAGCCAGCTCTCCCACCAGCATGCATACAATGCCATGAGAAATACATCATCCATTAGATCTTGGATTCTAAACAGTGGTGGGGTAAACTTCTGTACCTGGTTGATTGGGAAGGCTCATGATCCTCAGAAGCGTATGCGAGAGTCAGCAGAAAATGTTCATGCTCCTGCTCTAATACAAGCCTTCCATGAGAACCACCTTGAGAAGCCCAGACCGACAGTAACCAGAGGGTGCCCCTTAGGGACAATGGGATGTCAGACCCTGTGAGTCTTGAACCTAGGTTCATGGGGGTCCTCAGAGTCATCACACTTCAATCCTCCATCCGGCAACTCTGACAGCAGCTGGGACTGGGGTCCGTGAAGCCCATCTGGGACACAAGCCTCACTCCTATGCTTTGAATGGAAGAGATCTGAGGCTCCTGATTGGGCTGAAATCTCTATTTAGGCCAGAGGAGGAAACAGGAAGTTGTCCATGCAACTGGGCTCTGTCCTGCTTGCCTGGTGTTTACCTCTTTACCTGGTGTATCCTGACTACACCTGACTCTTGGTAACTGGTTCTTGCCCTCCGGTTCTGTCACCCGAACCTGACTTCCAGGTACCCTGACTTGGTCTGATTCATGATAACTGACTCTTGATCCCTGGCCTCCAGTCTGTCTCTTGATTCTGATCTGGCACTCCAGCCTGGCCTGATTCTTGGTAATTGGCTTCTGTCTTCTGGATCTTTGGTCTGTGCCAGAAACTAACTCCCAGGCCATGCTGCCCTTCCTCTGGCCCCTAGACCCTTGGCCAGCTCCTAATGCTAATCCTTAGGCCAGGCCACCCATGCCAAGGAGGAAACCTCAATTTCCTGTTGGGGAAATTTCATTAGGGGATTTCCCCGCCACCCCCCAAAAAAATTTCACTGGGAAAATCTTGGTTTTCTGGTCAGCTCTTCTCAAATTTTGTTAAACTTATTTGTTACATCTGGTCTTAAATTAAGCCGCATTGCTGCAGACACTTCTGTATGTCAGTATCTCATGCATATATTAACTCAGGGCAGGTCTACACTATGGGGGAAAATCGATATAAGATACGCAACTTCAGCTATGTGAATAACGTAGCTGAAGTCGAAGTATCTGATATCGAATTACTTACCGTCCTCACGGCGCGGGATCGACATCCGCGGCTCCCCATGTCGACTCCGCTACCGCCGTTCACGTTGGTGGAGTTACGGAGTCGACATGAGCGTGTTCGGGGATCGATATATCGCGTCTAGATGAGACGCGATATATCGATCCCCGAGAAATCGATTGCTACCTGCCGATACGGCGGGTAGTGAAGACGTACCCTCAGAGTGTGTAAATCTTTGCAGGATTGGGTTCTCAGTGAGTATAATTCTACTCTGTTTTTATTAGAAGTCCAATCTCTCTCTCTCTCTCTCTCTCGCTCTCTCTTTTTTTGTTTTTTTTTAACTGAGGAAAATAGAATGGAGCACAAACTTTGGCAACTCAAATGTAAAAATATAATATAGGCAGGCCAAAAAAGAATTTGAAGAGCAACTAGCAAAAGACACAAAAACTAACAGCAATTTTTTTTAAGTACATCAGAAGCAGGAAGCTTGCCAATCACTGGGGCCACAGGATGGTCAAGATGCTAAAGGAGAACTCAAGGAGGACAAGGCCGTTGCGGAGAAGCTAAATGAATTCTTTGCATCCGTCTTCACTGTAGAGGACATGAAAGAAATTCCCATATCTGAACTATTCTTTTTAGGTGGCAGATCTGAGGAACTGTCCTAGACTGAGGTGTCGATAGAGGAGGTTTTGAAACAGTGATTAAATTATACAGTAATAAGTCGTCAGGACCAGGTGGAATTCACTCAAGAGTTCTGAAGGAACTCAGATATGAATTTGCAGAACTACTGACTGTCTTATGTAACCTATTTCTTAAAGCAGCATCTGTACAAGATGACTTGAGGATAGTTAATGTACCACTTATTTTTTAAAAGGACTCCAAAGGTGATCTGGCAATTGCAGGCCAGTAAGCCTAATTTCAGTACCAGGCAAATTGGTTGAAATTATAGTAAAGAACAGAATTAACAGACACATAGATGAATTCAATGTGTTGGAAAAGAGTCAACATGGCTTTTGTAAAGGGAAATCATGACTCACCAACCTACTAGAATTCTTTGAGGAGGTCAGCAAACATGTGGACAAGAGAGCTCTAGTGGAAACAGTGTGCTTGGACTTTTCAGAAAGCCTTTGGCAAAGTCCCTCATCCCGGTCTCTTAAGCAAAGTAGGCAGTTGTTGGATAAGAGGGAAGGTCCTGTCATGCATTAGTAATTGATTAAAAGACAGGAAATAAAGGGTAGGAATAAATGGTCATTTTTCAGAATGGAAAGAGGTAAATAACGGGGTCCCACAAGGAACTGTACTGGGACCAGTGCTGTTCAATATATTCATAAATGATCTAGAAAAAGGGGTAAACAGTAAGGTGGCAAAATTTGCAGATGATACAAAATTACTTAAGATATTGAGTCCAAAGCAGACTGTGAAGAGTTACAAAAGGATCTCACAAAACTGGGTGACTGGGCAACAAAACGTCAGATGAAATTCAGTGTTGATAAATGCAAAGTAATGCACACTGGAAAACATGATCCCTCCTATACGTACAAAATGAGGGGGTATAAATTAGCTGTTACCACTCCAGAAAGAGATCTTGGAGCCATTGTGGATTGTTCTCTGAAAACATCTGTGTGACACTGCACCCCATATTCTTCATAGAAATATGATGATATGATTATGGCATAATTCTGATGTATTTTATGTAAGATAAGTCATGAAATATCACTGAAAAATATTATGATTTACTGAATATGATTATCCTATTTGTATGCATGTATCATTTTTGTATCTAAAGTTAGGACTATTATGACTATGTAACTGTGTTACAAATGTGTTTACACATGGGAAATGCCTCCTAGACAAAAGACTTGGTCTAGATGGCTGGCTGGGAAGGCCCCATTCAAGTTAATGAACCATTAGGGAGAACAATAGACCTTAGAAGAAGCTTATTTCCCACCTAGGGGCCTTCCTGAGGACTCTACAAACAGCCTCCGACTCATGGCTCCAGTAACACTACAGGGACATGTGACCAGGTCACCCAGTGCTGGACTCCATCTTGGGATACCAGTATTTTTCCACTGACTGGCGTGGGAACCAAGTTTTGAAACAAATAGTTCCTGCCATATAAAAAAGCTATATAAGGCAGAGGAGTGATATCATTGTGGTTCTTCACTGACCTGCCCAAGGGGACTCCTGAAAACCCCTGAGGAACGAAGACTGAAGTGTGGGGAAGTGCTGAACCCAGGCTGAAGGGATTTTTAGCCTGTGAATGGAACACCTGGAGTTTCTAAGCTGTGAGCCAGCAGAGCTCTTAAGAATCTGCAGCCAGCTTCCATCATCATTTAGGGTGAGAATTTGCTACTTATATCCCATTTCTATAGTATATTAAGCTTAGATTGTGTTTTGGTTTATTTGTTAGCTACCCTGTTTTGATCTGTTTGTTGCCCCTTATAATCACTTAAAATCTATCATTTGTAGTTAATCAATTTGTTTTTGCTTTCTCACAAAGCAGTGTGTGGGAGTTATAACTTGGGGCAAAAGGCTGTTGTATATTTCCTCTCCACATTGAGGGAGGGGCGAATTTGAAGAGCTTACGCTGTACAGATCTCTGTGCGGCGCAAGATGGTATAATTTTGGGTTTACACTTCAGAGGGGGGTGTGCTCTTGAGCAGTTGGGCACTTCCTTAGCTGTAGCCTCCCTATGCAGAGCTGATCACAGCAGCCTGTAAGTTCTGCAGCTGGGTGTGTCTCTACCTGTATGTGTGCTGGTTAAATTGCAGGCTGGATCCTGGGAGAGAGCTTGGCAGGCTGGTCACAGCAGTACAGTGTAAAGGGATCGCAGGCTGGTGGGTCAAAGGGGCTCAGTGGTACCCCAGTGCCAGGTGGCACCCTGGGGGGAACCTGTCACAATCTGCTCAATGTGCAGTGTCAGTCAAAAAGGTGAATGGAATGCTAGGAACTATTGGGAAAGGGATAGGTAATAACACAGGAAATATCATAATGACACTATAAATCCATTGTGCCTCCACACCTGGAATACAGTTTTGGTTGCCCCATCTCAAAAGAGATATATTAGAATTGAAAAGGAGCAGAGAAGGGCAGAGATTAAAAAGACTGGGACTGTTCAACTTGGAAAAAATGACTAAAGGGGTTATGATAGAGGTCTATAAAATCATGAATGGTATTGGAGAAAGTAAATAAGGAAGTGTTATTTACTCCTTCACATAACACAAGAAGCAAGGGTCACCAGATTAAATTAATAGGCAGTCAGGTTTAAACAAACAAAAGGAAGTACTTCTTCACCCAATGCAGTCAACCTGTGGAATTCATTGCTGGGGATGTTGTGAAGGCCAAAAGCGTAACTGGATTCAAGGAAGAGTTAGATAAGTTCATGGAGGATAGGTCCATCAATGACTATTAGCCTCTAACTGCCAGATGCTGGATGACAGGGGATGGATCACTTTATAATTGCCCTGTTCTGTTCATTCCCCTGAAGCATCTGGCATCGGTCACTGTTGGGAGACAGGATACTGAGCTAGATGGACCATTGGTCTGACCCAGTATGGCCCTTCTTATGTTGGTCCCTTGTTGGTCACTTAAAATGTTAGAGGGCCAGATTTTCAGTAGGTGTAAATTGGCATCCACCTACTTCATTGGAACTATGCCTATTTGTGCCAGTTAATGATTTAGCCCTTTATTCTTTATAACATTCTAAGAAAAATAAATACATATAAAGTTGTTGCAATAAATTAAATATGTCTCATTGCTGATGTTTCAGAATGTCCCCTGATTTGTGTTTGTGTATCTGAATCATCTGTGTAAGTGTGCTGTTTCTTTTCCCCACCCTACCCCTGTACCAGGAAAGACAGTTTGGGTACTAATTCTATTAAATTTTCTTAAAAGAGGTGCATTACACTGCCTTTCCAGACTTGTATCACAGGGAGGCAGTGGGATCTTGGGACGCAGGATTGTTTAAGCATGGGTCTACCTGCCAGAAATTGAGTTTTACTACTAGCTCTTGTGCTGACTTGCTGTGTACCCTTGGGCAAGTCATTTAATATTTCTGAGCCATATTCTGCCCTCAGTTACCCCTGTTGGGGTCTACTACTTCAGAATTTGGTTCTGATTATATCCCCCTCTGTAAAATAGAGGGATGGGGATTTATCCTTACTTTGTAGAGAAGGTAAAGATAAACTGATCATAAATTTACCTGTGTAAGTGCTTTGAAAGTGTAAAATTCTATGTAGATGCTAAGATGTTATGTTATTATTATATCAAAAGGGTCCTTGTTAATTAACCCCTCGAATGATTGTTAGACTTATCTGCTTATAATGATTTACAGTCATACAAGATCACTGAACTACTTCTGTGTGAGATGGGACAAAAATTGTTGCATTTTTTTGGAGTACAGTTTTCCCATCCACAAAGAGACAAATTTGATTTCTGTGATGTTTTCTTATGTTACAAAACTATCCAGACAATTTCCACAGTGGGAATAAGCTAACGAGACCTCGCTGGAATATGTCCAGTAAAAATAGCTGTGTTGACTGAAAAAAGAAGCAGAAAACAAGTAGTCAAAGGGAAAGAATTGCTTTCTCTCTCTCATACAGACAAACACACTTACACATCTTCCTTTGAATATAGTCTGCTGGGTATTTGAAAAATATCAAGAATGAAAGACACTTCTAGAATTACAGCTGCCCTTCTCGCCATTAAAGTTAAAAGCTCTTCCATAGAAAGAGAATTGTTCTAATTTTCTTTAAGGTTTTTACAAGTGATTCCTGGATAACAAAATATATCTATGGGAATAAACATGGAGATTGCACTTTTTAGTGATCCGTTCCTGTTGATTGTAGATGATGGAATTATATTCA
Organism: Mauremys mutica; assembly: GCF_020497125.1. NCBI lineage: Eukaryota > Metazoa > Chordata > Testudines > Geoemydidae > Mauremys > Mauremys mutica. The sequence goes on along the minus strand of NC_059077.1, from coordinate 21,393,451 downwards.
AGATTATGGAGATCTTCTGTACAGCAGAAGGTGTGGCATTGTTCTGTAGTGCTTTTCTTTGGAAGGAAGGATTAAGGCAAATGCAGAAAACATGATTTTAAATAGTGTCTTAATCTTCAGCTCTTGGAAATAAAACTTTAATGGTTTATTAGGTGAACATGTTGCATTAGGTCATTTTACTGAAATTCAGTATCAGTTATGAAATGATTAAGTATGAGAAAAGCAACTTTAAACAATGTGATAGACCCAGGCCAGTTGTGAACAGCAGAGTAGTCGAAGGGAGATATACTGGTCACTGGATAAGCAGTTTTCTGTTCCCTGAGTGACCAGAGCAGGGGCTGCTCCAGGCTAATGAGAACACCTGACTCCAATTAACCTACTAAGAGTCAGGTGAGGCAGTTAAGCACCTGACTCTAATTAAGGCCGCTTTGATGCTATAAAAGGGCTCACTCCAGTCAGGCCACAGGGAGCCAGAGGAGAGGAAGTGCATGCGAGGAACTGGGAGCAAGAGGCATGCAAGAAGCTGAGAGTGAGTAGGCAGAGTGCTGGAGGACTGAGAAGTACAAGCGTCATCAGGAGGAAGGTCCGGTGGTGAGGATAAAGAAGGTGTTAGGAGGAGGCCATGGGGAAGTAGCCCAGGTAGTTGTAGCTGTTGCGCAACTGTACCAGGAGGCACTCTAGACAGCTGCAGTCCACAGGGTCCTGGGCTGGAACCCAGAGTAAAGGGTGGGCCCGGATTCCCCCCAAACCTCCCAATTCCTGATCAAACACAGGAGGAATTGACCTGGACTGTGGCTTCTACCAGAGGGGAAGGTCTCTGGGCTGTTTCCTGACCCACAGGGTGAATCTGTGAGGCAAGCAAATCCGTCAATAAGTGCAGGACCCACCTAGATAGAGGAGGAACTTTGTCACAATAACCTCATATCTGACTCCTGGTCTACACTGTGGGGGGGAGGTCGATACGCAACTTCAGCTACGGCAATACCGTAGCTGAAGTCGACGTATCTTTTTTCAACTTACCTCCCGTCCTCACGGTGTGGGATCGACGGCCGCGGCTCCCCCATGGACTCCGCTACCGCTGCTCACTCTGGTGGAGTTCTGGAGTCGATGGGAGCGTGTTCGGGGATCGATAGATTGTTTCTAGATGAGATGGGATATATAGATCCCCGATAAATCGATCGCTACCTGCCAATCTGGCGGGTAGTCTGGATGTACCCTTAGTGTGGTACATGAGCCTGTGTATCCTGGTTAACCTAGAAAAAGTCACAGATGACAGAGATGAGAATTCTCAGAAATACGGTTCGTTGCTTTCTTGAGAGGCGTGATGGGTATTTGAGGAAAATGCCCGAGGACATGAATTTTAAGCACGGTCATCAGGCACCTTACTCCAGAAGTAGCCTCACTAATTTAATGAGACTCTGTGTTAATTAAAAAGAGTAAAGGAACTGGAGTCTATCATTCTATGTCTTTTCTTACAGCTTGTTTGCTGCAGTTGTTGTGTATGACTGTTGGGAGGTAAGTTAAGGCCAAATGAAGCCAAAATACCCCAAAATGTGTGTCTGAGAGGGCTGGACAAATGGCAAGTGACCTTTCTGCAGCCAGACTTCAATAACTGAATGCAAAAGGTTTCTTATTGCCAATCTGATCTCTTTTCCCAGAGTAATCCTGGTTCCTCAACATATTTATATTTACGTTGAGCTTTACTGATGCTATCCTTACTTTTGAATGAATAAGATCTGCTCACACAAGGAAAGGTCGGTCAGTGATGAATAAACCTAGATATAAGTTAAATGTTGTTAGAAATAAACATGTTTTGCAGAAAAATCCTTCAGTGATAGGGATTTTAATAGATATCAGTTTTTTCTTCTTCTTGAAGACAAAATAAAAATTAATGCTTCTTTGGGCACTTTTCTATTTGTAATATTTCCCTCCATTTCTTTCATACTATAAGCTAGGGGTTGGCAACCTTTCAGAAGCGGTGTGCCGAGTCTTCATTTATTCACTCTAATTTAAGGTTTGGCACGCCGGTAATACATTTTAACATTTTTAGAAGGTCTCTTTCTATAAGTCTGTAATATATAACTAAACTATTGTTGTATGCAAAGTAAACAAGGTTTTCAAAATGTTTAAGAAGCTTCATTTAAAATTAAATTTAAATGCTGATCTTATGCCGCCAGCCTGCTCAGCTCGCTGCCATCCTGGCGTTCTGTTCACCTAGGCCGGCAGCAGGCTGAGCAGGGCCTGCGGCCGGGACCCCAGACCTGGGGGGTGGGTTCCAGGGGTCAGGGCAGAGGGATGGGGGGTGTAGGGCAGAGGGATGGGTGTGTGGAGGGGTCAGGGCAGAGGGATGGGGGCTGTTGGGGTGTAGGGCAGAAGGCTGGGAGTGTGGGGCGGGGTTCAGGGATCAGGGCAGTGGCGGTGTGGGGGGTGTAGGGCAGAAGGCTGGGAGTGTGGCGGGGTTCAGAGGTCAGGGCAAAGGGCAGTGGAGGTGGGGGGGTGCAGGGAAGAAGGCTGGGTGTGTGTGTGGGGGGTTCAAGGGTCAGGGCAGAGGGCTGGGGGGGGTGCGGGGGTGCAGGACAGAAGGCTGAGTGTGTAGGGGGTGTCAGGCCAGAGGTCTGGGGTGTTCGGCTTGTAGGGCTGCTCCCAGCCCCCTGCCCTGAGTGGCTCATAGCAGGGGGCTGGAAGGGATATGCCCTGTTCCACCCCCTTCCCCAAGGCCCCGTCCCTACCTCTCTCTGCCTCTACGAGCTGTGTGCACTCTGCTGATCTTCCCCCTCCCCCTCCCTCTCACGCTCCCGTTCACTAGGGCCATCAGCTGATTGGCGCAGGGAAGGAGAGGGGGAGGGGCAGGAAAACACCACGCTGGGGGAAGAAGCGGGGGAGGGGGAAGCTTGGCTGCCAGAGGACCAAGCTTCTGCTTCCTGCCCCTGCAGGGGAGAGCGGTGGGCGGGGGGGCTGAGTGGGGCTGAGTGGGGCTGGGACCGCGGCAGCGTGCCACTCAAAATCGGCTTGCGTGCCGTGTTTGCCACGAGTGCTGTAGGCTGCTGACCCCGATATAAGCTTTCTTTATTGTATCATTGTACAAAGTTTTACAATTAGCCTTTTACACAAAATCATCCATTTTATGTATGCATATCTCAGTTGGCATCCAAAATTATTGAAGTTAGTGACTTGCAAGTGATCGCAACAAAATTCTTTTATTATTGGTAGGAGCCAAAAAACCCAACACCTCCTTGCAGACTGAAACATGGTGGCTTATTTTCCTGCTTTACTCTACTAAATGGATTGTCTTCAGAAGACTTTGTGAGACAGATGCTCGTGAGATTCAGACCACAGGCATTATTGGCTATCAACAGCAGTTGTTTATCTCTCTGTCTCACGTTACTGCTTTAGTACTTTTGCTCACACACTCTATTCTGAATTTTCCTTTAGGAAAGTAAAACTTCCTTAGGGTATGTCTACACTACACAGACTATGCTGGCATACTAACGATGATGATGCCGGCATAACTCCATAGTGTAGACACAGCTTGCACTGACTGAAGCGTTTTTTACTTCCAGGCCTGGTTTACATTTAAAAGCTAGATCAATATAGCTCCATCGGTAAATGGTGTGGAACAAGCCATGCTCCTGACCGACGTAGCTGCACCAACCTAACCCCCGTGTAGATGCAGCTATGTCAATGGAAGAATGTGTCCGTTGATGTAGCTACCATTGTTTGAGGAGGCGGTGTCCCTACACACAGAAAAAAAACCTTCTGTCTACACTATGGGGTTATGCAGGCATAGCTATGGTAACATAGCTATGTCAGTATGGTTTCCGCAGTGTAGACATACCCTAAGCGTAGCAACATCACCTCCTCGAACAATGGTATTTAAATCGATGGAAATATTCTTCCATCAACATAGCTGTGTCTATACTGGCGGTTAGATTGGCAGAGCTATACTGGTCACGGGTATATTTTTTTCCACACCTCTGACCGATCTAGCTATGTTGACCAGCTTATAAGTATTGGCCAGGCCTTCCATTCTATGAAATGCTCCTAGACAACTAATGGGATATAATTTGATGAGCCGTAGTAAGCCTTCTTGTAAGGCCATTTATTTTGACAATGTAATGTATGTTAACTGTTGTTTCTGATGGCATCTGTCCTTATTTTTCCTTCTTGTAACATATAGCACTGTATCAAAATCAATAGATATCTCATAAAAGGGAATTTCTACTGGCAAATTAGGATCCCAATTGTTAGAGTTGGAAAAGATCTATTCAATTATTGGGTTTGTCCCTCTGGAAAGGAATGTAGTCTCGTGGTAGAGAATTGTTTGCTATGACACTTTGAACCTAGACAGTATAATGAAGAGTGCCTTATGAATGCCTAGGTAGGCAGATCTTAGTCAAGAGACTGAGGCCAGGTGCAAAAGTCCTGAATGGCATAGTTAAGCCGACATATCCCCCAGTGTAGACAGCGTGAGGCCGATGGAAGAATTTCGAAATAATAGTAGGTCAAAGTGCACTATGGAACTTTTAGTGCATGGCCCTAGGGTCTACATGTTGATTTAGTCTGTGGCTGTAGTGTGCTGTAGCTTTCCAGTCACTAGGTCTCCATATGGACAAGCACTCAGACTAATGTATAACCACTTTATTAATGATAAGGGTGTCTCATTGGGTGTCACGTACTAAGATGTCACAAAGTGTGTAGTAGGGTGAGGGCTAACGCTGTTCTTGAGATTAGAAACAACGACTTTCAATTTTATAGCTTATACCAGCTCATGTATTTTCCTGCCCTTAGGGCTTGTCTATATGACATGTAGGCTATGTCTTTGCTCGAAATGCTTCAGCATCACAGCTGCTGTGCTTCAGTGTAGACACTCACTGGAACACTGCATCCCATATTCTTCATAGAGGTGGTATTATGATATGATTATGGCATAACTGTGTTGTAGTTTATACAAGATAGGTCATGTGAGAAATCATTGGAAAGGTTATAATTTACTGAATATGATTAGCCTATTTTTATGCAAGTACCATTTTTGTATCTGAAGTTAGGAATATTGACTATGTATCTGTATTACAGATGTGTTTACCCCTGGGGAACGCTCAAACTAAGCAGAATGCAATCAGTCTAGACAGCTGGCTGGGAAGGGCCATTAGAAAAAACAATAGGCCTTAGAAGAAGTGTATCTGCCACCGGGAAGCCTTCCTGAGGATGCTACAAACAGCCTCCGAGTCATGGCTGCTATGACATTACAGGGGCATTTGACCAGATTGCCTGGTACTGGACTCCATCTTTGAATGCCAGCGTGTTTCCACTGAAAAGCGTGGGAACCAAGCTTGGAAAGAAAGGGTTCCCAACATATGCAAAAGCTATTTTGGGCAGGGGGCTGACATCATCTGGGTTCTTCACTAACTCCCTGTCCAAAAGAGACTCTTGGAAACACCTGAGGAACAAGAACTGAACTGAGGGGAAGTGCTAGACCCAGTCTAGAGGAATATCTAGCCTGTGAAAGGAATACTGGCATTTTAAGCTGCAAACAAGTGCAGCTTGCTCCTTGAGAGCCTGCAGCTGGTTTAAATAATAATTTAGGGTGAGAATTTGCTACTTACGTACAATCTCTTTAGTATATTAAGCTTAGATTGAGTTTTTGTTTATTTGTTAGCTACCCTGTTTTGATCTGTTTGTTGTCCCTTATAATCACTTAAAATCTATCATTTGTAGTTAATCAATTTGTTTTTGCTTTCTCACAAACCAGTGTGTGGGAGTTATAACTTGGGGCAAAAGGCTGTTGTATATTTCTTCTCCACATTGAGGGAGGAGGCGAATTTCAAGCGCTTATGCTGTACCGATCTCTGTGCGGCGCAAGATGGTATAATTTTGGGTTTATGCTCCAGAGTGGGGTGTATTCTTAAGCAGTTGGGCACTTCCTTAGCTGTAGCCTCCTTATGCAGAGCTGATCACATCAGCCTGTAAATTCTGCAGCTGAGTGTGTCCCTACCTGCGTGTATGTTGGTGAAAGAGCAAGATTGTAAAGCTTTGCAACTTGTCACGGCAGCACAGTGTGAGAGGGGGCTCAGGGTGGTGGCTCAGGGGGCTCAGCGGTACCCCAGTTGCAGGTGGCACCCTGGGGTGGAAACCTGCACACTCACTGCAGTGACAGTGAGATCTCCTGTCAGAGTAGTTAATCCACCTGCCGGAGAGGCAGTAGTTAGGTCGACAGAAGAATTCTTCTGTTGATCTAGTGCCTTCTAACTTGGAGATTAGGTCAGTTTAACTACATCTTTCAAGGGTGTGGATTTTTCACGGCCCTGAGAGACATAGCTATGCTGGTGTAACTTTTCAGTACAGATCAGCCCTAAGTTCATGGCAAGCAGCTGTGTAAATCTACCACGCACTAAGTATGAGGGTGGACCCTGCTGCCATCCGCTAAAAGTTCCTACCCTGCTCCCATTTCAAAGCAGGGTAGATCAAAGTGCACTAGAGAACTTTCAGTGTGTGGCAGCAGGGTCCACCTGCATGCTTCATGCATGTACCTAGAGTGGCATAGATTTACACCCCAGCTTGCTGCAGACTAAGAATTTGTGTAGACAAGCCCTTAGAAAAATTGTCTTTAAATGGAAACTCTGCTGCAACCTTCGCTATGGAGTCACTGCTGCCCTTCTGCAATGCAAAAGTCACTGTCATGGGAGCTTGTTCTCCATATAATACACATTCTAAAACAGTTGGCTGATAATTAGACCTGAATATTGTTTTTCAACCACTAAAAGCAAGAAATAATGATCCACGGTCAAATTCTGCTCTGTTGCACCAGTGTAAATCTGGAGTAGTTCCACTGGCTTCAGTTGAATTTCCCTAGATTTATATTGGCCTAAATGAGTGGATGGTGTAAATCGGGGCAGGATTTGGCCTCTGGAATTCAGAATTTGTGAAAAGGTTCCTAAAACTCTCTTGGTCAACAGTACATTGAGGTACAGGTCTTTCAAGATAGGGTGATCAGCTTTCATTTAAAAATGAGTTGTCTAAACCCAGCAATTATTGTAATTTCAGCAGGGTTTTTTTTCCTCACCAAAGATTTGTGAGTGATTTTTGGTTGTGGCCAGAGCAGGATTTTAAAAAACTGGTTTGCCTTTGCATAATGTCATTGTGCACAAAGCAATGTAGTCAGCAGTTCCTAGATGTCTGACTTTATATTTGGGTGTATTGAAATGAATATTGTCTTTTAGTTGCTTCAAAATACTTTAATTGTATTCAAAATGAGATTGAGTGGGAAAAAACCAGCAGTCCAGAGGGACCGGTTAAGTCTGCTAGAGGAGGAATTGGATGTCTCCAGAAGGAGAGAGAGAGCCACCAGCAGCAGACCTTGGCAAAGTTACATAATCTCATCTGTAGCTTTTAAAATACCACAGAGTTACCCTGGCTGACATGAAATGGTGAGGTGAATCAGGTAGAAAATTATAGAAATGGACCTGAGTGTAGAGCAAGAGTCACAACATCTGCTCAGAGAATGAACCCCTGTTCCACTTAATAAAAAGAGATGTGTCTGAACCAAATCGGATGTTCCCATACCATATATCAATCGCTCTTGCCAGTTGCAGACTTTCCTGATTTCCTTCACATGTGGGAAAATGAACAGGGCTGTTTAGGGTTTGACTTTCCTTTTAAATTAAATCATTCCCATACTCTTAATGAAAGAGCTGCTGAGCTTTTTCAGAAAGTGCATGTGAAGAAGCAGCCTTGCCACCTTGATTTGTGTGAGTAAAGAGGGCACGCCTGAGGCCTTGTCTACTTGGGAAAGTACATTGGTATAATTTAAAGTGTGATGATAAACCAGGGGTCGGCAACCTTTCAGAAGTGGTGTGCCGAGTCTTCATTTATTCACTTTAATTTAAGGTTTCGCGTGCCAATAATACATTTTAACGTTTTTAGAAGGTCTCTTTCTATAAGTCTATAATATATAACTAAACTATTGTTGTATGTAAAGTAGATAAGGTTTCAGAATGTTTAAGAAGCTTCATTTAAAATTAAATTAAAATGCAGAGCCCTCTGGACCGGTGGCCAGGACCCGGGCAGTGTGAATGCCGCTGAAAATAAGCTCGTGTGCCGCCTTTGGCACACGTGCCATAGGTTGCCTACCCCTGCGATAAACCTTTATAGTTCCACTGGTGCAAACCCTCGGTGCTCTCCTCTCGATCTCAGGGTGTTTTTTTCTTCACTTTGGTGTGTCAGTTGGGAACAGTTCTCAGTTTAAACCGAAATCAGCTGCTTTTATGCTGCAATATGTTGGGCCTCAGAAGGATTAGCACTGGTGGGAAGTGCACCAGTTTATATTAACCCCTAGCTCTTATATAGTACTTTGCATCGATAGCTCGCAAAGCTTATCACAGTCTTTAATGTATTTGTCCTCATAACACTCCTGTGTGGTAGGGAATAGTTGTTATCCCCATGTGATACGGTTTTAGAGATGTATACACTGTGGCACAGTTATAATCCATTTTGTCCAGTTCAGCTCTGATCTCATATGAACAGGGACACGGCAAGATTCTACAACTATTGTTGCTTTCCTGAAAAGCTATTTTTAATGAACTTGTCTCTTCAATAGGTTTTGTATAACTTTCAGTTTCAACTCTTCCAAACCCATTTATAAAAAGACCATGTGGGATGCATCCTGAATTTGAAAAATCCAAATCCTTGGCTCCCAGAAAATAATCCTTCCTGCAAAAGATGTATTGAACTACATATTTGAATTCTCTCAACAAAATTGCATAGTTTAAATATAGGTATATTAATATTAGTGTTTAACATGGAAGAAAAAGCGACTAACTTTTAAAATTATAACTTGTGTTACTGTGCAGTTCCCCTTTAAAAGGAATTTTTGTTTGCTGGTTCCTTTATGATGTATAAATATGTATTTATTTTTAAATGTATTTAAATTAAGAAATATTAGGAATAATACATCATCTTGTGTTTGTCCTGAGGACTATATAGAAGACCTAAAAAGTGGAATATGAGCTTTCCTAGCACTCAGCTGAAAAGGATGGATGTTGAATTTTTCACAAAGACAGCTTTTCTCCTAAGTGTTTGGCAAACTTGTGAGTTGAAATTGTGTTAACCAAAACAAAACCATAGTGTTTTAAAAAGCCTGACTAAATTTTGCTTCCCATCCCAGTTGCTCACCTTCCTGTCTTTCCTCTTGTGATGTCATAATCTCACTAGTTCTTCAGTCTTCCATTTCACAGAGCAAATATTGATTACAACGAAAAAGACTTTTTCTCTGCCGTGTCCATAGTGTGGCTTGCCAAAGCATCAGCAAATCGTGGCAAGTCAAGATCTGATGTTTCTAATGTGTACTCACAACAAATAAACAAACATTGCATAATAAAGGAACAAAAAAGGAATGAACACACTACTTGTGCACTAGCTCGCCTCTAATCAAGGTGGAAACACAGCCAGTTAATAATTATAAGTATATGCATAGTTGACATGGGCTTGATGTAAACAAATTTAATTATATGTCTGGCTTATAGTTGCAGTAGGGAGCTTGCCAACTCGGTCTGTGTGTTTGAAAAACTGGTGTGTATATATCCAGAGAGTAATGTTTGTTTTATATATTCTTTACAACCATCACTTTAGACAAAGTATGCCAGTATTTTCTGTAGGCATATTTATAATCATGGGGATCTTGTGCTTTTCTAACACAGTTTTCCTGTTGATTGCCTTCTTTGAGTACTTATTTCTGTACCCACTGGCAAGCTGGGGTGGTGCCAGAATAGGGATATGTTTGCCGTCTATTGCCCCACTGTAGTTTAGGAACCGCACTGCTTCAAATTCATCCACTATGTCCTGCATATTGCTGACAGTCACAGTCTTGTGCACCAGGATACGCTTATGGGCCTTGTACATTTGGATGACAGCTCCAAACTGATTGCCCGCTGACCGAAAGCAGTCAAGAGTTGCAAGCTTTCAGAGCATGATTGCCACTTGCTTCTCCACTGTCAGTGCAGCTTTCATTCTGGTGTCCCTGCTCTGAAGGGCTGGGACAAGCTTATCACACCAATCCAAGAACGTGGCTTTCCACAGCTGAAAGTTCTGCAGCTACTGCTTGTCATCTCAGACTTGCATTATAATGTGAGCCCACCAATCCGTGCTTGTTCCTTGGGCCCGAAAGCTCCACTCCGGCAGCAACCTGGCATTTCATGGGCATCAAAACATCTCCTCTTCCTTGCACACCTGGTTATAGAGTATTATCATAGAATACCAGGGTTGGAAGGGACCTCAGGAGATCATCTAGTCCAACCCCCTGCTCAAGGCAGGACCAATCCCCAGATAGATTTTTGCCCCAGATCCCTAAATGGCCCCCTCAAGGATTGAGCTTACAACCCTGGGTTTAGCAGGCCAATGCTCAAACCGCTGAGCTATCCCTCCCCCCTTAGCTGAAGTTCCGCAAATACAAGAGAATTGTGCATCCTGTATTAGCAACGGTCATTAGAATTGTGCTGAGCTCTGCAGGATCCCTGCTTCTGCCAGAGAGATGGTGGAGACTGAAAAGTGGCACACGTGACCATGAGAGGTTTAAAAAACTGCAGAAATTATGGGATGGAAGAAGTGGCATTATGGGAACTTGACCCCTGGGTCCTGGAAATTCATGGGTGAATTTTTAGTATCCTACAAAGCACTGCAAATATGTCCCCTAAGACATTGTGCAGGACAGCAGCACAGGTAAAGTTGCCAATGTTCTGATCGCACAAAACCAAATATCCTAGCCCCGCCCCTTCCCACAAGGTTCTGTGCCTCACTCACTACATTCTCTCTCCCTTGGTGGCTCGCTTTCCCCCACCCTCACTCACTTTCACTGGGCTGGGGCAGGGGGTGCAGGCTCTGGGGTGGGGCCAGAAATTCGGGGTTCAGGGTGCGTGAGGGGGCTCCAGGCTGGGGCACGAGGTTGGGGTGCGGGGTCTGTCTGGAGGTGCTGACTGGAGCCACCAGGGTCCCTTTTCAACCAGGTGTTCTGGTTAAAAACCGGAACACCTGGTCACCCTAAACGCAAGGCACTCTGGAATATCTACCCTTGGTGCATTGTGTTTTCCATCCATGCAACTCCTACCCTTCCTGCATTGTTTTTTCCATCCATGAACCACGCCTGGTGAGTATATGCAGTGCTGATGCAAGCCCCAAAGTGTGCAGGCTCATGTACAATATATGTGCATAACTTACATCAACCAAACTTTGTAGTGTGAATATCGCCTTCAAGAGGCTACACTGCAAAATGACTCTCCAGAGTGATCTCATTAGAGCACTGGGTGATTAGATTAGCAACTGATGAATTGTGCTGACTGAAGCAGCTGCAACCCCCCTACATCAGCAGCACTAGAGCTTCAACCCACGCCCCTTTGCAGGCTAGTTATCTTGCATTTACTCAATATAGAAAATGTTTGGGTGTGGACAGGAGTCAGGTTAGGGACAATACTCAGATTGCACCTTGAGCTAGCTCTGCAGGGAAAACAGGCCCCTTATGATATGTCCAGTGTCACATAGGAAGTCTGTGGCAGAGTAGGGAATTACCGTTGCCACTTTTGGTTGGATGTATTCTTGGAGAGATTGGCAACCCTAAGGGGATTGAAGCTAGGTATCACAAGTCCAAGGCTAGTGCCCTAACCAGGGGACCATCCATTTTCTTTGGGAGTTTGGTCAGGCCTTGAGTTTTGTTCTTGCAAGTAGCGAGTATGAGCACCCTTATCTCTTGTGGAAGTGAGTTCCAGGTTGCAGTCCACCTCCTATGACAGTTGTCTTCTCATGAACCTCCAATGCTGGTAGTATCATTGTTGCTATGGAATAAATATTCCTAGCAATGAGAAGCAAAGGAAAGGAGAAACAGAAAATATTTGCTATGAAGCAGACTTGTCTTTAAAATAGAATGTTTTGCAAACTTTCCCATGATTCTGTTATACATGTTCAGCTTGTTAATATACACTTCATAGCATCTACGGCCTGGTCTACAGTATAAAATTAGGTCAATGTAAACTGCCTTGCGTCAACCTAGATGTGGATGTGTCAACACTTGAATTTGTCTCCGACCCATGGAAACGCCCAGTTACAGTTGAGCCACTCTCGATGTATTGAGTTCAACACAGTGTGAGTGTAGACAGTGTGTTACTTACATCAACCCTAGCAGTCCTCCAGTGACTGTCCCACAATGCCCAACACTGATCTCTCCGGTCACACTTGTGAACTCCACCGCCCAGGGGACATAGAGACCAGAAGGCCCCCCTCCACTTTAAAGCCCTGTGAATTTTTGAAATGCCTTTTCCTGATTGTCCATCTTGGTGAGCACACCTAGCAGCTCTCCACTGCTGACCATACTGGCTACATGCTCCAGATGCCATCCAGCTTGGAGTAGACCAGACATATTGGCTCTCCTGGGCTTATGGGAAGAAGTGGCTATGCAGGCACAGCTACAGACCAGCTGTAGAAACGTGGACATCTATGAGCAGATTGCCTGGGGAATGCAGGGTCAGGGCCAGGGACCAGTAATAGTGCCATGTGAAAGCAAAGAAACTGAGGCAGACATATCAGAAGGCCACAGAGGCTGACAGTCAATCTGATGCCAAGTGGCAGACCTGCTGCTTTTACAGAGAGCTGAATGCCAGACTTGGCAGAGCTCCCCCCTGCCACCGCATGCCCCAATGGATACCTCCGAGAAGCCTGAGCCGCAGGCCCTTGTCACGAACAGTGAGGTGGAGAAGGAAGAAGAGAAGGATGGGGGACATGTGACCAACGGGATCCAGCTACACCACAAGCCAGGACCTGTTTGAGACTCCACCACGGTCCAGTCAGTCCTGGCTGTCGAGCACAGGTGAGCCTGATGCAAGGGAAGTTACCTTGAGTAAGGATGTAATTGTATTTCCCATTACAGTGAGGCACTGTGCAATCCTCTCCTGAAAGGTTCTAGGGATGGCAGCCTTAGTTCTTCCTCCATGGTAGGACACATTCCCACACCAGATAACTTCAGAAGACACCGCTGCAGGACACAGGCTAACAGCATAAAGGCCCAGGTTGCTTTGGGACACCATCAACAGTTGTGCTCTGTGCCTTTGTTATCCTCAGGAATGAGATATCAGCTAAAATCACCACCGCCTGTGGAAAACGGTGTCAGTATTCAGTGCCATTGTCCTATGCTCATCGTTTCATGCAACCGAGGAATTCCTTCCTCTTTTCCCTCAGCCCTGGTGCTGAGAGTGGCACTGTGTCCAACCACTCCAAAGCAGAAGTGTCAATTAGCCTGTCTTGTTTAAAGCTTTATGGGAGCGAGGGAAGGGAGTACTAAATATTAACGTTCACTTTCTGTTGTGACTATACGGGCCATGGTACTTCTGCCTGTTTTATCTGCAGCTGCTGCCATTGTGGCCTTGAGGGGCTCCCCCTCCATAGCCACAGAACACTCGAGCCAAATAAGGAGGAGAAAGGCGGGGACTCAGGATGACATGTGCCATGAGATCCTGCCAGCCAGACAATGAGCAAAGGTCCCAGAGGGAAAATGCTGCAGCCAGAAGAAAGACTCAGTAGTCCCAGCAGGAAAAGGAGAGGGAGACTGCTCATTATCCTAAGCCTGCATTACGATGCGGTCCTACCAGTCAGTACTTGTTTCTCAGGCCCAGAAATGGTGTTCCACCATCTGTAGTTTGTTTGACCACCACCAACAACCTTGAATTGGTTCCCACTATGTCCAACAGCAATCTGTCCTCTAGGAAATCGTCATGTTCCTTGCTGATTTGGTTCTGCAAGTATCAGTGGATTGTGTGTCCTGTGCTTATGACAATAGTGCGGAGATGTGGCAGGCTCCAGGCTCCTGCCAGACTTGGTGGACAGTAAGGAATGCCACATGAGTTCATGGGATTTTTAAAAAAAAGGTGCAAAAATTATGGGATATAGATGACATTACAGAATGGAGACAGTTGCACGCTGGGAAGTTGTCCCCTTGCTCCCAGGCATCCCTGCAGGACTCATTTCTGCCACACCATGCTTTGCTAAAACTCTCAAAAGAGGGTACGCTGGATGGTAGTGGATTGCACACTGGGATACCTACCCATAGTGCATCACACTATGCATCAACACGAGCACTTTTGGTGAGTCTGTGCAGCGCCGATGCAAGGAGTCAAGTATGGACCTGCACTAGCACTGTACTAGCTGCAGCAGCTTTATGCTGATGAAACTTGCATCAACCGAAGTTTGTAATGTAGACATGGCCATAGCCCAGGTGTTAAATTTTCCTCTGAAATGATTATTCTTTATACTAAAAGGATGATGAGCCTTTTTAAAATGTCAGACTTCTTGTTGCGTTCCTAAATCATGTTAAATTTTGTGTGTGGAATGATTAAAAGCTAAAAGGAGTTAGAGCCTTAATGTCATTCAGATGCATTAATTCTTGGGAAACAATGTTACTTGACAATGTGCATTCTGAAAATTACTCAACGGTTTTATTTTATGCTAGTGGTTTGGGCTGGAAGGAAGGATATGGTATTTGGGCTATATTCTTCTCATTGTGCTCTGGGGATCTCTCTACAATAATCTGTACCTATGCTGCACAGAGCAAATGTTAATTCTAACATGAGAGACTGTTTCTATAGATGTGGGTACAAGAGCAGAACTTCGCCCTTTTATCTGAGTCACCAAATATAGCAATTTGGGGACTGGATGGCTCAGATACAGGCAAAACAATAGAGAGCATTTAACCTGTATGTTGCCCATTCAGATTGAGTGCAACGCCTGTTGGTATTAGCTCTGGGGTTTTTTCCCCCTTAGAAGAATGAGAGGTTAGTTGTTCTTTTCCCTGTTTTTACAGTGCTTCGGGGAGGGTCACAGATTCTTGTCCATTGAATAGTAACATGGACCTTTTGTGGGGCAGTGGAATGACCTGGGTCTAACTCTCCAGTGACCCTTAAAATTGGAGTAACAGAGGGAGCAGCGGTTATGTCAATAAAGGCTGAAAATGAAGTGATGGTTGAGACTGGGGAGCTTGCTAGTGATCTGAAGAGTTTGACTGATACCAGTGGTAATCTGATACAGGAGCATTATCTCTCACACAGAAATGGTGCGTCCGGAGGGCTGATGGGTCAGGTCCTTAGTTTGCTTAAGGGCACAAAGAAGGAAAATACATCCTCTCTATCCTGCAGGACACCAAGAATCCTAATTAGGATTGCTAATCCATTCGAAGGAGCTTGTGTCTTCCTGGAACCTCTCCATGGGTCTGTGTTCCCAGGTCACGGTGATGGAAAGTTAACTCTATTTTTTTAAAGTTCTGCAAAGACAGATAATTTTGAGCTGAATCAGTGGCCAGATATGGAGGCTGGATCCGTGGTTCTTATCCTGCACAGAAATTGCATAATTATGGAAGATTTTCTGATGAGCCGAGTGTCTTACTATTTAATGAAGACTTTGGCCGACAGAATAAAGTAAAAAAAAAAAAGTCCTGGGGAAAATGTAGTCAGAAGCAGCGTACTTAAATACAGGAGTAGAAAATTATTTTTGAATGATATGTTAGAAGTCAAGGCTTCAGTTACAAATACTGGAGTAAAAATATAATTGTGGGCATGTTTCTGCCCCCCTTCTGTTGATTTTAATGAGGCTTGTCACAGAGTAAGATTACTCAGTATTAGTAAAGTTAGCAGACTGTGGTCCTTGACAATGCCCACAGGCATTCTAGTTACTTCAGAGAACGAAATTCCAAGCGAAATTTGAGACGTAACACAATCGGAGGGGTGATGACTAACTGTGATGAGGGGATAGGGCAAAGAAGGACTAAGTTTACAGCAATGTAATCACATGGTTACTCAGTCTAGAATGTGCACATAGTGATGATTTAGTAACTTAAATAGTTCATCGTGTATAGCAATAAGGAAGACCAAGCCACGAGTAAATTTTACTGAAGAGTATTTCCAACCACTGATGGAATTTACTCAGTGATGTTCTTCATCCTGTGCTATGCAGGAGGTTAGACTAAATGATCATAGTGGTTCCTGCTATTAATTTATTAATCAAATAGAAAAGTAAGCACAAAATAGTTGTGCGTCACATGTTTTGGAGTGTTTTCACAGACAGTTAAACGCTTTTGAAGAGTGCACGCTGGGGGCCAATGTTTCAAAACTTTGGGTTCCTAAACTAAAACGAATTCATATTTAATCTGCTTAATAAGTGGCCTGATCTTCAGGGGTGCCGAGTACCTGCTGTTCTGATTGACTTCAACAGCAGCTGTGCATGCTCACAAAAATGAAAATCAGGCAGTTTATCTGGATGCAACAGCAGTTTGAAAAAATTGGCCTGATTTTTTAACTCGTCTGGTGGTGCTGCTGCTTAAGGCATTTTGGTTCAAATCAGTTTTGTATTTATTGAATTATGATTTCTAATTTAAGGAAAAACAAAAATACATATTCATTGTGGCATCTTAAAAAGGGGGGGCCATGTACATCTGTCTGGGTGCCTAGGTTTGTCTATTTACTTATTATGGGTTAGTAACAGTATCAGTATTTAATTCAGGTCTCAATAATATGACCATGTCTTGTGCTCTTGTCTTTCGCAAACATCTCCTAAGGGGTACAACTTAAGCAAAAACAGGGGAAGACCATAAGAAACATTTAGTTGCTTGGAATCATCTGAAACAGGCAAATCTGGAGGGAAAAGTGTTGAGATAATTTGTGTTCTTCAGTCTCCTGAGAGGCAAGGGTAGGTCTCAGAATATATGTGATCTCACACATCTGTCAACTAAATCAGAGATCCAAATGCAAAAATCTATCACTGGGGTTTAACAGTATAAGATTTGTGGCAATTCCCAATATCCATAACTAGTGGGTGGATTATAGTGAGACATGAAATAGTATTTTAAACTGTGACAAATGTAGTCTTGCACTGATATTTTCATGTTATTTAAAGGGAAACTGAAATATAGGCTAACACTGTAATGTATTTTAAAATATTTCTCCTTTTATTGTGATCTACATTATTAGAATCAGCATGAGTAAACTGAGCATTATATATAGAAATTAATAAAGTACCTTTTCAAAAAACTATGGGATGAGCAAAGTAGGATGTAGTTTTCTTGTGGTTGGATAGCATCCAGATTCCCAGCTGGCATAAAGTGGCATAGCTCCATTAATGGACCTTCGTCAACTTACACCAGCTGACAGTATAGATTTCTGTAACACAACATAATGGAGATTAATTAAAAATGTGAGTTGAGTTTGCAAAACACTGTGGTATATTTATGTCCGTGAACCGAGAGACTTGTCACAAATACAGGCTTTCTTGCTGTGGTATGATAGCTGGACTGTGACGTGGTAAAAACAAGTCATGGTGCAGTCTAGGTGACCTAATGCAACTGAAAAACAGAGGTGTGACAAATATCAGAGGGGTAGCCGTGTTAATCTGGATCTGTAGACATGAGAGGTGTGACATGCATTTGTCTGTAATGTGACAACTAAGATCTAAGCACTAACATATTTAAAGCAACATTTGTATCTAAAAGGTCCAACTTCCCTCTCCACTGATTTGTAGGATCTATGTCACAAAATGCTGCATTGCCGCTAACAGGTAGGTAGGGGTGCGTGTGTGTGTGTTTGAGAGAGAGAGAGAGAGGGAGGGAGGGAGGAAGAGATGTTTACGTAATATTGAGAACAATGAAGGGGCATGAAGGTTGTATGAGAATCTATGCAAGTGTCCTATTGCACCAGATATACACAATTTAGAACTTCATCTTTGTAATACTTTCTATTACATTACAAGTGGAAACTTTTCCACACAGTTGACTCATATTTTTGATATCTGACATGTTAGGTAAAAAAACCTGTCTGGATTAATCAGTTGTGGAAAGGTGCATTTGGGTTATCTTTTGGGAATGACCCTGTTTTTTCAGAACAAATAGATGTGTGTGAGATAATTCTGTGTGGAGTTGGAAGAATAATTTGAGTACAATACACCCAGGTACAAAAACTACTAATAGGCTTCTTTTTAATTAAGACAGAATAAGGCACCTGGAGTGGACAAAAGTTGCTTAAATCTAGCCTCAGATATGGCATTACAGTGGATACCATTAAAAGACAGCTACTAATGGATTAGGTGGATGTGCCAGTTCTGTGTGGGGCATTTCCCTGGTCTGAGGGATTTGCTGCATATGGTCCCCATCAGAAGTAATTGTGTAGCAGGTATCAGAGGGGTAGCCGTGTTAGTCTGGATCTGTAAAAGCAGCAAAGAATCCTGTGGCACCTTATAGACTAACAGACGTTTTGGAGCATGAGCTTTCGTGGGTGAATACCCACTTCGTCGGATGCAATTGTGTAGCAGTTACTCTTGACCTAAGAGGAGAGGTAACTGCTAGGCTCCCAAATGGCTGCATAACGGCTAGCTCAAAAGTACAGCATATGGAGCATCTGCTCTTTATCCTTAAGACCTTCATCACATCTCCTGCACTTTCTCTTCTCCAGCTATGCAGGCAGGGGGTATATCCCATTGCACAGAAGTTGGACAGGGGCTATGAACACAGTGCAGTATGTAGCCATTGCTACTCTAGTGTAGCTTACTTTGGCCCCAGAAGTGTTGTGCTAACAGGCTGCTACCGGAGACATTCACCCTGTGAGAGGCAGGCCCTAAGGTGGGCATATCAGAATAGCCCACCATCGTTTGACAGGTGTAACTATCAAGGCAAGTGTTTACGGTGTTCCCAAAGATTTGCAGGACACTCTAAGTAAAAGGTTAGTACTGAGCAAAGGACAACTGAGGCTGAATATTTTATTTCTCTGTGTATTAGAGCCAGTGAAAACATTATACTTTCATTACTGAGCTGGCCTGTTTAGATTTTGTCGTCACTTAAAAATTGGCTGTCTGTGACAATGGGCGCCAACAACTAGCTACCATCAACACTACCCCATCAATTGGTGTTGAAAACGGTTGGGCGATTGAGAGCTGTTATCAATGCAGATTTTTAAGTGCTGACAAAGCCTTAATATTGATTTGTTCTGAGGAGTAAAGCTGAAGAGTGATATTTACTGTGGGATAAAAGCTAAAATTACTTGAGCTTGCACTGACATTTTGCCAGTGAAGTTTTAGCATTCAGACCACACAACGGAAATGTTTTCGAAGATGTATTGCCTCCTTAAAGCAGACTTTGGGGTTATGATCTGATGTTTATAATTGTAAGTCATTGATAGTCATTTAATTGAAAATACAAAACTCCCACACAATAGCAGTTAGCATTCATGTGATTAAAGTTAATCCCTTTTTAAAAAACGCTTGTGAAATATAAACAAGTTGAACAGATTTAAATGGAAAAAGTTTTAAAGTCACACACTTTATCAAGAGTGAAAATTAAAAACATTTCATATGCTTTACATGTGGTTTAAAAGCATATGATTTCAGACCATATAATAAAAATCAAAGGAATTTTTAATGGGGATTAACAATAATTAAGTATTGCTTATGCCAATAATATTTTGGAGAAGTGCCACATATTTCTTTGGAAACCAAAAGGAATATTGGTGGCTGAATTGTACTCAGGGGGCTTAATTATGTGTTCAGATAATGAAGCCTCTACTGCAGTTTATCTCACTGTGGCATTGATTCAGCAAGGAAGTTTAAGCATGTGCATATATAACACCAACAGACCCCAGTCATCGGCAGGCAGGATTGAACTGGGGACTTCCAGAGCTTAGTGCAGGAACCTCTGTCACATGAGTGGTCGAGCCAACTGGCTGTTAGCTAAGGCTGTAGAACAGACTCATTTTATCTCTCTATCTAAGTGGTCTCCATGCCGCTAGATGAGACAGAACACCACACCTAGGAGGTGTGTGGGTTACACAGTCTCCTGAATTGGGGCCCAAATGCTGCACTTACTGCATGCACGTGAGTGAGGGAGCGGTGGAACTTTTTAGGTAAGTGAGATTAAAATAGAATCTGAAATTTGCAGCATCTTGAAGGTAATTCTTATCAGATTTCAGCATATAGTTGAAAATGGCACGTTTTAGAATGTCAGACCACAAATTTAGTGCAACTCTGGAAGACCTTTCGTGTGGTAGATGAAACACAATCAGTTCTGCAGTCCAGACTATGACTTTGACTCATTGTTGGCTCAAGCAAAAGTACAAAATGATTTTAGAGCTTTTTTGCAGAGAGATTTATTTGAGGCTTGGCATTTTTTTGCTAAAATTAAAGATGGGCTGTTTTTTCTAAGCTTGCTCCATTTCAGCATGTCCATTTTCTGAAGAAAGTTCAATATTTGGGAAAACAAAGAGGAAACGGAAAGTCTTCCCTGAGAGACTGAGACATCAATAAAAGCACAATTCCATTGGCATGGCAACTACTGTATCTCTCTACTTTGCAGCCCTTGGTTTGTGCGAGGTATTATTGCTTTTGTTATTTGTTGTTGGATTTTTTTAAAGTTCCTCACAATCCCTGGGCTGGAGCATCTCCGTTTCACAGATGAGAAAGTAAGGCATAGAGAAATGAAGAACCCAATCCAAAGACTACTGAAGTCAGTGTAAAGTCCGCTAGTGATCTGTCCAGTCATACAGGAAGTTTGTGAGAGAGCTGGGAGTTGAACTGAAGTCACTTGACTCTCAATGCAGTACCTTAACCACAACCTTAATCCCCTCCCTCCAAAATGCAAAGTAATGTGCATTGAAAAACATAATCCCAACTATATATATAAAATGATGGGGTCTAAATTAGCTGTTCCCACTCAAGAAATAGATCTTGTAGTCATTGTGGATAGTTCTCTGAAAACATCCACTCAATGTGCAGTGGCAGTCAAAAAAGCAAACAGAATGTTGGGAATCGTTAAGAAAGGGATAGATAATAAGACAGAAAATATCATATTGCCTCTATATAAATCAGTGGTATGCTCAATCTTAGCTATTGCATGCAGATGTAGTTGCTCTCATCTAAAAAAAAGATATATTGTAATTGGAAAACATTCAGAAAAGGGCAACAAAAATTATTAGAGGTATGGAACAGCTTCCATATGAGGAGAGAGTAATAAGACTGGGACTTTTGAGGCTGGAAATAGATGACTAAGGGGGGGATATGTTTGAGGTCTATAAAATCAAGACTGGTGTGGAGAAAGTAAATAAGGAAGTGTTATTTACTCCTTATAACACAAGAACTAGGGGTCACCAAATTAAAATTAATAGGCAGCAGGTTTAAAACAAACAAAAGGAAGTATTTCTTCACACAAAGCACAGTCAAGCTGTGGAACTCTTTGCCTGAGGATGTTATGAAGGCCAAGTCTATAACAGAGTTCAAAAAAGAACTAGATAAATTCATGGAAGATAGATCTATCGATGGCTATTAGCCGGGATGGGCAGGGATGGCGTCCCTAGCCTCTATTTGCCAGATGCTGGAAATGGGTGACAGAGGATGGATCACTTGATGATTACCTGTTCTGTTCATCCCTCGGGGGCACCTGGCATTGGCCACTGTCAGAACACAGGATCCTGGGCAAGATGGACCTTTGGTCTGACCCAGTATGGCCGTGCTTATGTTATGTTCATTGATTGCAGTGGAAGTTTTGCATATGCAAGGACTACCAGGTTAGGCTCAAGCCTATCCCCAGGGTGTGGCAATTTAAGGTACTGTTGATCTGTCCCTTTGCAGCTTTTTTGATTGATTGATTGAGCTTTCCTTTTGCGTGCGGATAGAGGTTACTGAGGAGTTGGGAACACACATTCTTTTGGCTGACTCTGCTCAGTTTGGTTTGCTCAGCCCCTGGAGTGTGCTGTGGTTAGAACATTACACTTAGTGAATGGCCATAGTTTTAGTAAACACTTATTAAATAAAAAGGGCACCGATTTTTTTCTTTACAGTTTTTTAAAAATAATTGTAGTCCATTTATAAGTGGCAGTTTAATAGTGCATCATGCAAAATATCTTTGGAATGATTCCTTATTGCAATCTAACTTAAAAATCTATATAGCAATATTCTTAAGAAATAAGTGTTCTATTTTGGCAAGCCCCAGTATTGTATTTGAGCCTGATCCAAAGCTCATCATAGTCCGTGGGAGATTTTCCATTCGCTTCAGTGGGCTTTGGATCAGCCCCTTAGTGTCTCTTACATTTTGGATGATTTTTCATAAAGAGCTGGAGTAACTGGGAGTCTGAAACGCCTCGGCCATGCATCGTGTGCAGGCAGCCGCGCACCTCCTTAAATTGCTTACCCACTGACCTAAGTCATGACCTAGATGGACCACCCTCCCTCTACGTGAAATTCAGCCTTTGTGCTTGTTCGGGTACGGACCTGCTGCTTGGGTCAAATTACTGTATTTGTTAATGGTTTTGTGGTGTGGACTCTTGCACACTAGGGATGGAGTTAAAACCACCCCACTCTTTTTACAGCTTTGGTCTCCAATCCCAGATGCAGAAGGCCAGCCATTTTCCTGTTAAAGCGCCTGGCCCTCATTTGCTATTTTTAGTTTGTGTGTTACACTTTACAATGGTAAAACAGGGAGTTTTTCTGTAAATGGCCTCTGTTGTCACAAAAAGAACTTGTATAATCAGATGCGGCTTTTTAAAAATCGAATTGCCTCCTAACCAAGGAAAAGTGAGAGAATGCAGAGTGAAAACAGGTTTCATGGCAGTGCTCACATTTAACGGTGTGCCATGATCTTTAAACAACATGTATTCTACAGCATTATAGCATCCCACTGTTTCATGGAGTTGAATAATTTTCCAGAGCCACAGTCTAGCTGTGCATTTGCCATTTTGTACAAATTGCTCTCCTGTTAGGAAACCCAAATGTCTTAGTATGTTGTCTTTTTTTAACTGTATTGCAATGAAATTTCCTCATCCTCTGGGAAATTAGCAAGATGTGTATACAGAGTGATACAGAGCCATTTTTCTATTTCCATCATATTTTCATATTGGTGAGAACTTCTGTTAAGATGAACAGTAGTTATTTGTAATGGGTAAAAAATAAAACAGTTATACAAACATGATATTATGCGTTCATAGTGTTGGAAACTCTGTAGAATGCAGATAGGACATTTAGGAATTCTTTTCTAAGTCTACTTCATGACAAATCCTTATTGTAAATCCTATCGTAATAGCATAACTTTAGGTACATTATTTTGAACTTGTCCTCAAAAGTAAAATTCAGACAAGCCATGCATGGAATGCCGTTTGCGTCATACACCACATATGAGAAGTTTAGAATTACATTTTAAGGCAGCACTAACTTCTAACATCCCTTTCCCTGCAATCAGCCAAGAGACGAAAAATCACTCCAATAGCTTCCTGAATGGGAACTTCAGGAGCTGGGCACAATCCAAGGTAAGAGATGGTCCAAACTATGGACTTACTGATGAGAACAATGGGGACATTCAATGAACCTGCAGGCAACCATTTAAAATCCGATAAAAAGGCAATACCGCTTTATACAATGCATAATTCAATGATGGAACTCATTGCTACAAGGTATCATCGAGGCAAAGAGCTTAGTAGAATTCAGAAAAAAGGCTGGACCTCTAGATGGATGCTGAGAGCATCTACAATGACTTTAGGATACAAACCCTGGTGTTTCAAGTCATAGGCACCCACTAACTGAGGGGGTTAGAAAGAAGCTTAACCCATAGGCAAGTTGTTCCCAGGTTGTTCATTACTGGGTTTCTGGACCTCCTCTGAAGCATTTGGTACTTGCTACTGTCTGGGTTAGGACAGTAAACTAGAGACAGTATGAAATCTCAGTGGTGTTCTGCAAAGAGCAGACTGGTCACAGGTGCCTTCTCTCCTTGTTTCCTCCTGCTACATTTCATTAAAAGACAGCTAAAACTATATTATGTATTTTAATGCTATTTTTCCATGCAAGCAATCATGGTATAGTTTTCATAACATCATGGTGTGATTGTAAACGTTGTGCCATGTCTCATTAGCCATAGTAAAGGCTGGATTCAATGCTGTCCAGGGATACCTTTTAAAAATAAATAAAATTATTGTCTCGGAACCCCCAGCTCAAATCTTATTCACTCCCTGGTTTTAGATACTTAAAATTTTAATCCCCCGTGCACCTTTACGGGTGGTTCTTCTCCACTCACAAGCACTCAAGAGTCCTCAGGAATGTGAAACCACAAATACCTTTTCACTGGAAAAAAACATAATAGCCATATACTTACATGAGATGAAAAATTAGCAAAACCCAAAGTGTGTATCCAGACTATGACCAGCCTCATAGTCCCAGTTATTAATTGTCTGGCTTGTAGAGTTCAGAACTCCTCTTCTTCAGGTGGTCTCCATCTGCCTACAGCCTCACTCCTGAATCCATTTATACTTGGTGGTGGTCAAAACAGGCACCAAGTCCAGCAGCTCCAGTCCAGCAAAGCTCACACCACCAGTTCATACTGGCATCCATGGGCCATATTCCAGCAATCTGTTGGTTGCTCTTTGCCCATCCCAACATAGGTCTTTCTAGTCCTGGGTCTTTACCTGCTCTGTTGACATAGGAGAACATGAAAACATTTGATATTAAATCATGTATTTTTATAATAGGAACCGTCTCAGCACTTGGTGACTCAAAATAAGCATTTAAAGAAATAGGTAGATGTGGTTAAAGGTCAAAATTGTAATTCCAGGCAATTAGCTGAGTCTACAAATAAATTCTTAGTTCTCCTGTCAAATGTACTATTTATTTTAATTTTGATTATTTTTGTGACGGGTTAGCCCCATTACTTTTGGATAAGATTATGTCCATTAGACAATCTACTAATTCTCATACTGCAGGCAAATCATAGAAAGTTTATAATGATCTCTTGGGCAGTAATTCTAATGCAAATTCAGGTTGTTTTTTAAAAAAAATGCTTGCCCTTTAATGTTACCAATACTGAGGAAAATGGCACGTACAATGAGAAATACAACCTCTACATTGCTACAGGAGTCATAGCTTTTTGTTCTATCTCTAGTCAAGTCTGTCTTGAATTCAGTTGTTCTCTGTTAAATGATATTGAAAGAGTAGATACTACAATTCAGGTAGATACTTAAGCATGTGGCTAATTTAATACTTGAGTTCCAACTACCGTGCCCAAGTAAACTGAGCCAGTATTTAGTTTTGATTGTCCATTTACCAGAGATTCATATATAAACCAAAAGTGAAAACTGTAGCATAATTCTATCTTTCAGTAACTTTATGTTTAAAGCAAAACACTTTTTTCTCTGCAGGAATTGCATACATTTAATTTTCACTTATGGTGAAATTGCATCCTTGTAATCTCCAACACTCCTGTTTCTTAAAGGAGGAAGTTTGAAAAAAAGGTGTTTTCACAGGCATCTGGGAAGAATATGATTGAGAAATGCTGTTGTGTAAGCAGGAACTAGAGCCAAGGTATTCAAATTTGGTGCTTAAAGTTATTTGGCAAAAATCATATTTAGGCACATCAATATTTTGTAGAGCATCCACAACTCTCATAAATAAATAAAATTGAAGTCCTGTGGATGTACTTCTGTGGCTGCCATGAACACCATCTCCCCCATTAAGAACAAGACTGAGGCCACCAACATGTTGATATATGTCACTCAATTGAGTGAGAACCCATAGTTCCCAGTAGAATTTGGCTTTTAGGTTGAGGACAGTGATGTAGCCTCAAATGACGCAACTATGGAGGAAGATGTAGTAGAGACCCTGAGATTTAGGTAGGAAGAAGTCATTTGTGACCTTGATGAGAGCAGTTTTGGCAGAATGAAAGGGTGGAAGGCAGGCTGGAGGATCTCCAGTGTGGTGTTGGAGAACAGGAATGGTTGTAAATAGGGAGTTTGTGTTCTGAGGTGAAAGGAAGATGGAGATGGCAGGGTGGTCGGGAAGTCAGGTAGGATCTAGGGTAGAGTTTCTGAGGATGAGGGAGATACAAGAATGCTTGTACTTTGAGGGGAACTGGCCAGAAGAGAATGAGAAGGAAGGATGAGAATGGAGGAATTAGTAGCTGGAAAGAGATGAGCCAAGGGGCTGGTTGCAGGGTTAGAGATAAACGAACCTATGCATCAGTAACAAAGGGGGATGCTATGTTGGGATGGAGTGTTGATGAAGAACAGGAGATAAGATGGGAGTTGTGGTATTCCTTGTTCTTTTCCCTGAAAAACTCAGGGAAATCTTGTATGGAAAGGGAACCCGGGTTAGGACTGGGGGAGGATTTTAAGAGTCAAAAGTAGCTAGTGGGTAAAGGAGTCAAAGAGAGATGAGAAATAGTGCTGCTAGTGCAGAACTGCAGGAAGAGAAAACCTATTTGTAGTAGAGGAGGTCAGTGCAGTCACACGACTTATTCTAGAGGCTTTAGGTTACATAGGAGTGGAGACAGTGGGTGTTTAATTATTGGTTGTTCATGGTGTAACCCCAAAGAACCTTTATGGTTTCTTTAATTAGTTTGTTCTTCATGTTCACTCAATGAAGAAAATGTTGCAAGTCCTCCATGCTTAGACAGGTGTAGTATCCACCCTCACTGTTCAGTACTGCAGGCCCAAGCACTCAAAAATCATGAGTCAGGCCCGCAGTAAATAATGAGATTTTAAAATAAAAAAGAGGGTGCTTTTCATGTGCCTTTTGTTTTTTCAGTCTTTGGGGTACATTTGGCTGACGTTTCAGGTTTTCCTGCTCAACAGTGAGGGCTAAGAATGTACTTTAACTTTTTTTTTTTTTTAGGCAAAATGGTTCATTTAGAAAATATTGATTCAAATTGACCTGAACACACTTGTTTTCAATTTTTCATTTGGTGAGAAAAACCGAAAACAAATTCAGTTTCAGGTTGAAACAAATTGAATTTTGTTCAGATTTTTCAGTGCACTGAAACAAAAACTCAGTTATTTGCTCAGCTTTAAGCTCATTTACTTACGGGGACTATGAAAATGCACCTCAGCGCTCTGCTGGTTACTCAATAGCATCATAATACTGCTTTGGAATCCTCTCCTGGAATGTATCACATATAGTTGGAAGTAGTGTCCCCACGCTGCAGCCCACACCCCGAATTTAAGGTTGGAGTGTAACACTGAATTGGGATGAAGTTACACTTATTTTATCTGATGTCCTAGTATCCTTTTTGAGAGGGGAACTCTTCCCTAGCAACAGTCTTCGCTGTTACTATCCATCACCCTCCTAGCACTTCCTAGAAGTGTCACACAACACTGTGTATATGGGAGGGGAACTAGGGTGACCAGACAGCAAGTGTGAAAAATCAGGACAGGGGTGGGGGGTAATAGGAGCCTATATAAGAAAAAGACCCAAAAATCGGGACTGTGCCTATAAAATTGGGACATCTGGTCACCCTAGAGGGGAACAGAGTGGCTGCTAACTGTCCTGCTGCTAATGCCTGCAAGGAGAGAAAGCAGTAACGACCAAAAGCGCGCGCGCACGCACGCACACACAAAATAAATAAATAAATAAATAAAAGGGGGGGTGGAGGGGGGGGTAGAAGTGAGAGATTTACCCCTTTTGAAAGTTAAGCATCTGAGTCCATCTGAAAAGTGAGAATTTCCTTCGGACCTATAAATAATCAACTATTTAATGCACCGAAACATCTCACAGCTCCACAAAGAGAGGTAATCATAGTAGTAGTAAGACAGTGTTTATTGTGCAGAACACCTTGTGCAAATTTGGCGTCTTCCTGGCTTGTAATTTAGAGGCACTGTTTACTCCAAAGGCTTTTATCAGATGTTAGGGAGTGTAAGGAGACCCATCAAAGTGTAACTCTACTCCACTTAAATGGTTTAATTTGAGCTCTGGAGCCGAGGGCTTAATTCGAAAGTTTAGAATATATAAGAGATTTAATCATAAAAGATTAAATAAATCTGAGCTACATTTTGCTTCCCAGTAAGTCGTATGATCCATAATTAGCCTATTAAAAAGCCTAATTAGTCCAAGTGTCTCATTTCAATTAAATATCTTTTGTGATAAGACTGTTCTGATGTAGCCTACTGTATGCTGCGCTGTAAAATTGTATATCTTGATTCGTTAGGGAAAAGCTTGTGAAGTGTTCAGACTCTGGGTAATCGGGATTTAGATTCAACCTTTGTAACCCTGTCCTGCAGTGAAGTTGTTCTGTTGTAATACTTTCAACTGAGCACATATTGTAGAGCTTTATAGGCCTAAAATCTCAAAAGCCTGTGTGGTAAAGTGCCCCAGGACAGAAGTTAGTGTGAGTCAAAGGCCAACACTGTGTGACACGGTCCATGATTTAAACCTGCCTGAAGAAACTCTAAAGAAGCATGACATAAAGGTTTTTCTGCTTGAGGCTTTTCATTCCACCTGTTGCCCTATGACCCACCTCCAGCTAAACAGAGACGAGCTCTTCTCTTCCTGGCAACTCATACTTTTCTCTGTTCAAAATGAAGTCACCTTTCTTATTTCTATTTTTTTTGCATTTTCCCAAGCAAAGTTTTGAGATATAAGGAGCATTAGCCTAAGAGGAATGCAATTCCTTTATTTCCTGTATATGTGTAGGTATATTATACAGGATGATGCTCAAGAAAAAGATCAGCCATTTACTTTATCAGATCAGAGTAAACCAGACTGCACAAACCTTTCCAAACATTTTAGATTATAATCTTTAAATTGGGATGCATGCAATCTGAAGGTCTAATAATAATCCTGCACTTTCGACTAAATGGATATGTAATCTGTACACATCTAAGTTCATTGTTTAACAGCATATGCCCAAATTTATTTGGCTACAATCATACCATTTTTTTCCAATTAATTTTTAGTTTCAGAATTCCCAAAGAGTATTCCAGGCAACAAAAAATAAATAAAAGAAGAAAGAAAAATAATCTCTTGCACATTTTAACATAAATCTTTAACATACCATGTCCAAAGCAAATGAAATTCCCTCGGCATAATGCACTTGTTTAACTCAAATGAACAACCCCAGAAGTAGAGGTTCTCTGACATATGGTCTCTGGAGATCTGCCTGGTTACATGATGCTGACTCTCCTTGTTTCTAGCTGTCAAATCCCATTACGTATTCACATATCCACAATCCTATTTTTCCATGTAATCAATTGCAGTAGCTGCCCCACTGATTGTAAGCGGATGGGAAGGTGGTCGGCGTGAGTGGTAATGGGAGGTGTACACAGGACAATCTGTTTGCAAATATAAGGCCTTATTCTGCCACACTTACACTGAGAAGTACTTTACTGTTTGAGCACATTTTATTTATTTGTTGTGGTCACCAGTAAACAACAAAACCAAAAAAATACACAAGTCCAAGAGAAAATTTCAGGGAAGAGCAAGAGGAAAATAAGAAGTGGTCACAACAGGCCAGTACTGAACAGAGGGCACAACATATGCATCGCTGGTGGGCTTGTGTCGGAAGATTATTTTGTACAGGCCAAACTAAAGCCCCAAGCTGAGTGTGTAAAAACGGGTTTGCACAATCTTGTGAAACTCACATCCATACAGTGTGGCACTCTCACCTGGATCCACAAAAGGACTTAAGCATTGTGTGTGGAGTTGGGTGTGCCCAGACATGCCAACTGGATTGGGCCCCACAGTCAAGATAGGCCTTGCCCTGCCTACCTCTTGCTGGTTTGAGGATTGCGCTGGAGTTCAGGTGTGAGGTAGGCAGCTGGAGGTCTGCTTTAGGCAGCATTATCCAGGCCCAGAGAGGCAGAAACTTAGGGTGCCAATGGAGATTCTACAGTGAAAATTTAGGCACCAAGTGACTTTAGGTGTCAACATGGTTAGGTGGCATCTGAGCAGGGGTTTTGTGGATTGCCAGAAACTAGCACTTAAGCACCTAAATCTGGGTTTTATGTGCCTAAGTTCCTTTGTGGATCTGGACTTCCGTCCCCTCCTAGTGATGGTTGAGCTGCAGACAGAGGTTGATAAACCTGCTTCAGTCTTGTCTAACAGAAGTGGGTCAGGCAGTAGCAGCTCATGCTTTAAGATCCAGAGGTCCCAGGTTAAGTCCCCATTCCTGATGACCCATCCTGGGAATTGTTACTACTGCAAAATCAGTTTTGATACAGACCAGTACTCTGACTTGAGCACAGTCCCATGGAGAGTCCTCCAGCAGGTTATTACTCCCAGGAACAAGAGTAAGCAGTGTGAGGTTTGGAGTGGCCTGCTCGGAGAGTATATGTGTTAAAATCCTCTCACTGTGTTCCACGACCCAGAGCCTGTGCCACAATGGTGCCGCACTGGGACAGCTGTCTTTCTGCATATGCATGAATTTTGCTCCAGCTACTGTTCTAATGTATTAGTTGAACCACAGGGTGGTTTGGTTTGTTTGATTAAAAGTGTTATGTGAGTGTCACAGACCTGGTACAGCCCCCCGGCTGGACACTCACCAAAGGGGGTGGTGTTTGGACTAGAGTTGGGTGAATGATTTTTTTGTTTGTTTTTGTTCAGACAGCCAGGGCCATAGCCATGGGTGGGCCTGCATGGGCCTTAGCTCCCACTCAAATCTGAGCCTGTGTGAATGCCAAGTTTAAGTATATTTATTAACAAACAGGCTTATTATTGATTTATTTATTTTATTAAGCCATGCATCTTGAAGGTGGGTACTCAGGTTTTGGCCGTTGCCCATCCACCATAAGTTGGAGCGCACCCAAATTTCCATTCCTAGCTATGCCGCTGTGGAGAGCAAACTGAAAAATCAGAAAAAAAAATATTTGGATCAGTTTTAAAAACATTCAGAATTTGTCAACAGATCAGAAAAGTCCATTCCGTTGTAGTCAGCGTCAGAAAACTGTGTGTGTGTGTGTGTGTGTGTGTGTGTCCATCTGGCCTAGTGGGCACTTGCTTGGGATGTGGGAGACCTAGGTTTGAATCCCTACTCTGGAGGAGGGTCTTGTCCCACCTCTGCCCCACCCATGATCAGCCTAACCACCAAGCTATAGGCTGTTCCGGGGTGGGCTGCTCTCATTCTCTCTCATTGAAGCTCCCCTTTGTATAAATACCTAAATATGCACTGGGCCAACTAGAAGGAGTGAGAATGACACTCTAGTCTGGTGATTAAGGGACTTTCCTGGTCAGTAGGAACTGTGGATTCATATGTTTTCTCTGACTGACTTAGAGGGGGGATTTGACTGCACATCTTCTTCCTCCCCAGTGAGTGCCTTCATCAGCAGGCTGGGGGCCCAGTGAATAGTTAAATATGTATAAAAATTAAACAGTTTCAATAGGAGAAGCTGAGAGCAGACTAGCGAAAAGCTTGATGGTTAGGGCACTCACCGGACAGATAGGGGACCTGAGTTCAACTCCCTGCTTCAGGGTGGGAATTCAAATGTGTGTCTTCTACATATCAACCTTTTGCCCTGTGGCCAGGGCACTTGCCATCTCATGTCCGTACTCTCTCTTTTTTTACTTTTCTGAAACTGGTCAAAACTAATTGGGTCAAATTCAGTAATAGATTCAGCATGACGGAAACTGCATTTTTTTGGTGAATAAACTATTTATCTGAAAAAATTCTCTCGGCACTGGTTTGGAGCCATGTGCTGGAGCCATGTGCTTCTAAATGCTCCAGGGTCCAGTCACAGGTATTGGCGACACAATTCCTGGGCATAGAACTGTGTCTCTGGTACCACTTGTAGTGCCCTCAGCCCACAAGGCCAGTCCTGACTCCTCAAGCACTCAGTCCCCAGACCTTCACCCCCGGGAGTACTCTGTTTATGGTTTAACCTTTCAGGGACATATGATAGTTGAAGCCAGCAATGCACAGACTTTGCTGAGGAATTTCTAAACCAATCACACTTTCCTTATAGACAAATCACATGAGATACACAAATCTAGGCAAAATAATAAACACTTGTACGCAGTTCCCTCACTTAAAGTCCTCACCACGCTGGAACATTCTTTGGGTTTTAGTCAGTGCCTTTTGGGGGTCCTGGGTCCCCTTCTGGACCCCACTCCTCCAGCTCAGTTTTCTCTTCCTGGTTACGGGTCTGACTAATCTATCTTGTGACTCATGCTTCTAGCTCCCCTTTGCTTATTCAGGTCTGGAAGTCAAAAGGTGAACTAGGTATAAACGTAACCAGAATTCCTATGACAACTTAGCTATTTTGCTACTATTTTTGGATGCAAAATGTTTCTTTGTACAGCTGTGAGATGGTATCAGCAATAAATCATTAAAAAAGCAGGGAAATGTCCAACAAAATTGGGCCCTATTTAAAATTACAAAAGTTTAAGTGTTTTGAAATTAAACTAGCCAGTGACACATTGTTATAAATTACCCCCACCAAAGGTTTGTTTGTTATCCTATAGTATGAAATTGAGAATAACTTCTATAAATACTTAGCTGGCCACAAGAAATGCATGGCTAGGCCAACATATGGTATATATCGTTTAGGAGTAAAGAATGTTTACTACTTTATTTGAAGACAATTTGTTATAGGATGTCATAACAGCCTCTTTAAGCATGCAGTAAATTAAAACAAAGTTTGATGTATAAAGGTTGAAAAAAAACACACAAGGATATTGTGACATTCCCCTGGTGTTATCTGGACCGGTGATTTGCTAGGTCACTCCAATCCTTGAGTCTGGGAGCCAACCTTACCCTGCTCTGCTGTGAGAACCCCGCACCCACTCCTGGGCTGTTCACACACAGCCTCTGGCATGTAAGCTGCTTGGATTGTGCAACCGAATGACACTAGCCAATATCTCCGGTCCCAGACATAACCCTAGGAACCTCCGTCTTGCAGTGTCTGGTTATGCCCACTGAACACTGTAAGCTTATATGAGTTCATCAATTTAACAAAGAAATTGATATGTAACAGGCTTGTTATCCCAACTGGAGTCTCTGACACACTTCAAACCAAACACACTGCTTCAGCTCGAATAAACAAACAGATTTATTAACCATAAAGGTAGATTTTAAGTGATTATAAGTCAAAGCATAACAAGTTGGATTTGGTCAAATGAAATAAAAGCAAAACACTTTCAGTGCCCTTACAAGCTTAGATGCTTCTCACCACAGGCTGGCTGGTTGCCCTTCAGCCAGGCTCCCACTTTGATCAGCGCTTCAGTCGCTTGGTGTGGTGTCTGTAGCTGGAGGTGGAAGAGAGAGGAAGAACATGGCAAATGTCTCTCCCTTTTATCATGTTCTTTCTTCTCTCTTGGCTTTGCTGCCGCCCCTTAGAGTCAGGTGAACATTACCCTATGGCAGTCCCAAACTGACCAAAGGAAGGGGGGGTGACTCACTCGGGAGTCCAACAGATCCTTTGTTATTGCCTAGGCTTATTTCTCATCACCACATGACTGTTTTGCAATGTATGGGTGCATCCTGAAGTCCTAGCACAGCCTTTAGTCAGGCAAAACTCCTATTGAGTAAGGATTGAACCCTGTGTAAATGATGATACCCAGCAGTTGTTACCTGTTAAAGATAAAGTATCCCACCAAGGTATCTATAGAAATCTTCAGGATTAAAATTAGGAGATCACTGAAGGCCTGATTGTGGCTGCACAAGGTGGGGAAGGAAAGCTCCCCGTATGTTCCTGGGTTGGGGCACGTAACAGGCTGGCAGGGTTTGCCTGAAAAACCTCACCCTGTGGGGGTGTTGATTCTGCTGAGAAAGGGATGAGGGGATTCTACTGGCTTTCTAGAGAGACGGTCTAGGCTGTGGGCTGAGTAGTCTGAGGGAGGAACCGCCAGTCTTGAGGAGAAGGTGTGAGCTGAACTTTATCATCATACTGTAATTTTTGTTGCTCAGAATTTGAAACTACAGGAAGGGGGTAGGTCAGACTGTATAAATACAGTCTACACATGATGTAGAGGTGGCTGGGCAAAGTGCCTAGGTGCTCGTCATGATCACAGTACTTGCATGCAAGAACGGCACAAGTCAAACACTTACCCAGGTACTAGACTCCAAAAGTGGGTGGTGAGGGGTAGGGGTATAGCCCTATTTCCCTCTCCTGTCCACACCAGCCAGGAGAAGGGTGCAAGGGGAAAGGAGAGTGTAAAATATAAGAGGGTGTTGCAGGGCTATTGTGGCCCAAAGTCCTCCTATCACTGTCAGAGGCACTGGGCTTCTTGGGTCTGTGTGTGTCTTTACAACAGTCTAGCCCCATATTTTGCACTGCGCAGTTGAGTACCTCAGGACCTTTCCAAGGTTAAGCAGAAGCTAGCTGACATAAGAACCACAGCTGAGACCTTTTGACTTAACCCCAGAAGTATATGAAAGAGAGAGAGAGAGAGAGAGAAGAAATTATCCTGCAATTTAATCTTTGTAAATCTAAAAGCAGAGTTGGCTTACTAACTAAAATATAGTACAGGCATATCAGGAAAAACTCATAAATGGATATTATGTTTCACATGATGTTGTTGTGTCTGCTCAAAAGATTTAGTAAATTGAGTGTGTCCGAGGGAAGGCTGTAATGCATTTCAAATTAGGTGTTCTGTAAAAGGTGTCTTGTGTCATTTCAGTGTGGCCAGGATTTTCAAAGGTGACTAGTAATTTTGGCTGCCTTGATTTTTGAGCACCTTCTTTGTGTCATTTAAATGGGCCTGATTTTTAGAGGGTGGGTGCTGGACCCTTACTGAAATCCAGGCCACTTCAAGGTGTAGCAAATTGGATACCCAAATTCACGAATCTTGGTTGAAAGACATAAAGGACCAAATGCTGGTGTTCTATCCATGAAAGGTCAGATTGTCTACATGAAGGGCCAAGTAAACTAAAGATGAAATTCTGCATGTGGTGATCCATTGAACTTAATTGGAAAATGAACATCAGAGGGCAGAATCTACTTCTAATCAGAGTATAGTCCAAAGGAGAGCAGAGATTTAAATTCATGACAATTTGGGGCTGGAGTGAGAAAGGGATGGGAAAAATTCTGTCTCAATTTAAAAAAAAAAAGAAAGAAAAAGAAATATCTACTTTCTGTCTCAAAAGATTTTACTACTAAGAGCCTAGCTTTCAAACATTGGAAGCCAGCCCTACTCCAGATGCCCAAACATTCCTGATGAATAGTGCTGTACAAATAAGCTGTCCAAAAAATCAGAAAATAATTGTTTCGGGTTGAAATGATAACATTTTTTCAAAAAAAATTTGAGCAAAAAAGTTAAAAAAAAAAAAAAAATCAAAAAAAAATCTGGGGTTGAATGAAATGTTCGGGGGAGTTTTTCTGTGTGTGTGTGTGTTGTTTTGTTTTTTTAATACAAAATTGAAATTTTTGTTTCATTTCTGACCATTTTAAAGTAGTTTTGATTTTTAATAAAATTAAAGGAAAGTTTGAAATGAAAAGTTTTGTTTCAACACATTTTGGTCGTCTTGGATTTTGTTTATTATTTTTTTTAAATTTTTTTAGGTGTCTCCCCCCCCCAACCAAAACAATTTGGCAAAACAAACATATATTGGTAAAACATTTTGCTATTGCCAATGCTACATTTTTTGCTGGGAAAAAAGTTGTGGTCCCAATTCAGCAGAGCACTTAAGCATATGCTTCACATCATTGGGACTGCTCACGTGCTTAAAATTCAGCGCATGCTTAAGCACATGCCTAGGCCTAAATGTCAATTTGATGGGGATGGGGCAGAATCTAAAACTGTGTGCCAAAGTTTGAAAAAAGCCTGTGGAGTTTCTTAAGAATCGCTAGCTATTTACGTTGCATGGTACAAGTCATATAATCGAGTCATACTTAATTAAGGAGCACTTTTAATCTCCCAAGGAATTTGTCCATCTGTTTAGTTCCTATACAGTGACCAGCATTGCAGTATATGAGAGCCTTCATTCTAATGATATACAGTGAAATGATCCCTGCTTAAATGGAATGTCTTCAGGTGGATGAAGTGAATATGTGTTTGTGTGTGGACGTCTCATGCTGACTCTGCATCTCACAGGTGCCTCTGCCACGAGCCATGGGCAGGTTCCATGATTAATCTACCCCAGTGCACATTGTAAGTCCAAGTCTGCTAACTACATGATGAGCTCAACACAGCTGTGCAAATTCCTAGACGACAGCACTAATATTGAAAACAGCATCTTCTGATAACTGGAAATTGATTTTAATCAGGACAAAGATTCCACTTGGATAGCCTGACTCTCCAGATACTGTTCAGATTAAGATACAACCGTATTTGCTCCAATCCCTCAGACGAGATAAACACCTACAAGATCTCTATCAAGCATTCTTAAAACTACAATACCCACCTGCTGAAGTGAAAAAACAGATTGACAGAGCCAGAAGAGTACCCAGAAGCCACCTACTACAGGACAGGCCTAAAAAAGAAAATAACAGAACGCCACTAGCCATCACCTACAGCCCCCAACTAAAACCTCTCCAGCGCATCATCAAAGATTTACAACCTATCCTTAAAGATGATCCCTCACTCTCACAGATCTTGGGAGACAGGCCAGTCCTCGCTTATAGACAGCCTCCCAACCTGAAGCAAATACTCACCAGCAACCGCACACCATACAACATAAACACTAACCCAGGAACCTATCCTTGCAACAAAGCCCGATGCCAGCTCTGTCCACATATCCATTCAAGTGACACCATCACAGGACCTAATCACATCAGACACGCCATCAGGGGCTCGTACACCTGCACATCTACCAACGTGATATATGCCATCATGTGCCAGCAATGCCCCTCTGCCATGTACATTGGCCAAACTGGACAGTCTCTACGCAAAAGAATAAATGGACACAAATCTGACATCAGGAATCATAACATTCAAAAACCAGTGGGAGAACACTTCACTTCAACCTCTCTAACCACTCAGTGACAGACTTGAAGGTAGCAATTTTGCAACAAAAAAACTTCAAAAACAGACTCCAAAGAGAAACTGCTGAACATGAATTAATATGCAAACTAGACACAATTAACTGTGGCCTAAATAGAGACTGGGAATGGTTGGGTCATTACACTAATTGAATCTATTTCCCTATGTTAAGTTCTCCTCACACCTTCTATGGGCCATCTTAATTATCACTTCAAAAAGTTTTTTTCCTCCTGCTGACGATAGCTCATCTCAATTGATTAGACTCTTCCTGTTGGTATGCATACTTCCACCTTTTCATGTTCTCTGTATTTATAAATTTCTCCTGTCTGTGTGTTCCATTCTATGCATCCGAAGAAGTGAGCTGCAGCTCACGAAAGCTCATGCTAAAATAAATTTGTTAGTCTTTAAGGTGCCACAAATACTCCTGTTCTTTTTGTTCAGATTAAATGTGTTCATCGGTTACTTAGTTCTGTTCTCTTTATATACGGATTTTTTTCTAGTACCACTATAGTCCTGGTTTTAAATGTTTGATCTTTATGGGCACATGCATAATTAATGAGTTGACAATCGGTTTTAGTTTCCTAATTATTTTCAGCTGCTTGAAAATGAAATACTTTTAAAATAATCATAAAAGTTTTCAAAGAAAGAAACACAACGCTTCAAAATGGGAGAACACTCTGAGATATGATTAAAAGTCTTGGATGAAGTAACTCAGGCTGTCATTCTTTTACTCCCTTTTATTATTCTTGGCTTATTTAAAAGATCTTCATCCAGATTTGTCTTTTACAAATTCATACTAGAAGTGGATTGCGCAGTTAAGACAAAACAGCTACATCTTCTCATTTTCTGATGTTAGTTTTTTCTAATCTTCTAATGTTATTCTAGGGTTATGGTTTATTTTACTCTGAACAATTAAGTCAATTTAAGTGGCGAGAGTGTAGCATAATTCAGAGAGGTGATTTAAAATGATTTGAGTCAGGTGTGCACTAAAAGCAACGTCGGAATTGTCTGTGGATGATTGAAAGCTTTTCATTGACAAATGATTGTGATACCAGCTGGCAGATTGCTGAATACAAGGAGGCTAGCATGGGATGTGGAACCTGTGCTGTTGAGAACAATTAGGAAAGTCCCTGCCTTGACTATGACAATGTTGCTGCCCCTCACAATGTTATCATAAATCTTCTGGTATCTGGTGCTTTTCTTAAAGCCCCATCTCCTGGAGTCATGTTGTTATGAGACATTTCAGCTTTCATTCTTAAAAAAAAAAGGGCTTCTAGCCCTGATGGTTGCAGAAGGGCGGGGGGGTTGAAAATGTGAACCGTAAAGGCTCAAACACCAGGTGGTAAATAAAAAGAACCCACATTTATTCATTTAAAAACCTCATGATTTTTAAGGCAACCTCATGTTTCTTGGTGAGCCTGACTCATGATTTTTGAATTCTAGTGGTTGGGTAAGGTGCTTTGGGACCAATCTAGCACCCACTGAAGTCAATGGGAGCCTTCCCATTGGCGTCAAATGCATTGCTTCAGGATAGGGTTGCCAGGCAGCTGGTTTTTGACCAGAACGCCCGGTCAAAAATGGACCCTGGCAGTTCTGGTCAACAGTGCAGTGGGGGCCTAGGGCTAAAGCAGGCTCCCTGCCTGCCCTAGCTCCATGTGGCTCCCTGAAGCAGCTGCCAGGTCCCTGCAGCCCCTAGACACATGGGAGGCCAGGGAGGCTCTGCGTGCTGCCCCTGCCCTGAGGGCCGGCTTCGCAGTTCCCATTGGCCGGGAACCGCGACCAATGGGAGCTGCTGGGGTGGTGCCTGTGGGCACGAGGGAAGTGCGTGGAGTGTCCCTGGCCACCCATGCATCTAGGGGCTGCAGGGACCTGGTAGACACTTCCTGGGAGCCATGGTAAGCGCTGCCAGGTCCCTGCACCCCGAACCCCTTCTGCACCCCAACCCCTTTCCCCAGTCCAGAGTCTCCTCCCACACCCAAACTCCCTCCTGGAGCCTGCACCCCCGCCCCAACACCCTGCCCTAGCTGCCTCCTTCACCCCAGACCCCTCATCCCCGGTCTCACCCCAGAGCCCACACCCCTAGCTGGAGCCTTCACCCCCTGCCCCAGCCCAGAGCCCTCTTCTGCACCCTGAACTCATCGTTTTTGGCCCCACTCAGAGCCCACACCCCCAGCCGGAGCCCTCATCCCTCCCACACCCCAACTCCCTGCCCCAGCCCGGTGAAAGTGAGGGTGGGAGAGAGTGAGCGACAAAGGGAGGGGGGATGGAGAGAGCAGGTGCAGGGCCTCAGAGAAGGGGCAGGGTAAGGGGTGGGGCAGAGGTGTTTGGTTTTGTGCGATTAGAAAGTTGGTCACCCTACCTCAGGACCGGTGAATAGTGGGAAGATGTGTGCTTGTGAGGGCAGAGGGATTTCTCAGTTCCCATTCCGGCTTATATGGGCTACCTTTTGGTGGTCTTGGCAACCTTTCTGCCTCAGTTTTACCATCTCTAAAATGGGGAGGATACCTGCCTCTCAGAGGTGGTGTGAACATTAAATTGGTTAGGGCAAACTCCTGCTGTTCGCTCCTCTCCTGAGACGCTGCAGAGCTATAGCAGCCCAGCGGAAACATCCTGCAAATTGTGTAGAAAAGGGGCAGGCAGCAAGTCTTTGGGAGCACTGTGGGGAGAGGTTATCCAGCATCCTAACCTGCTGATGTGCTTCCCCATTGTCTGTTGCTGGAAACGAGCAGTTGCCCTGAGGATAGCGCTGGGGGCTTGCCCATACTCCAGACTCATTTGGTCACGCTGCTTTGGTGTCTGGAGGGCTTCTGCATGTACTAGCCTCTCATACTTACTGAGCAATTAAGGCAGGATGCTGCCTGGGTTCTGTGCATGCGTGCTAGGGGTGTGAACAGGCCTCTGTGACCTTAGATAAATGACCAAAATTAAACCCACATGAGGAAGTTCAAAGTGCTGGTTGACAGTCTCTCCATCCCGCTGTGATCTTGAGCCTCATTAAACTTGCTGGATGCAGCCTGCTTAAATAGTAGTACGTACTAGTAATCCTGGGTCATCCCATAAGCCCTATAAAGCTAATGTGCAGCAAAGCGGGGACTGGGTATCTCAGAAGATTTTTAAATGGGCTCTTGATACTTTAGGTCAAATCTAGCCCTGGTCAGTTGTGGATGAAAAATCACTTCTCTCTCTAGCTGTTCATTGGGCTACTGTCCGTGAAAAAATTTGTGGTCTCACTAGATTCTTGAAGAACAGCGTCCATATCATCACCTCCTCCCCTTCCCCCCCCCCCCCAAATATCACCATTGAAATTGGCAACCACATTTTCAGACTGGCACCTAAGGTGTGCCCACAAAATTTGCACTGGCACCCGTCACACAAAACCGCACATTTTTGCCTTCGAAACAGGCGATGGAAATTTGAATTTTAAAAAGAGTATTCATAGAAGTAAATTTGTATATAACAACTTATTTTGCATGTGCAAATGCTTATTTGTGAACAAACGGGAGAGCTGCGTGCACTGGGTATGCAAACAACTGTGATGGGTAGAGCATGAGTCACCACTAACGTTTGTGAATTTGCCTTAAAGGATGCATTGCCAGGAGACCATACTCCATTCCTTATGCGAGCGAGGAAAGCTAAATCAACAGTCATCCTTTTTCATAGCTTGGCATAAATATTACCATTTTTTAGCAAGATACAGTAAAAGGAATCTCACGTGGCTGGAACTGCAGATGTTAGTTATACATTTGAATGTGTGTGTGTGTCTTCTAGAAAGCACTAGGATTCTGAAGCCAGATCATGCAGTGAGTTGGAGAAGCTTTCTGCTTTTTTTCAGTCATCATATTAAAGCCAAGAATGATTATCCCCAGCCCCAGTGCTGCAGCTTTCTGAAGTGTTAGCTTTTTTAATTTCAAACTTTTGACTAGCCTCCAAAAGTTGAAATGCTTCCAAAACCTTTCTATCATATGTATCATATTAGCACAGGTTTTATTTTTGATATTCGGTCAAATAAAGAGAACCAGCCCACGTTCAGCAAGGTTTATTTGAAAAAAATAGAGATGAAGCTTTTGTGATCTGTGCTGTTGGCATGAATTCAGCGTTGAACCCATCCATTACACATGTTGTCAGATCCCTCACAAAATTCCAAATGTCTCTGGTTTTAGTTTTACAAAAGAAGGCTTTTGTTTTGTAGCTTTGTTCTACTACAAGATAAAGACTGATACAAGAAGCAGCATTTTTAACCTGGATGGGCTTTTTAATTTGTCTTATGCATTTTTTTTTATTGTGTTGGCACATCACTGTGCGTGTGTTTATTTAGAGCCTCTAAGCAAACATATTTATTTTGTCCTCTGATGTTATCTTCATTTAGTTCCTCTTCTTCTCTCTGAGGTAGTACATTTCCCCATTGCATCTTCTCGTCCAGTCAGGAGGCTCAAAGGGCCTTTGTTGAGGCCACTGGCAAGCCATACCATTCCTCTGATGGGCCACCAGAGGGAAGCACTGTAAGAGTGATGGAGTGTTTTGTTCTCTTGGAGAAAGAACAGGAATTTTGCAATACGCTAAGAGCAGAGGTCCTGAGTAGAGTTGTGCAAATAATTAAACTGTTTTGTTCGGTGGCTGAACCAAAAAATTTAAAAAAAGGTTTTTTTATTTTTATGAAACATTTAGTTTGACTCAAAATAAAATGTTTTGGTTTTGAGATTTATTTATTTTTTTACATTTTTAAAAATAAAATGGAAGTAAAATTTGAGGCATTGAAACTTTTCATTTTGAAAATGTCAAAGAAAAATGCTTTAGCTTTTTTTGGTAATTTTTCTTCAGCTAAAACAGTCTGGTGATTTTAACATGAATTCATTAAATGTTTTGGTCAACCCGACAATGCATTTCTTGGTGAAAAAAAGTTTAATCTGAAATTTTTCACCCAACTATAGACCTGAGGCTACTCTGTCAAGTCTTGCTCTCCCATACTGCCCTGTGCAATCATGAAAAGCTAAGGATCTCCTGTGTGTGTGTGTGTGTGTGTGTGTGTGTGTGTGTATGTACGTTTGGTTAGATTGAATGAGGATTGTATCCTTCTGCTTTGTTGCCAGGATTTTATGATATATTTTACAGTTGTTATTAATATTATCCTTTTTTTAAATGTAGACTAATGTGGCAATATCTGGAAAACACTGGAAATTACTGTGCACGCAAGCACTTTCATTCATTCAGTTAGTGATGTAAAGGTCCATTTATAGCT
The DNA here is from genome assembly GCF_020497125.1 of Mauremys mutica. Lineage (NCBI taxonomy): Eukaryota > Metazoa > Chordata > Testudines > Geoemydidae > Mauremys > Mauremys mutica. The sequence continues at coordinate 21,351,558 of NC_059077.1, read as the reverse complement.
CTACACCATATTCCGCAGCCAACCTGTCAAGCTTAGGAACAAGAAAAGGCCATTTTACTTTTGGACCAGCTGAAGGAGGTCTGTGTCAATTAAATTCTCTGTCTATCACAAAGTGCAGAAAGCGTTCAATTGCACTGCCTGGTGACAGAAATTTAAAGACCTCAGATGCCCTATGTTTTACTCAAGTAAAAACAACACTGAGCTGGTCCACACCACATAGTAACTAAAAACTATATTTCACCATCTGGTACATTTATACCATTAATTCTTTTGTTGTTGTTTGTTTGTTTGTTGTTGCCATCTTCAGATTTACTATTGCAAAATCTGCACAGATCATCATGTTTATACCACATATTATGTGTAGCTAATTCTTCAAAATTCTGGACAAATAGCCATGGAAACAATAAGGCGATGGGCTACACCAGCCACCTCAAGTGAAGATGTCAGCATCTGTCCAGAGACATTCTTGGCAGGCAAAAGGGATCACTTTTTTCAGATTATGGATGCTTGACGGTTCCTGAGCTCTTCCCCAAGGCTCTCCTCACCCCAGCCTCCTTTGTTCTGTGCATACAACAGTTCTAGTCTATGCCTTATTCTATACCCATCAATATTATATCTGAGGGATTTTTTAACAGTAGGAATTTTAGAGATCCTGCAGGCCAAATTTAGGCTGCTAAGTAAGAGTTTATAGTCCAGGACCTACATGGTAGCATTCTCTGAAATGCTTCCAGTTCCATGCATGTGGCCAGTTAGATGGGCAGAACTGCTGGGTCTCAGTGCATGGATGAGATGATGGTGTTCAGAGGAGGGATTCGGGTTTATTAGGAACCAAGGAACCTTTTGGGAAAGGAGGAGCCTATGCAGGAAGGATGGGTTCCACCTAAAACAAAATGAAACCAGATTTCTGGCATGTAAGATTAAAATGGTCATAGAGAAATTTTTAAACTAAGGGTTGGGGAAAGCTGATAGGTGGGGAGGAGCACAGGGTTCAGACACAGACATCCTTTAGGGGAGGATCTATGAAACAGGGATTCTCTATATCAGTGGTTCTCAAACTTTTGTATTGGTGACCCCTTTCACACAGCAAGCCTATGAATGCAACCCCCCTTATAAATTAAAAACACTTTTTACAATATTTAACATTATTATAAATTCTGGAGGCGAAGTGTGGTTTGGGGTGGAGGCTGACAGCTCTTGACCCCCCCAAGTAATAACCTTGTGGCCCCCTAAGGAGTCACGACCCCCAGTTTGAAAACCCGTGCTCTATAGTCCAGTAAAGAGAAGATAAAAGTTGCTAAAGTACACATAGGAACTGAAGAGAAACAGTCAAATGAAAAATAGTCCCATTCAGTTACATCACATGAAGGCAGACAACTAAATATTGACACATTTTATAAGTTCTTGTATACAAATACTAGAAGTCTAAATGTTAAGATGGGTGAACTTGAGTGCCTGGTGTTAAACGAGGATATAGATATAATAGGTATCTCAGAAACTTTGTGGAATGATGAGAATCAGTGGGACACGGTAATACCAGGATACAAAATATATAGGAATGACAGAGTAGGTCATGCTGAAGGAGTGGCTCTATATGTGAAAGAAAGCATAGAGTCAAATATAATACAAATCTTAAATGAATCAGACTGTACCATAGAATCTCTGGGGAAAGAAAGGTTTCAGAGTAGCAGCCGTGTTAGTCTGTATCTGCAAAAAGAACAGGAGTACTTGTGGCACCTTAGAGACTAACAAAATTAGATACTCTCATGAAAAACCAACGTTCTACACAAACTTCCTCATGGCTAGACTTTACAAAAACTAGACAAGCCATTTACAACACAAACTTTGCTTCTCTACAAAAGAAAAAGGACACTAAACTGTCTAAACTGCTACATGCCACAAGGAGCCACAACAGTAGCTCCCTTAACCCACCCAACAATATTGTTAATCTTTCCAGCTATTCTCTTAGCCCAGCAGAAGAATCTGTCCTATCTCGGGGCCTTTCCTTCTGTCCTTCCAGACCCACGAACATGATACAGTTCTGCGGTGACCTAGAATCCTACTTTCGCCGTCTCCGACTCAAAGAATACTTCCAGCACACCTCTGAACAACATAATAACCCACAGAATCCTTCCTACCAACGCTACAATAAAAAGGATTCTGCATTGGCTCCTCCTGAGGGTCGAAACAACAGACTGGACTTCTACATAGATTGCTTCTGTCAACGTGCACGGGCTGAAATTGTGGAAAAGCAGCATCACTTGCCCCATAACCTAAGCCGTGCTGAACACAATGCCATCAACAGCCTCAAGAACAACTCTGACATCATAATAAAAAAGGCTGACAAAGGAGGTGCTGTCGTCATCATGAATAGGTCGGAATATGAACAAGAGGCTGCTAGTCAGCTCTCTAACTCCACATTCTATAGGCCATTACCGTCTGATCCCACTGATGATTACCAAAAGAAACTACACCATCTGCTCAAAAAACTCCCTGAGAAAGCACAGGAATAGATCTGTACAGACACATGCCTAGAACCCCGACCAGGTGTATTCTATTTGCTACCCAAGATCCATAAACCTGGAAATCTTCCATCCAGGACACACCACACCATCCATTGTCTACAGCCAAGCTCCGAAGAAGTGAGCTGTAGCTCATGAAAGCTCATGATGAAATAAATTTGTTAGTCTCTAAGGTGCCACAAGTACTCCTGTTCTTTTTGTGGAAAGAAATTCCACGCTTGAACAACACGACTCTGGCAGCAGGAATATGCTACCGACCACCTGGCCTGGATGGTGATGGTATTTGTGTAAAGGTCAGGGAGATTAGAGAGGCTACAAAATCAGAAAATTCAATAATAATGGGGGATTTCAACTTTCCCCATATGCACTGGAAACGTGTATTCTCAGGCTGGGATACAGAGATAAAATTTCTAGACACCATTAATGACTCTTCCCTGGAGCAGCTAGTCCTGGAACCCACAAGAGGAGAGGCAATTCTTGATTTAGTCCTAAGTGGAGCACAGGATCTGGTCCAAGAGGGGAACATAGCTAAACTGCTTGGTAATAACAACTATAATGTAATTAAATTTAATATCCTTGTGGGGGGGGAAATACCAAAGAAACCCACCACAGAGGCATTTAACTTCAAAAAGGGAAACAACACAAAAATGAGGAAGCTAGTTAAAATGGAAATTGAAAGGAACAGTCGCAAGACTGAAATGCCTGCAAGCTGCATGGAAACTATTTTAAACACTGTAACAGAGGCTCAAACTAAATGTATACCCAAAATAAAAAAAAAACAATAAGAGGACCAAAAAAAATTCCACCATAGCTAAACAATAGAGTAAAAGAAGCGGTTACAGGCAAGAAGAGATCCTTTAAAAATTTGGGAGTCAAATCCTACTGAGGAAAATGGAAAGGAACATAAACTCTGGCAAGTCAAGTGTAAAAGTATAATTAGTTAGGCCAAAAGAGTTTGAAGAGCAACTAGCAAAAGGCACAAAAACTAACAGCAAAAATTTGTTTTAGTATCTAAGGAGCAAGCCAAACAGTCAGTGGGGTGATCGAGGTGCTAAAGGAGCACTCAAGGGAAACAAGGCCATTGTGGAGAAGCTAAATGGGTTCTTTGCATCAGTCTTTACTGTAGAGGACATGAGGGAGATTCCCACACCAGAGCTGTTCCTCTTTAGGTGACAAATCTGATGAACGGTGGCAGATTGAGGTCAGTCGAGAAGGTTTGGGAACAAATAGCTAAATTAAACAGTAATACGTCACCAGAACCAGCTGGTATTCACCTAAGAGTTCTGAAGGAACTCAAATACAAAATTGCAGAAGTAACTGTGGTGTGTAACCTATTGCTTAAATCAGCCTCTGTGCCAGATGAGTGGAGGATAGCTAAGTTAATGCTGATTTTTTTAAAAAGCTCCAGAGGTGATCTTGGCAATTACAATGAGCCTAACTTCAGTACCAGGCAAATTGGTTGAAACTACAAGTAAAGAACAGAATTACCAGACACACAGATAGACATGTGTTGGGTAAGAGTTAACAAGACTTTTTTGTAGCGGGAAATCGTGTCTCACCAATCCGCTAGAATTCTTTTGAGGGTGTCAACAATCATCTGGACAAGGGTTAGCCATTTGACATAGTGCACTTGGACTTTCAGAAAGCCTTAGACTGCGTTCCACACTAAAGGCTCTTAAGCAAAGTAGGCAGCCATGAGATGAGAGGGAAGGTTCTCTCACGCATCAGTGACTAGTTAAAAGACAAGAAAAATCATGACGATCTTTGAAAAATCATGACGATCTTTGAAAAATCATGGCGATCGGGGGAGGTCCCGGATGACTGGAAAAAAGCTAAGGTAGTGCCCATCTTTAAAAAAGGGAAGAAGGAAGATCCAGGGAACTACAGGCCAGTCAGTCTCACCTCAGGAACAGTCAGCATGGATTCACCAAGGGCAAGTCATGCCTGACTAACCTAATTGCCTTCTATGACGAGATAACCGGCTCTGTGGATGAGGGGAAAGCAGTGGATGTACTATTTCTGGATTTTAGCAAAGCTTTTGATACAGTCTCCCACAGTATTCTTGCCAGCAAGTTAAAGAAGTCTGGGCTGGATGAATGGACGGTAAGGTGGATAGAAAACTGGCTAGATGGTCAGGCTCAACGGGTAGTGATCAATGGTTCCATGTCTAGATGGCAGCCGGTATCAAGTGGAGTGCCCCAAGGGTCGGTGCTGGGGCCGGTTTTGTTCAATATCTTCATTAACGATCTGGAGGATGGTGTGGACTGCACCCTTAGCAAGTTTGCAGATGACACTAAACTGGGAGGAGTGGTTGATACGCTGGAGGGTAGGGATAGGATACAGAGGGACCTAGACAAATTAGAGGATTGGGCCAAAAGAAATATGATGAGGTTCAACAAGGACAAGTGCAGAGTCCTGCACTTAGGACGGAAGAATCCCATGCACTGCTACAGACTAGGGACCGAATGGCTGGGTAGCAGTTCTGCAGAAAAGGACCTAGGGGTTACGGTGGACGAAAAGCTGAATATGAGTCAACAGTGTGCCCTTGTTGCCAAGAAGGCTAATGGCATTTTGGGTTGTATAAGTAGGGGCATTTCCAGCAGATCGAGGGATGTGATCATCCCCCTCTACTCAGCACTGGTGAGGCCTCATTTGGAGTACTGTGTCCAGTTTTGGGCCCCACACTACAAGAAGGATGTGGATAAATTGGAGAGAGTCCAGTGGAGGGCAACAAAAATGATTAGGGGGCTGGAGCACATGACTTATGAGGAGAGGCTGAGGGAACTGGGATTGTTTAGTCTGCAGAAGAGAAGAATGAGGGGGGATTTGATAGCTGCTTTCAACTACCTGAAAGGGGGTTCCAAAGAGGATGGATCTAGACTGTTCTCAGTGGTAGAAGATGACAGAACAAGGAGTAATGGTCTCAAGTTGCAGAGGGGGAGGTTTAGGTTGGATATTAGGAAAAACTTTTTCACTAGTAGGGTGGTGAAGAACTGGAATGGGTTACCTAGGGAGGTAGTGGAATCTCCTTCCTTAGAGGTTTTTAAGGTCAGGCTTGACAAAGCCCTGGCTGGGATGATTTAGTTGGGTTTGGTCCTGCTTTGAGCAGGGGGTTGGACTAGATGACCTCCTGAGGTCCCTTCCAACCCTGAGATTCTATGATTCTATGATTCTATGAAACAAATTATGGGAATGAATGGTCAGTTTTCACAATGGAAGGAGGTAAATACAGGGGTTCCCCCTCAGGTCTGTACTGGGACCAATGCTGTTCAACATATACATAAATAATCTGGAAAAGGGAGTAAACAGTGAGGTGGTAAAGTATGATTGCGGATGATACAAAATTACTCAAGATAGTTAAGTCCAAAGCAGACTGAAAAAAGTTACTAAGGCCTCTCACAAAACTAGGTGACTGGAAACAAAACGGTAGGTGAAATTCAATGTTAATAAAAGTTAAAGTAATGCAGATTGAAAACATAATCCCAACTATACATACAAAATGATGGGGTCTAAATTACCACAGATACTCTAAGATTTCTTCCTTGAGGGGTTAGTTCTCTGAAAACATCTGCTCCATGTGCAGTGACAGTCAAAAAAGCTAACAAAATGTTAGGAACTGTTAAGCAATGGATAGATAATAAACAGAAAATATCATATTACCAATATATAAATCCATGGTTTGCCCACACCTTGAATACTGTCTGCAGTTCTGGTCACCCCATCTCAAAAAAGATAGATTAGAACTGGAAAAAGCACAGAGAAGGGCAACAAAAATCATTAGGGGTATGGAACAGCTTCCATATGAAGAGAGTTTAGAAAGACTGAGACAGTCCAAGTCTGTTCATTTTAGAAAAGAGCTACTAAGAAGGAATATGATAGAGGTCTATAAAAACATGGATGGTGTGGAGATAGCAAATGAGGAAGTGTTATTTACCCAGGGCCGGTGCTTCCATTTAGGCGACCTAGGCGGTCGCCTAGGGCACCAGGATTTGGGGGGGCGGCATTTTGCCGCCCTTGGCAGCAATTTGGCGGCAGGGGGTCCTTCCGCACTCCGGGTCTTTGGCGGCAATTCTGTGGCAGGTCCTTCACTCGCTCCGGGACCTGCTGCCGAAGTGCCCGGAAGACCGGGAGCACGGAAGGACCCCCCGCCACCGCAGAATTGCCGCCAACAACCGGGAGCGCGGAAGGACCCCCACCTAGGGCGCCAAAAACCCTGGTGCCGCTCCTGTATTTACCACTTCATAAAACACCAGAACCAGGGGTCACTCTATGAAATTAGAAGGCAGCAGGTTTAAAACAAACATAAGGAAGTACTTCTTCACACAACGCACAGTCAACCTGTGGAAATTGTTGTGGGGAGATATTTTGAAGGCCAAAAATATAACTGGTTTCAAAAAAGAATTCGCTAAGTTCATGGAGGACTTTGTGACTTGGCCAGAGGGCTGAGCCACACAAGACCTGGAGTCAGAGGCAAGCAGGAAGAACTGGGACCAAAGATACTGGCAACATTATGCCTGGTCAAAAGTGTGCCCCACCACAGTGAGAAGCTCCCTGTAGTTTTTACTGTGAGGCAGCTAAGGAAGGTCAACATTATATCCCTTGCCCATGGCTGATCTTGCCTAGTTTCTCTCTGTAAAACTACAATGCCTTATTCTCCACTAAGATTTTACAATGGGATAGGTAATGTGTGTTAGTTATCCCATGGTAAAAACACGCTCTCTTTTCACAATGAAGACAAAATGTGTTGTTTTCATTCCCTGTCCTGAGCCACAGTACATGTTACAGAAAGCTTTTCTTTTTACTAAACAGGATCTGAAACAGAACACAAAACAAATCCACAAGGGAAGTCACTGTCAATATTACGATAATGTGGAGACTTTAACCACAATAAAGTTAGGAAATTTAAAGTTATAGCAACTGAACCATGGCCACATTGCACATAGATGGAGGCAGTAAAATTAACACCATATACAATTGTCAAAAAAGGCTACATATGCATAAAGGCGCGTAACTTGTGGTAGCTGTGGGAACCATAACATTGCATACGTGTTTTAATTTGATAAATTGAAACAGCTTCTTTGATTGCTGTACATAATGCACTTTTCAAAAACTGCCTGAATATGTCTGTGTGGAGACCCTGTTTCTTGGGTAGATAAGGCATGTTTTGTAATTATCCCTTTTTATATTCTTAAAATTTATTAGGTAAAAGTAATTAAAATACAAAACTCTCTACTATAGAATCTTCATCTTTAATGCTTTATGGGTCTCTAGTCTGATTTCTGGGCCAAAGAGCTGTTATTAAAATAGACATGCTATTAAATAGAAGGTTTTTCATTTTCACATACATGAATTTGTTTTTAAAGAGCCTAAGAAAACGTGCCTGAAAGTATTATGGGTGTACACATTTCAGTCCAGAAAAAAACAACAAATTATAATTGCAGAGAGAGATTTATGCTCACAAATGCTTGTTTTCACACACAAAGATCTAATTCTGCAAGTAGTGGAGGCTATTTCCACTGAGAGAGCACGGTGCGTTTCATCAGTCTGTAAACTGCTGTGTCCCTCTGAAACCTCTTTCAAATTGCTTTGGGGATGTCTGGTAGTTGGATGGCTATGTAGCGGCAGAGGACCAGATTCTCAACCCTGTTCTGGTGGCTTTGCATTGCTCCAGGGGCGCAGTCTGTTTCTAAAGGTGGCCATCCACCCATTTCTGTCAAAAAAAACCCTGCTTTCTTGTCATTTATTGTTTATACGGTGCCCTAAGATTGCATGGAACTGTACTGACAAATGCACGAGAAAAAGAAAGAGCTGAGGAGAAGCAACACATGACATGTGTATCTGGAAGGTGCTCAGATATGATGGTGATAAGCGCAGTATAAGAATCTATATAGAATAGAATAACATCAGACCTAAAATGTGACATGCCAGGCGATAAGTGCATTGCCCACAGCTACCATGTGGCTTTGCTAGGCTTTCACCAAGTCTGCTTTTTGAACTGGAAAGGGATCGCTCAGCTGACTTGTTAGCCACCCAAGTACTTTTGACCAAATTACCAGATAATCACTCTCCAATTAAATTATCTAAACAAAAGGAAGCAGTCAATAAATTATGCATGTCACATAGGTGGGAGATGGATGGGCAGATTAATTGTTCCATGTTTCCTGATGTGTCTTATGGGTGATTTGAGAGGAGAGACAGAATTTCCCTTCTTAACAGATTGACGACTGATGAGTTCAGCAGCTGTTGCCAGTTATGTCACCTTCACCCTGTCAGTGTTGCTGCCACATTACCAAGCTGTGTGTTTTAGGGGGCTTTAGATGCTTAAAATCCAGGTGCTAAAACCTTCTCAGTGCCCTTGTTCCCATGGAAGATTTATGTCTGTTCTGTTGTTATTTATTTTGACCATCAGTATCTGGCTTTGTTACGCTTATTTTAAATAGTAGGGATACTCCCTATGCCTTTTATTTTAGTTCTTGAGAGCTTTTCCTGAGTCCTGCTACTGACTAATACCTGCCTAACTAGTGGGTTAATATCTTTGACAGCTGCCATTCTTTGGACAGCCTGCCCACCCATGTACTTTGCAGATGCAGTGTTGTGTGTCTAGTGTAACTCGCACAAAAACAAGCCTACAAAAATACCTAGCTAGCAAGTGACAAAGAGTCCTGTGGCACCTTATAGACCAGGGGTCCCCAACGTGGTGCCCGCAGTCGCAATGGCATCTGTGTGCGCCCACGTACTGGCCAGCGGACAAGCACCGCTGAAAAGCAGCAGCATCAAGAGGTGTCGCCACCGAAATGCCACTGAAAAGCGGCGTTACCAAGAGGTGCCGCCGCTGCTGATTTTCGGTGGCATTTCAGCGGCGCTGCCTCTTGATGATGCTACTTTGGCGGCATTTCAGCGGCAATGCCTCTTGACGTTGCCACTTCTCTGCGGCATTTTGGCGGATGCTTGTCTATTGGCCATGGTCCTCGGTGGCTCATCATCTGGCGCCGCCACCCAGAAAAGGTTGGGGACCACTGTTATAGACTAACAGACGTATTGGAGCATAAGCTTTCATGGGTCAATACCCACTTCGTCAGACGCATGCGTTACATGCGTCTGTTAGTCTATAAGGTGCCACAAAACTGTCGCTTTTTACAGATCCACACTAACACGGCTTCCCCTCTGATACTAGAAAGCAAGTGTCTCACATTTTTTATTACACAGACTATGGACCAAAGTTTCAGAATAGCTCAGGGCCAGATTGGTTCAGCATCTATATCTGGGTTCAGATTTTCAGAAAAGCTCAGCTTCCATTTAGACCCCTAAATAAGGGCCAGCTTTTCTCAGTGTTTTAGCTCGCCTAGGCTTTTATTTACACAATGCTGTGCTAGTATTACTATTGGTCTATTTTCTTTGTTGTTTTTTTCTCCCCCCCCTCCCCCGAATGTTTCCCCTGAATTATCCACAGTGATGCCTGAATCCTTTTCCTGGCTGGTTGCAGTTAAACTAGAACCTATGAATTGTGTATTAGGAAATCAAATTGTTCCTGCTGGAGGTGCATTACTTTTCACTTGTTTCCACTGAATTTCATCTGCCATTGTGATGCCCAATCTGTTAGCCTTCTTGGACCCCTTTGAAGTGCCTCAGAATGCTCTGTAGACCCAGCCAAAGTGAATCATTTGTCGTCCATAGATCTTGCCATCTTTCTCGTCACCACTTCCTCTTGAACTGAAGACAGATACTTATTAACAGCTAATACAGATCCCTACCCCACTTTTAAACTCTTTGCATGTTGAAAACTGGCAGTTTTTTCCTACTCTGTGTTTCTCTTTTCCAGTGTTTATTCCATGCCAGAACTTTACCTCTCAGCACATCACTACTTAAGTTTCCGTATCAGCTTCTTGTAAGGGACTTTATTAAAGGCCTTTAAAAATCAATTAAATTATAGCTACCATTTCTCCTTTATCTACTATTTTGTTGATTCCCCTAAAGATTTGCAGGAGGCTGAAGGGGCCCTATCATGCAATAGGTTATTAGTAGAGCTCCTAGGCCCAGTGAATATTTAAGTACATAAGCACATTATTCTTTCTCTGGGTTTTTTCCTCTACTTAAATTGCAAGTTCTTTGGGGCAGGGAATCTGTCATCTATATTGTAAAGGCACACACATGCCTTTGATGCTGTATGAGTAATAACAGCAATGCTAGATTGCATGCTTTTTCTAATACATTTTTCCAGTTGAACGTACTTAAAGAATTTATCTGAAATTTCAGTTTGGCGATGCTATTTGGATAGTAGTTCTGCAAATGGGAGGAAATTGTCTTCCTCTATGAGATCACTTCATATCAGAATTACTTTGTATCTCTCCAGTTTGGCCACAGACAAGTTTGGATTTTTTAGCTTTTTTGGGTAAATTTCTAAAACAGGAGCTAAGTCAGCTAGAGTGGGCTTTAGTCTGAATGATTGATGAATGTTGGTGTGAAAGTAGCTCTGCTGTGCAATGATTTTATTTCCTACCTACAGTATAATAAAAACCATTTAAATATTAGTCTATAGTACATGCCTAAAAATAATTACTGTGGCTGTGGGCTTAAAAATGAGAGCCGAGCACATGTGTTTGCAACTGAAATATGTAATTGTCTTCCAAAAAAAATTCCATGCCTCTTCCAGTCTTTTTTTTTAACATGCATTATTTGGAGTGCAGTGTGTATCATGGAAGCAATTTAAATGCACGGGGCCAGATTCAGCCAAAATAATAAATAGCAATGTGTAAATCACAGCCACCTGCACCGACTGAGCACCTTGTGCCACAGAGAACATTCACCTTAAGAGACATACACCGTTACGTGCTACCTTCCGCGTGATTCTGTTGTGGTACTGGGTGAGGAGAGAGGGCATTTGTGAAGAGACACATGGTTGGACCCGGGACAACCCTCCTTCCCCAACCCTTGGAATCCTCACCTGACGCTTTCTTGTCATGATCATATTAGATCAGTGGTCCCCGAACTTTTTACCTTGTGCCCCCCTTACTCCTGTCCGCTCCCTCTCCCGTCCAAGCTGGGGGCAGGAGCGGGGCTGCAGCTCCGGGAGAGGGGGACGCAGATGGGTGAGGGGGCCGAGACTGGGGTCACAGCTCAGGTGGGGGCACATCGGCAGCAGCGCCCCAGCAGGGTGCAGGGGTAGCAGATGGGGACAGGAGCGGAGCCCTGGGCATAGGGATGGCATCCAGGGCTCTGGGCATAGGCCAGGGCTTCCTCCCCGGGGGGTGGCCCAGATAACAGCCATGCCCCCTCAAATGTTCCTCCTTGCCCCCTTAGGGTGTGCACTGCACAATTTGCGGACCTCTGTATTAGACTGTAAGCTCTTTGGGACAGGAACTCAGGGCCTGAGTTTTCAGAAGTGATCACTTGCACTTCTTGTTGATGTTGATAGGAGATACAGTATCAGAGGGGTAGCCGTGTTAGTCTGGATCTGTAAAAAGCGACAGAGTCTTGTGGCACCTTATAGACTAACAGATGTATTGGAGCATGAGCTTTCGTGGGTGAATACCCACTTCGTCGGATGCAAGACCCACGAAAGCTCATGCTCCAAAACGTCTGTTAGTCTATAAGGTGCCACAAAACTCTTTGCTGCTTTTATAGGAGATACAAGCACTCAGCACTTTTGAGAAACCAGCCCAGCTCTGTTTCCATTTGTTATGGAAAATGCCATGCACATCTCTGGGGGAGGAAGGCAGTTTGGTTCAACGAATGGGACAGCGGGCGAGAGGTATGTCCACACTGAAGCTGGGAGGTGCAATCTTGGATCACACTAGCATGCTAAAAAGAGCAGGATTGCCGTAGTGACACATTTGGTCACTTGGGCTACCCACCGGTGTGTCTGTGGCCACACTGCTATACTGAGCTTGTTCCATGGGAGCTAGCACCTGTACTGCTACCTGAGCTGGGAATTCTACCTCCCAGCTGCAGTCTAGACGTACCCTTGGACTCAGCAACAAAGAGTCCTGTGGCACCTTATAGTCTAACAGATGTATTGGCGCATAAGCTTTTGTGGGTGAATACCCACTTCATCAGACGCAGGACACCTGGGTTCTATCCCTGGCTCAGCCACTGGCCAGCTTGATGTCATTAGGCAAGTCATTTCACTGTTATGTGCCTCAGTTTTCCCACGTGTAAGAGAGGGATAATGATACTGCCTTTGCAAAGCACTTTGAGATTTCTGGATGAAAATTGCCAGGTGAAAGCTAGGCATTTTGTTATGTAAAAGGAATAAATAATAATAAATTGTCCACAAATTGTTCAGCAACGCCGAGCACTCTGTCATTTCAGAGGGATAAAATACCTTGTCAAATAAAGAGCAGAAATGCAGGCAAGCAGTCTTCAAAGGTACCATGTAATCCCCAGGGGGAGATCTGCTTTTGTGAGTGAGTCTCAGAAGACAGTGTGGAGATTTTAACAAACTGGTCCTTGTAAACTTGGAGGTGTACGTTGAAGCCTGAGTGAACATTCGTCATTTGGCACCAAAAGAAACTGAAAAGGCGGGGCGGGGGGTTGAAAAGCTTAGCCAAGATAAAAACTAAGTCCTGTCTTTACTTGAAGCCACTGTGGATACAAATGAATTGCTTCAGTGGAAGTGACAAAAGATATGTTATCCCACAGTTAATAAAGCAAAAATGAAAATACAAAGAGCTCACTTTAGGCTTCAGATGTCTGATGCCCTCTTCTTTATTGCACACCGTCATTTTCTGTTGGGAGGGAGGCCACAGAAGTATATCCTCCTTTGAAGTGTGGGGTGCACGGTCATTTCCCATTAGCGTGTTATGGAATGTCTGAATCTGCTTAATATATTCACTTTCACACTCTCATCTTTCCTGTGCCCAAGGGGGGGGGGTGTGTGAGCTTCTAGTTAAGCCCAGCAAATGTGCACTAGAGCAAACTGGGGTGCATTTAATTTTGGTCTGTAACATAAAGGTGGAGACCCAAGAGACTTTAGGGCCTTGATTTGTGAGATGCTGTGCACACACCCAGCTTCCACAGAAACAAGGATGCTCTGTACCTTGTAAAATTGGACCTGAATTACTACAGGCCTTATTCACATTGAATAGCACTTGGTGGACTACTGCAGAGTGGATTGGTTGCTTGATGTGAGTAAGAATCCATAGACTCTGATCTTAAGTTTTCTCTCTCCGTTGAAATTGTTTTGTTACTCTAGAAGTCACAGCACTACATTTTAGAAAATATTGTTCTTGACCGTGCATTTCTGTGACAGGGTTCCCAGGGTGAAACCTGGACTGTGGCACCACTGAGCCCTCTGTCCCACCAACCTGGGGTATTCCTCTCACTCTGTGATGATGTTGTCTAGCCACAAACTTCTGACAGGTGCTGCACTTACACAGATGTCCACAGGCAGGGATGCACCCAAGTGAGTAACATGAACGCTTCTTCCAGCCACTCATGAAGCAACAATAGAGAGGCTCCAGCCAATTCCCCTCAGCCTTGCACCCCAGAACTGTACCATCTTGCCCTGGTCAGAAGCATGACCAGTGTAAATTCATTATCCAGCCTGCCCCTCCCTCAGTGTGGAGAGGGAACACACTAGCCTTTGTAAACTGAGTTGAGATTTCCCAAGCACTTGAACCAATTTTAGGTAAAATATAAAACAGATTTATTAACTAAAGAAAGATAGATTTTAAATGATTATAAGTAGCAAACATAGAGATCAAAGTGGGTTACCTAAGAAATAAAAGTAAACTCACAATCTGAGTTCTATAAACTAAACAGGATTTGAATCAAGCAGTGTCTCACCCTGACAGATGGTATAGTTCCTCATTATACAGGCTGAGACTCTCCTCCAGCCCAGGACCACCCTCTCCAGTTCAAAGTTTTTCTCTTCCAAATGTTTCTTCCGGGGGAGTGGGAGAAGGGAGTGAGGCCAAGTCATAATGTCACTTCCCCTCTTTATAGTTTCTTCCAGCTTGCTGGAAAGGTCCTTTGCTATGATGTGGGTCAAGCAGTCTCCACTGCATACGTGTTGTCTCTGAGATGGTCATTGGGAGAGTGGATTCCCTTCAGTGAGCCATCAGCGTGTCTGGCTACTCCATTGTTGTACCTGAAAAGCTGGCTATGGGTGTTCCCTACCTCACTACATATTTCAGTAACATAGCAAAACTTCATAACGTCACATACAATGATAGCATATACAATCCAACAGGATGTTAATGTTCAACAGATGAAGGCTTTAAAGTGATATCTCACAAGGCATGCTTTGTACAAAACATATCATAATTATATGACAGTGGTGAAGATGGGGGTTCCAGGGTGCTACTTTGAGGAACAGAGTGTCACAGTTTCCTTCCACAGGATTTATTGAAGTAAATGGAAGATTGGAACCATAGTGAATTTCTAGACACTAATAAACACAGCTCATTTTTCCTATCAAACCCCACAATTTTATAACTGTATTACTGGTTAAGCAGAGATCTACCTTTGTAAAGTACTATAGAATATCCTTGTAGTGAATCACAGTTGCATTAAACAACAAATGTAAGTGTAATAGAATACAGTTAAGGCTCAAGTTATAAAATGATTTATTTTTATATTTAAGTACTGTATTTTGCACCAACAGTACATTTGGAAGCAAGTCCCAATGATCTCAACCAAATGAAATAGATCAAGATAAATAACTTTTTGGGGAGTTACACATTTTGACATTTCTCAAATAATGTATCATCTTAAAAATAAATTGGTGCAAGATGATATCATTGTGGAACCATGACTTTGAGAAACAAACTGATTTATATTAATTTTCCTTATGAAAAATATTTCACTTGAAAGCATTGTCAAAACAATCCCCAAGAAAGTCATTGTTGTGGACTGGAAAGAATGCCACTTCACATGTGTTTAATTATTGAGTGGGGGGTGAAGGATACTAGTCCTGCATCACAAAAATCAATCTGCAATAACAGGAAATCCTGAGCCATTTGTATTGAGATTCCTCTTTCATTGTAACTAGCAATTGGTTCCAGCTTCTAAAAAAAAGTCTAATTCTTGACAGCTACAATAATACTGCCTCAGCTGGATTATACTCAGCAGTGTTCTGATCATAAGCCTGATTTGGTGCTATAGATCATAAAAAACAGGGGAAATGACTTATTCGTGTGTAGTGATGTTTTATTACTTTTAGAGCTGAGCAAAGAGATTAGTAAAAGCATCAAAATGCCAAAATCTACTATAAAAAAAGCTGGTTCTTCTCTCTTCTTCCCCAACCGTACTTTAACTTTGAGTTTATGCGGGGGGAGAGGGGGAGGATGGGGCGGGTGCAGCAAACAGGACACTTAGGATTAGGTTGTGCACGCTACTCCCATTGGTGAGAACTTAGACACAAGTAGTTCTACTGATGTCAACATGACTACTCATGTGAGTAAGAGCGCACCAATGTGGCTTGCACAATCTGACCATTAGCATAACTGTGGGGAACCTTGTTCCAAACATAACCCTGGATATGACAGAGACTGACCTACTATAGCCTGGGTTTTAGGGCACTGGCCTGTGGTAGACCCGGGCTTAATTCCCTGCTCTGCCTGATTCAGAGCAGCGTTTTCATCTCAGATCACTATGAATCAGACACTGCTCTGAGCGTGAACTTGAAGCTGGATCTCCCATATCCCAAGGCAGTGCCATAGCTGGCCGGCTACAAACTGGGAGAGTCTGTTTCTCTCCAGAAGTGACCACAAAGCCCTGGACCTGTAAACACCATCCTGAATCAAAAAAGCTGAAGTTTTGAGCTGAAAATGGACATTTAGACACAATTCTCTTTCCAAAAGGTTTTGTTTTCATTCCAATGTGGAAGCAAAACAGATCAGGAAACCTCAAAAGCTGCTGTGAAATGGAATTGTCATCCTCTAGGCAGCTGTAGCCCCCAGGCAGGTCACATGCTGGTAGGCTGGCCTCCCCTCCATGTTGCCACCCAGCGAACATATGCACTGCCTGAGTCCTTGCACCAGTGGTCTCTGCATAGTGTCAAATCCACAGGATGTCAGGGAGGACCATTGCTCAGCAGGGGAGAGGACAGGGAGGAGTGGTCACTTTTCTCTGTTCCCCACACACCTATTCACACCACTCCATGCACACATCCCTCACCCCACCAGCAACACGCCTGCCATGAGTGTCTCTGGAATTCACTATGAACTTCTGGTCACTCCGTGGATATCATACCAGCCAGGTGTGAAGAAGCAGCTGAGGTAACTGAACCCAAGGTAAGAGTTGGACACTGCTCTGGTTCTGCATTGCCAATGAGAATTAAGTCATCTTCATTTTTCTAAAAAATCTTCCAAATTCCTGGCTGCTTTTGGCTTCGCATTAGTGCCTGTCCCCGCTCCCCCCAGTTCCCCCACAGGTGTCTTGGAGCAGGGACTATCTGTGTCTTTGTGTGTTAGACATTGCTGAGTGCATTGTTAGCACGGAACAAATAGGACCAGTCTGCTCTCCTTACTCATGTTGAGTAGGAACTTGCTACACATGTATTTCCATTGATTTCAGAGTCTGAGACCGAGCTGAGTAAAGGTGGCAGAATATTGTCCTTAATAATAGTAGGAACAAGCTTTGCTAGCGGATTTTAGTCACTAAAGGGTATTGCACTAAAAGGCATTCAGCCCATATTCAGCAGTGCACTTAAGCATGTGATAAAGTCTAGCCCTGTTCAGCTGTGCACGTGCTTACATCGTGTTGACTTCATTCACTGATTTAAATGGGACTTAAACAGGGGCGTCATTTCAGAAAAACATGGTGAGGTTGTATCAGCATCTTGCGTCCACCTCCCCAGTGAGGTTGCGGCTGCTAATGGGGAGAGGGGGTCACCAGGTTGGTCCTATCCTTCCGGGGGTTGGGGAGGTTGCATGCTGGTGCCATCATGGGGAGATGAGGTGTGTGTTTCGGGGTAGGTGTCTCACCAATTGTCAGCCAGGGGCAGGGATCAGATTGGCTTGCTCTGCCCTCAGCTCTGGCCAAGCCACTGCTTCTGCTTACTCTCCAGGTGGCAGAGTGTGAGGGGCAGCAGTGACAGAGGCTGCTCATGACAACCTGCTGCCCCCCTCCTTGTAGGCCTAGGGTAGCAGATTTGGTGAAGCTGCCATGACAGAGGGGTGGCCAGGCCAGGCCAAAGTTGAGTGAGTGGAATTGTAACCTGACACACTGGCTTGCAACGCCACTCAAATTTGGCCTGGACTGCTACACAGCGTCCCCTACTGGCCCAAGGGAGAAACTGCAATGCTGGCTGGTGAGGAGCTATGAAAAGTCGGAGGAGCAAGGAAGTTGGGGCTGGGAGGGAAGGAATGGAAAACTTTCCCCCACCCCCAGATCCACAGCAAATGACGCCCCTGGATTTAAATTGGAAATACTAGGCTTTATATGAAGTACAAGTAGAGAACTGTGTGTGGGGGTCACCTTTCTTCTTTTATACTTGGACTGTCAGCTGTGTGGGGTGAGGGCCACCTTTTTGTTCTGTGTTTGTGCAGCATTTAGCACAATGGGGTCATGATCATTGACTAGGGCTCAGACTGAACAGGACCAGGCCAGAGTAAATGCAGGTGGTTAGCAGAAGGGCAGGAGTTACATGTGAGGGGAGATTATAAACTCTGGGATTATGTAGTTTTAACACCAGAAGGCCTAGAGGGAACTTCCCTGAGGTATTTAAGATCCACAACAATTAAAGAAGCTTTATTCCTGTGGGGCTAAATCATGAAGTTCTTATGTGAGGCCAGATTATCCCTGGCCTAGTTCATGGATGTTGGGGAGGAGACCACAAAGTGCCACCCTTGAAAGTCCAGGGACGACTGCTGTCCATAGGGACACAAATTGCCATAAAAGAGGTAGGGAAGAGGTGAAGTAACAGCCTCTCATCTTTGCATGGCACGTTGCAAGGAACAGATTTTTTCATCCTACAGGACAGTGAAAATTGCATGTTCTCCATGCATGCTAGAGAACATCAGTAGACACCTACTAAATTCCATAATCTAGTCCTCCATTTTTAGTAGTCTTTGCTGAGGCAAAATTTGAATTCAGACTTCAGCCTACATAAGGACCGAGAGAAAATCAAGTAAGGAGTTCACGAGTTGGTCCAAGTGGTAGCAGTAAATATTTATTTTGTGGTAGCACCCAACAGCCCTGACTGGGTTTGGGTTCTCATTGTACTGGGTATTGTACAAACACATTAGAGAGACAATCCCAGCCTTGAAAGGGCACAAGGGTTTGGCTTCCTTTCTAAAAATGCATAGGCCTTTAGTCAGGCCCATTTGCAATCTATCAACTCTGTTTCATTCCCACCGCTTCTTTTATATGGTGCTAGAAATGTATCCCACTTACAAAATATCCATGACATCAGTAATAGCCCAATGAGAGGGGAATGATGTATTCTCTGTGGTTGCTCTGATTGTTAGAGGCCAGATTCTAATGCTCTCAATCCCACTGGGCAGTGATTTACTCCACAAGGTAGTCACCCACAAGCCATTGGAGTAAGGTGCTGTTAAATGGTAGCAAGGCTATCAGAATGTGGCTCTGAATGAGCAGGGATTTAAAACTGTCAGAGCAGAAATCCATTGTTGCATGATGTACTGGCTGAACCTTAGGAAATTCTTAAGTCAAACTGCATCCTACACAGCTGAGGCCTATATGTACGCAAAGAGACAAAGTCAAGATAAGCCACCACCTCCACTGCTGTTGGGCAGCTGCTTACAGGAAAAGAAGACTGAGAAATAAAGAGATTTTTGGAAGATTGGACTAAATTCTCCTTTTGTAAAGATTGGGATAAAATCTCTCTCACTTAGGCTAGAGGACAGATTTGTTGTTGTTAATTATAATCAGATTCTTTGTTAAATTGAGCCAGGGCCGGCTCCAGCTCTTTTGCTGGTGGAAAAAAAAAAAGAAAAACCCGATTGAGCTGCCGCCAAAGAGGAGGCAAGGGAGTGAAGGACCCGCCGCCGAATTGCTGCCGAAGACTGAAGCGGAGCAATTGAGCTGCCACCGAAGTGCCGCCAAAGAGGACGAGAGGGGGTGAAGGACCTGCTGCCGAATTGCCACCGCAGATTCAGACATGCTGCCCCAATAATGGAATGAGTGCCGCCCCTTTCTATTGGCCGCCCAAGGCACCTGCTTCCTTCGCTAATGCCTGGAGCCGGCCCTGAATTGAGCAGTACCACCAAGTCCAGCCTCCCCTGTAGGCATGCAGAATGACTTGCTCCATTACGGGCAGTACTGCAATCAGGGTCGGCTCCAGGGTTTTTGCAGCCCCAAGCGGCGGGAAAAAAAAAAAAAAAGGCCGCGATCGGTGGCAGTTCCACTGCGCCGCTTTCTTCTTCAGTGGCAATTCGGCAGCAGGTCCTTCCCTCCGAGAGGGACCGAGGGACCCGCGCTGAATTGCTGCCGAAGAGCCCGACGTGCCGCCCCTTCCCCTTGGCTGTCCCAAGCACCTGCTTGCTGGGCTGGTGCCTGGAGCCGGCCCTGACTGCAATGCAGAAAAATTACTGAGCCAAAAATTCATTCTGCAAACACTGATGAGAGAGAGGCATTGCATCTCACATCAGACCCACAGCTATTCAATGAGGGCAGGTAGAAAAGAAAAAATCTTCCAGCAGATACTAGTTTCTGATGCCAAGGGTTGGGAGTTATGGAGACCTCATTAGGAAAAAGGACTTAGCAGATCAGACCATTGATTGGTCCATCAAGTAGTTACTACTTGATGCTTTAGAGGATGAAGAAACCTGGACAATTGCCCAGAGCTGTTCTTTCCTAATGCCATTTGTGACAAGCTCTCAACTTGGACCATGGAATTCATTACTCAGTTATGCAGCCCCCTTAAAATCCAGCTACTTCACTGGTTTATCTAGAAATCTTATTGGTTATATTAATTTCATACCATGAATCAGATGGTGGATCATAAAGTGAAGTGTGGATGCCTACTCCTTGGTTGTGTGCCCAACATTGGTTAAAAGAGACATTGGAGTGGTTGAAAGTACAACTTCATGAACAGCTGGTAGCACTGAACTACCTAATGCCTTTTTAATGAAAACATGTTAACTAAATTACTTAATTCCAGGTCTTAATCTGAACATATTGCCAAAAAAAACCCCACCTGAGGTGACCTGAAATAGTTTGCTTTTCTGCAAGTGTTTATTAAAATTATACTTCCCTTTCATATGTAAGATTGCAAAGGCCTGAGATATGTATTCAGCTGCTGCTCCGTCATCTGACCTAGGACTATAGTGAATAACCTTTTTGTTAATTCACTGTCGCTGTTCTCCCAGGTTTAAAAGTCAGCTAGAAGCAAAGAACATGAAGACTAGTATGTGGCTGCAAAATGCTCCAGTGTGCTGATGAAGCATCTATAGACAAAAAGTTAAATTCTGGAAATAGATCTTAATGTACTAAAATATTTTTAAAAATTCAGTAAACACGAACTGGCCAAAGAGGTCCCTGTGAACAGTTAATGGACAAGAATGGCTGCTTGGCTGAAGCATATGCTTGAGCTCAGAGCAAAATTGCATATGTTATATTTGCTGGGTAAATGGAACTGAACGGATTGTCTGCAGGAAACTGATGCTTTTCATTTTGTTTTTGGTCACACAGATTTTAGAGAGTGGCTGTTTTTCATTCAAACATCCAGATTTCCATAGCAACAAGGGTATTCACGTGCAAGTGAAGGTATTCGCTATTTGCACTAAAATACTCATTCTTCAGAAAATTTCAGGCCCTGATTTTCAGAAGTGCTGAACACCCATTAGTAAAGCAGGGTGCATTTTTTTGGTGAATAGTAGATTTGCCCCAAAAATGCATTTCTTTTGTTTGGCAGCGCATCAAAACAATCACAAATTTCAGTTGAATTCGGCAAAAAACTGAAGAATTATTTTTTTTAAGTTGAAATTCAGTTGTGGTTCAAAATCAACTATTTTCCCCCCAGATTTTTCAGTTCAGCTCCTAAACCAAAAAAATCAACTATTCACTCAGCTCTACCCACCAGGCCAATTGAAGTCAGTGGGAGCTGCAGGTGCTCAGTGGCTCTGAAAAGCAGGCCCTCAGTTGTTCAGTCAGGGAGCTGAACAGGAATCATGTGGACTCAGATGATCAGAAACACGCCATAAATAAAAAATAGTTCACAAAAACAGCTGAGTGCAAAATGGAATTTCTGACCCAAGGGAAATGCTGACTTTTAGACATTTATTTTCCTCTTGAATCAGGGCAGAAAGTCAGAATCTTGAAATATTTTGCAGAATGGAAATTCCAAAACATTTTAATTCATAAACATCACTATGCCCTTGATGATAATGCTGAAATGTTATATTATAAAATATCAAGTATTAAATATGTAAATATTAAATATATTGATTTTGTTATTACAAGTTAAAATGAAGTGAGAAAACCAAAATGAAATACTGCAAAATGATTTTGAATCATTTTGAATTTTTTCTGTCAAAATTTTAGTTGAAGTAGATATATTCCTGCAAAGCATTTCTAGTTTAACAAAACAGCATTTTCTGACAGAAAACTGTTCCACTGAAAATTTTTCAACCAGCTTTATTTATGAACAAGCCCACTGGTTGAAATATGTTCACAAAGCTTATATGAAGAACTAAATTTGCAAAAATCCATAGTCTGTGTATAATTCCTGAGCAGATTGCTTTGCTAAAGTATTCACTATGAATAGTTTATCCGATCATCTCCTCATACACAATCTTTGGATCTGGTTACATTGCAAATATGATAAGACAGAATTAATATATTTACAGTAGAGTTAATTTTGTTATCAGAATATATTTGAAGCATTAATATAAAATCTCACTAATCTATGTTGGGGTTGGTTGATTGTATTAAATATTACATTTTAAGTGCACTAGAATCCACTTTAATTAAACTTCTGTGTAAAGTAAAACTGTCTATATTGATGTAAAAGAACCTCATGCTGTTTTAATACATTGTGATTTGCAGTGCAATCCCAGCTATTTATAGTGAAATTGACTTCACAATTTTAATCTTAGCATAGAACCTGGAAAAGCCTTCCAGCTAGTACAGATTCTAGTACTCAAGTTGCAACATTAAGGGGGAAAATATTAATACAGGTTACATGGGCCAATCCTGGGGGGGGGAAGGGGGGTTGTTTTTTTGCTTGCCCACATTTTCCTTTGAAGCAGAGCCGGATGACATTTTTCAGCTGAAACATGCAGATTCGGTTCAACTACAACATTTCACAAACTTGTGTAGAATTGAAACATCACCCTCCCCCCCCCCAAAAAAAATTCAGACAAAATTAAACTGTTTAATTTCAACATTTTCAGAGCAAACTGTTTCGATTTTTCATTAGAAATTTACTTTAATTTTGTTTAAAAAAATTAAACATTTTTTTAAAAGTTCAAAACCTAAACTAAACATTTCACTCAGCCTGAAATTCTTATTGTTTTAATTCCATTTTTGGAACAGCCAGAAAACCAAAAAACCCCCAGTGATTTGCCCTGCTCTTCTTTGGAGTCATGCAGGGTATGTGTGCACTGCAGCTGGGAGCCAACCTCCCAGCCTGGAGAGAGAGACTCATACAAGAGGGGCTGGAGCTAGTGCATTAAAAATAGCAATGTGGACATTGCAGCTCCGGGTCTCAAGCATAGGTAGTTGGGGGTCTTGAGAGCTCCAGCCTGAGCTGCAACATCCACACTGCTGTTTTTAGCATGCTAGCGTGAACCTTGTTATCATGAGTCTGTGTACCCCAGCGGGGGAGGTTTACTCTCAGCTGCAGCATAGACACTCAGAATTTCAGGTGCCACGTGATTCAGTATTATCCTCCAGAAGAGCTGGCTTGCATAGAATTAATAAGATTCTGGAACTTTTCAGTATCTCTATAGTGAATGGGAGGACAATTGCTACAGCAAGAAAAGAGGAGAATGGTTTGACTGGCACAGGTTACACACACAGCATTAGTTTTGACCGGATGAGGACACCTGTTTGAGTCCTGTAAAGTACTTGGTGCAAGGATAATGTCTTCCTCTGCATTTGGAACCTGTTTAGCAGAGCCCGGAGGCTACTGCAATCTAAATAATAAATAAAAACATACTACTGCTATTTTGGCTGGAAGTCTGGAAAATGCCAGTATTCTAAAGAGTAATAGGAAAAGTTAATAAAATGTCTCCTACTTTGTGTTTGAAATATTTAACCAGGCGGAAGCTGGGTTTTAGGTTTTGGTCTGTTTTAATTGCCTTTTTAGCTTCTGCCCTCCATATTGACTATGTCAATTTCACAGTCAGTGGTGTATTGTCAAAAATCTGGTATTCATAATACAAGGGCATTGGAGGTAAACTATTTTCTGATGTATTTCCATTGATGATAATGGAGTTAAACTTACCACCAGGTATAAATGTTGAACTAATCTTTTAATCTTAACAATTGCATAGGAACTAAGTCTTAAAGATATCCTTGAGCATCCTCCTGGATTGAGAACTTCTTGTTGGCACTCAGTTAGTTATTTGAGGTCACGCATTCTTGGAAGCCAATGTTTTTATAAAGCCCATGTCAAGAATTCTTCAGATGTAATTGATACAGACAATAAAGAAACACATCATATTGTTTTTTAAAGCAAATATCATACACCCCGTTGCTGGGGTATTTTGTGATTTCTAGTATTTAAAAGTTGTGTGTGTGTGTGTGTGTGTGTGTAATGGACAACCTTAGCAGTGTTGGAAAGTATCTTTGGCACTTTGCAGCACAGTGGAAAATATATGAATATCTTTTTGGAATTTTAAGGCTTTTCTAGTTACTGTTTTTACTGTGCTATTTCTAAAAAATCCCAGCAACATTAATATCCAACATGAAAAACTTAATGCATCCTGTTTAAAACGTTTGTTTTATTGCATACAGGCCATAGTTTCTGGACACTTAAAACTTAATTTGTTTGGCAGTATTTCATAGTGCTTATACAAACATTTGTACTAATGAATGCAGATAAATGTTAACATGTACATACATGCCTATTGAGTTAATATACTCCTAATTAAAGTGTCTTAGCTTGGAATTCACACTAGAAGAGTGCCATATGGATCTGATGATTAACTTTAGTGGACTTTTCTAAAATTAAAATGGACATGTTTTGAATGGTGCCAGAAAGCAGAAATGATATTAAATTAAATACCGAACACTATTTCTATTGGCTATATTACTTGTTTGCCTACCTCTTGGAAGCAAGCACAAAAACATTTTTGTAAATGGAAAAGAATAGTGTTTTTTCCAGAGAAGTATGATAATTTGTTCCCTAGAGTTTCATGTGGAAATATTCTTTATAGTAATTATTTTTCATAGGGACAAGAAAGCCTGTAGGATTTAGAGAGTTTAGGGTAGAGCTGTACAGGTTTTCGAAGAATCCCAGCTGGCAAAAGTTTCTTTTCTTTTTGTGTGAAAAGCTTGTTATTCTCAATAAAAAATTCAGCCAGCAGCGGGGGTTCAAATCTAAGTTCCGTTACCAGAGTTCCCAAAGATTCTGGGTTTGTGGTTCAGACAAAAGCTTTTCATTTTACCTCTCTCTAATTCTGACATAGAGTGAAACTGCTGCTTTTGTTGGGTTGTTGTTGCTTACTTGATCATTCACAATAGCTCTCCTGGTCATTAGTGCAATTCTGCTGTAAGGAATTTAATAGATTTAGGATTTCACCAAAAAGTATTAGTAGTGGTGTTATACTCTTGCTAATTTATTTTAAGTGTATTTCCAGCTTTTGCCTCATGTCTTCTATACTATTCAGAATTCTCCTGTGACTTGAAAATCATATGATTCCTTGATTTTTTTGGTATGTTTTGAATCTATAGGAGGGACCTAAACATAAATGACTGTGATGCCAGAAAGAAACATACATTTTTGTGTCAGAAAGTAAGATATAAAGTTGAGGAGAAATGACATGGCTTTAGTCTGGTATTTCAGTGGTAAGGATCTAAAACAAGATGAAGTAGAGGGATGATAAGCATCCAAATTGCCCCCAGGATAGATGATCGCTATTCTTTCTTACTACTTGTCCATGTCCTGTGTTTGATGGCCTTCAGGGAAACTGCCTTCATCTCTCTCCTTCGTTATGCAAACTTGTATTTCGCTGGCATGTCATATCCAATAATTGCACTATAGCTTATTATGTGCTTTCATTAATCATCACTCAGAAGGAATGTCGTGGGAGAAGTGTTTTTGCAGTTCACTTTCTCCTGTCCTTGGTGATATGAGGTCTTCTCACATTCTGGTATTAAAAACATGACTCCTACTTTATCGTTGTCTGGAGACAAGCTGCAGCTGTGGCCAGCAGCACAAATGGTGTGTACATGTAAATAGCTTGAACTTTTGCTACAGTGATTTTCTTCTGTCAGCATTGTCACACTTACAGCCAGGCACTAAATGCCACAGTGACCACAGGTATCCCAACTAGTGCAAAGTTTAAGGCAGAAGCCCAAGTTAAAGCTGAAGTGAAAGAGGAAGGGATACATTCCGGGGCATACTGTGTCTCTGCCTTGGTAATGTAGGCAGTTTGCAGAAAGCATACTTAGATTCTGTGCATTCTGGGAGTTCACCACCACAAACTGAACTCTGCTAAGGGGCTGAAAGTGGCTGAGCACCCTCAACTCTTGTTTGACTTGACGGAAGTTGGGAGTGCTCAGCCCGTGTAGGATCAGTCCCTACAGTTAGTAAACGCAGACAACAGACTTATTTTTTGTAGTGTTTTCACTGCCAAGACAGAACTTTTATTTGTAACAGATGGGGCCAGTCTGTTACTTCAGAATGCCCCGTTTGGCTCCCCCTTGACCTTCAACTGTAGGAAATGGTGGAGAATTCATACTTGTCATTTTAGCAGTAACCTGTGGCAGCACTAGTGATTTTTAGCCATCACAGTTATATGTTTTGCAGTGAGCTCGTTATAACTATTGGATTTGTTTAGCACTGTAATAACACTAATGGTATATTTGAGTATCTGGCTCTTTCAGACATTCCAAAGTGTAAATTTTTGTCTATGTATCTGATAGTGCACATGCAAAATAGGCATGTTGATGAGCTTGCAAACAGGTGATCTCAAGAGCACTGAGATCAGACCCAGTGTGTATTTCATGGAATACATTTGTGATACGGTGGAGGTGGGCAAGGCAGTGGTACCAAAGCAGCCTCTTCCCCAGGAACACTCTGGTCACTTTCCAGGCCCCACTATGGTGTATGGTTGTCCTTTCAGGGGTTCTTTTCCCTGTCATACCTTTCTAGGGTTGTCCTTTGTAAATTTTGTGGAGCTGAGTAGTAGTGGCCATTTTGCCACTGGCAGCAGTTGCTTACGTCTCTCTTTCTCTGATAGCATTTAAGTTTTGATCTGTTTGCTCCCAGCTTTCACTTCCTTATTGCTGAGGAGATGGCACCGTCTCACAGTACATTTTACATGTCAAGAAAAAAAAATTGTAAAAACTCACTTAAAAGACCATTCTCATTGTACAAACCCAACTCTCTCAACACAGAGTGCATCACCGTGTGAAACAGCGCAGAGTATATTCCAGATGGTTAAGTGCCTTTAGAGTATCTAAAGCTGCTATAAATTATTGAAAATGATAGAAATAATGAACACCACCTGGAATTAGAAAAGCGTTTGTAGTTAAAGCCTCCTACCTGTGGGGTTTGATTTTGATGTTTCTGTTTTTCATTTATGCAAAGGAAAGCCCCCGAGCAGGCCTGTTTTCTTTGGCTCCTGTGCTATCATGTGGTTATGCTTCTTGACAATGTTCTCCCTCAATTATTCAACCCTGCTGGGCTTATAGATCTAATTTTTGTAATGGTTCTGCACCATGGATATTTGTATGTGACAGAGTTTACTCAGGAAAAGCATGGAACAATTTATTCCACTGTTTAAAGCATGTCTTTGGAAGTAATGGAGTAATTGATTAATTAAACAAACTCCCTTTTGCAACAAGCGATGATCCTTTTGAAAGTGACTGCCAGGGAGAACCTTGGTGAAATTTCAGGTTTTGAATAGTGGCTGCCTATTAGCATTTACTATGTAGGAATATCTTGCCATGTTACTTCATTAAACATACAGCACCACCTTGTTGATCTGAAACGTTTCAGGGACATCCATAGCATTCAGATCAGAGATTTGAACTGAATTAATCATTGGTTCCAAATATTTAATTGATTTACCTTTTATTTTTGGATGGTGCTTTAAAAAATTGTTACAAAATTGGCAGTCCTGAATGGGACACTGATTGAAAACGCCATATACACTATACATATTTTAATCTATTGCAATCAAAGGTCTCAAGAGCAAGTGGAGATTGGAAATTGGTTAAGAAAAACACTGGATGCGTGTGGTGATTGCTAAATGATGGGTGGATCCTGGGAGTTGCTGGGTGAAGTGGGCTCTCAGTACCTTCAAATAAAGGTTTGACTCATGGGAGTGCTGGTAAGAGATTAGTCTGTATTTTCTGGTCCCAGTTACAGCTGCCTGGGACATCATTACATTGCATATAGCAATGTAAGCTATGCATATTGGTTCCTCTGTGGTGCATATATGTAATCCACGCATGCCCAATAGGAAGACATCTCTTTAAGAGATCTAGAGAGGAGACGTGGGGGAGGAATGAGCTCTGTCTGGGTCATTGTTGCCTGGCCAATGCACAAGTAGCATTCCAGGCTCACATGTTTCTGGAATTTGGTGTGGTAGCGTTGGGCATAGTCAAGCCACGGGGAGCCTATTGAGCAAAATAGACTCCACTGAGGGCAAGTAGTCAGGGCAGCTGCTTTCCAACAGGACGTATGACGGGCGTGGGCTGGGAGAGGCTCAGCCACAGGAGCAGAAAGCAGGCTGTTTCCCCCTAACTCTGAAGCATTTTGCAGCAGGCTAGTGATATTATTAACTTCACAACAGAGAAACTCTGGCAGTCGTAGTTATAGAAAGGGGAAATGGGGAGGGCAAACTAATGTCTTTCTTTTTAATTGTATACCTTGAACGTTATGTCACTTTAGCCAAATGGCTGTAGTCAAATTGTCTTAGCCAGTCTGGTTCACCAAGTCTTTTCTCATATAAATGTGACGAAGAGGAAAGAGTCGTCTATGTTTTGCTATTCTCAGATATGTATTTTTCTTGTAATAGGGTTATTCATTTACATAGTTCATACTGATTGGTTAATTAGCTGACTAGAAACTGAGTGATTCCAGTCCAGCAGAGGAGGAGAAAACATCTGCATGGGTTCCAACTGGAGATTTTTGCCAGCGAGAGGAAGGAACATATTATTGCAGTGCTTTTGTCTCAGCAGAGTGTATGAAGTTGATGAGCAAAGACTAAGACTCGGGTGAACTCAACCTAAGCTTTTGGAACTCTGAGTTAAATCCCCATGGAAACACAGGGAGAAGTATCTGTTGAGATTTAATTTGGTTATCATGTGTATATTCAGGTATAACTATAAAGAGAATGTATGTGATTATGAAGTAGCCTGTTTAATGGAAATTAAGCTACTACTATTATTATTATTTATCTTTATGAAGTGGTACTTAAGAATTAAGTTCATTCCTCTTGTTCTATTTGGATTTTGTTATTGGGCGGTTGACTCTGTGTGGCCCTTGCTGAAAATCTTCAACAACTGAATTCTCAGTCTCCATGTGTTTTTCTGTAGGAGTTGTGGGGAAGCACTAAGAGAGACGTGGTAAACTAAACTCTAGCCCACCCAAAGGTTTCACATGCAGGGATTATTGGCTGCTGTTGTCTGTGTTTGATGACAAGGGATTGGGAGGACTTTGTGAAAACACCTTTGGTCCAGTGTCCTGTGTTGGCACTGATTTTGGGTGGTGGAACTCAGAGCCATGTGGTATTTGATGGGATTTTTAGCCATGCCCACTGTATTCTTCATGATGGAGTTATGCATGTATCAGAGGGCATGCTACAGTGTAAAACATCTAATTGTATTTAGCAGATTCTCTCTCTCCTGCAGTTTCCCCTGTTACAGACAGGACCGGCTCTAGGCACCAGCAAAGCAAGCACATGCTTGGGGTGGCATAATTCCAGGGGCATTTAAAAAAAAATTTTTTTTTGCTTGGGCAGTTGTGCTCTCGGAGCTTGGGGTGGCAAAAAACCTAGAGCCGGCCCTGGTTACAGGGGCACATGGGGGTTTGACTAAAGAGAAGAAGGACTCATTATAAAACCCCATGGGTCTAGAACTCAGGCCTGCAGAGTTGCCAGGTAACAGCTTCAGGCTGCTACCCAGCAGCAACTGTAAGGTGCACTCCACTGCCCATGACTAGGATGACCAGATGTCCCATTTTTAAAGGGACAGTCCCATTTTTTGGGACTTTTTCTTATATAGGCGCTTCTTACCGCCCACCCCCATCCCATTTTTTTCACAGTTGCTATCTGGTCACCCTACCCATGACCCCCTGTGGACACAGATTAGGGGAAGTCCTACCTCTAGGGGTTTGACAAGTAGCAGCCTCATGACTGCTGATTGGCTCCCCGCACTATATAAAGGCAAGGGGCATTCCAGGAAGTGTCCAGGCAATAGTGTGGATTTTCTGTAGCTGCCACTACCATTCCTGTTCCTGAACTCCTGGCTTTGACCTCAGCTTGATTTGGACTTCACCTCCTGACCCAGATCCCGAAACCTGATTCAGACTCTGGCCCTTGGTATTGACCCTGGCCTGGCACCTGACTACAAACTCCTCTGCTATTCCCAGCCTCAGGTTTAAATATTCTCTGACCCTTGACCCTGCCTGTCCTTGTTAGGATCCCGACACTCACCTGGATTTATGTGTCCACCTGTAATTAAGCATGACTAACATTCTGGCTCTGTGCATATTGCTTCTCTCTCTGAAAGGCTCTGATCTGAGAGCTTGCTGGGGAAAGACCTCTGACTGAAATTCTGTTTCTCTCTTGGTGTTTTGGTGGTGGTTTTTATTTCATGTTTATATTGTGGTAGCACTTAGAAGCCAGTCAGGTCAAGGCTGCATTTTTCTAGTTGCTGGTGTTGCTGCTGCTGCTGGCTGTTTTCTAGATTTTCTGCCAATAGTATATTTCCAAGGCTGCTGTGAATCTCTGTGGTAAGGAGAACACAGGAGTTTTACGATACCTGTTCCCAATCACGTGTCAATACAAGACTATAAAGCATCAGGGCTTGTTTCTTATAGCTTCTGAACAAACCCTAGGATAATGGACAAGATTCTTGGCAAAACACCTACATACAATCCCCCACCTCCCCCCACAATCCACTGTTGTCTTTCTCATCTGAAGTCATTTTTAATAGTTGCAAAATCTAACTTACCAGTCAGGTGGACTAAGATACAAGCCAAAGTCTGATCTTTGCATGGAATGTTTAGTGGCAAAATAAATATTGGAGCAGTCTTCTAAATCCCCATGTACTTTAAACCTATACATTGAATAGTGAAACATGGTATTAAGAGCAGAACCCATCACCTACTTCACACGCTTCTTGCTGACAATGAAACAGCAGAAGCAGGCTGGTATCCATCCTTGCTGGAAAAAACTGTCAAGCTTTCATACCAGAAAAATGGCTTGAGTTATTCTGTAAACTCACTTAGTTGTTCCATAAGCTTTCATTAGGCTGTGCCAGGGAAACATAGCACAGTGCAAGGGGGAGATATTATTCACTCTCTGCACTTCAGAGCACTCTCAAGGTCAGGTATGCTACAAGTATGCAGCCATAATCCTGCTTTCCTGGAGAAAGATCATTTACCTTGCAGTGTGACATCAAAATTATTGCTGCTTTCATGAGAGAGAGATTCTGTCCATGCAGTTTTCCTTTCAAATTCAATTACAGTTTCCATTCACAAAGGGTTCTTGTAAACGGAGGCTATCTGCTTCATCTTTACTAAAAGTTTTCTTGTCATAACACTTGTAGGGCTGCTTTATCTTGGCTCCCAAATGCACTCAAATACGTAACTGCCTTTGTTTTAAATATTTGGGCAGCAGCTGCTGCAAATGTCAGATCTAAGTTCATGTAGAACATGCCACCTTGTGCTATTAATGGTCCACTGATATGAACTGATACGGCATTAAGATACCAAGGTTCTGGATGACTTAATAAAACTTAAATAGAATGTTAACAAATAATGATGGCGACTTATTCTCCACTGCATCTGCTGTGCTAAGGGGTTGATAATAGGGAAACAATGGTTCGTGTGCAGGGTTAGGATTCGTGGACTAGTGCCTTGACACTGATTCACTGCATGACTTTATATGAGTCACTTATATTCCAGTCCTCTGGTGTACTGAGTGTTCCTCTGAATGTGCTGAGGCCCTCAGCTTCCATTGACATGAATGGGAGATGAGGTTGCTCAGCAACCGGAAGGAATGTAGGGCTGGGCCTTTAACCTTGCTGGGACTCAGTTACATTGATTCTACAGTTGGTACTGTACTGTGGTACTTTTGCACCATAGTGAAATTTAATATTCGCAAAGCTCTTCTACTGCCTTTCTTTGGAGGACTTCAAAGTGCAAATTACCATTATTGGGGTCTATTTAAGTGGGGTTGATAGACACAAGGAGCCCTTGACATGGTGTGACAGATGCCTGAGGGCCAGGTTGAAATGCCGCTGTGATATTCTGCCCTCATGCCTCTATACCATCGGGTGTATCATTTGAACTGCTTAGTGAGTTTTGTGATGATCAAGACATTTGTGTGGGATCGAGACATCTTTCCTTTTATTGTGCCTTTCACATGTTTTCCCCCACTTCCTGTTCAACAGGAAACTTTTGTCAGCTGTTTCTCTTACTCTCTCCAGGAATAGGTATCCCAGACCTGTTCATGTTCTTTATTGCTTCACCTTCCATTCCCCACGCTCTCCAATGGTATGGAAGAAGAGTTTGGGGTAAATTGGGATGGGGAGGGGAGGTTTCACACTGAAGATTATGTCCTGTAGAGTTGGTCTTGATTATTATTACTACTACATTCTTAGCTTCCAAAGATGGTGCTACAATGGAAGTAGGGCACATTAGCTGAATCACAACCTGCAGACTTTGGGGAAGTTTGAATCTGAATCTAGATCCAAACTCTGTAGCATAAGCTTATCTCTGGAGTTCACTGTATACAACAGAGTACACAAATAATTCTCAGATTTTTCTTACAAACACACACACTCCTGACCCTTTCTACTGTGCTTTTAGGATGTGTGTGTACATTTTCCATATAAAATATAGACCATTCATTTTACTTCAGTGTCTGAATAAGTCATGCCTGTATCATAATGTATTTATTAAATGAGAAGCTGCCAATATTTCCAGTGATGAACTATAATCCATAACTGGTTGACTCTCTCTCTCTTTCAGTAGCCTAGTAAAATGACTTGGGGAGAGCCTAGTAATGGGGAAAAAGCCCTGACAAAAATGCTTTGGCTCAAACTCACAAGCCCTAACTACTTTCTGCAGGCTGGTGGGAACTGGAAGAGTCAGTCTTCATGGGACTCTCTCTCCTCTGTTGATAGTTCAAAATTCTAATCTCAGTGCCTGTTACAAGTCACATCAGATGATGATCTGATTATGTGCTGCTATATCATTAGTTAGACTAATGTAAAAAGCCAGCCAAGATAAAATTACTAATGAAGATGTGGGGTGGGAGGGTGAGTGGGCATAAAAAGCAATTTCTAATGTAATCTGCTCTCGCTTTGGTTTCATTAATATATTTTCAGCAGGGTGCATATGTTTTAAATTGGGAAGTTTAACCTCCTATATACCACAAAATGTATCTGTAAGAGAAGCTTAACCTCTCTCATTAGGAATTAAACCAAACGTGGGGCTAAAAAATAATTTGATCTACAAACCTTTGTCATTTGAAAGCCAAAAGAGTAATTTCCTTGCTGGTAAAATGGTCAATCCTAAGGACTGATCTTATTTGCATGCTATGTATTTATAGCACATCTGCACTGAGGAGCCTCGCTTAATGGACCGCTTTCACCCTTTGCCTGTTGGATATAATGGGAAGGAGCTGAGTGAGGCACCCCATTTAATGTTACCTTGACTTAATGGATCTGTGTCCCAAGATTTGCAGGTGTGTCCATAAAGCAGACTGTAAGAACGTGGAGGGCTGGAACCTCGGTCTATAGCGGTTCTGTGCTGCTCATGCCATTGCCTCGCCATGGGAGGATTAGAGTGGAGTCCCACAGAAGGACCCTGTGAGGCTGGGCTTGGCAGGAAGAACCTCCTAGCCGGACCTGAGTGGCAGTCCCTTGCAGCATCTGAAGGGTCCTTAGATTCTTGCTGCATAGCTGTCAGCTGGGGCATTCCTGTTTGGGCCATGTGACCAGTTAAGTCTCTGCAGCTGTGATGCAGGAATACACCCTCATTTGGAGTTAGGGATGCAGTGAGCATGGCCATAGTGATCAGATGGAGTGGAATCTGTGACACTCCTAGCAAGCCTGTCATGAGAGGATTCCCTCTCATAGGTCTGTCCAGCCATGGCACTTCCATGGGTATCTAGAGACCAAGGGTGTCCCAAAGCCCAGAAGTGCAAACCTGACAAATTCACTGTGTTTTTTCTTCAACCCATAAAACACAGCTACACATGGGCTGGTTAACAAACTGGAGCTCCCTTTCTGATGGCGTCATTCTCAATAGCTTATTAACTAGTGTGTGGCCTTTCTCTAGGAATTATTAGAGCAGATATAAAGAACTGTTTATAAAACTGTTTATTCTAAGTGAGATGTCCTGAGGGGTAACAGATTCATCAGTGGCTTGTCAGAATGGAAATTAAGATGAGGGGAAAACGTTAGGGTGATTGTGGGTTTTGGCAATAGATAATAAACATTTCTTCATGGACAGAGCTGAGTATGAAATTTACTGCCCATTTTTTATGAGAGAGATTTCAATAATTTTGCTATGCTTTGCTGTAGCTGTCAAAAAGCAACAACAAAAACCTGTTCAGAAATTGCACGGTTGACATTTGTGTAGGTTGTGTTGTAAAACTTATTGAGCTTTATCTGGTGAATGTGGGGTTGTTTTTATAAGATCTCAAATGTTTTCTTAACTACGTCAGTGCTATATGGAAGTGCAGTATAGGCCTGATCAGCTCCCACTGAAGTAATGAGACTCTTTCTATTGACTAAAATGAGAGTTGGATCGGTCGCCATATGGCTGGTTTCAAGGACATGTTTCAAACATCCATCCTCATGTTTCATCAGACTCAAGAATACCGAATTTGAGAACTAACTCATCCCTTAGAACGCCCTGCTTCTCAGCACTAAAGTGGGGGCTACATCTAAAATGGATTTCCTTTTGAATGCAGAATTTCACTGTCTAAACTTACCCACCGTTTGCCCTTTTCTTTGCCCATACAGGCAAAGAAATATCACGTTGGAGCTATAGGAAGCTGTCAAACTATTGCTGGTTATTTGCTCATTTTTCTTTACAGTAATCCTTTTAGAAGCCTGAAGCTGCCAAGTGTTTGCTAGAGATGTCCAAAACAGTTATATCAAACCCTGAACGTGCTCTGAGCTGAGTCTGGCTTCATGGTTCAATAGAGTTTTGCAAATCTAGGAGGAGGAAGGGGAAATTTGCATTCTCTTCTATAATATCTCCCCCTTGGTTGCTGGGCTCCCTCCCAGTGCCCACTCTTTCCTTTCCTCCCTCCCAACAATTCCCAGAATCCCACTACTTACTGGTGTCTCTTCAAGGCAAGTTCAGTGTCCTGCTGTTTCATGCGGTGCCCTTCTTCCGCCTTTGGGGAGTGCTGGGTGGCTGCAAGGCAGGACAGCTGGCTCCTCCAGAAAGACTTTTGTGGCTAGGAAGTGGCCTCGCCCTTATTCTCCAGCAATACCCATTTCCTCCCACTGCAGCAGTTTGTACTTATACTACAGAGCACGCAGTGACACTTAAGGCCTAGCATGATAGCTGGGGAGATGGGAGGGGCCTTCCCTTCTCCTACTGTCCTAATGGATAGGTTGGGAGGAGTTAGACACTCCCAGGAGACCTTTGAGAATGGAAAGTTTGTGGTGCAGCCTGGCAGTTCTTTCAGAGGCACAGGCAGTGGGAAGTGGCCAGCATCAGTTGTGATGTTGGCCGACCAGGTGCTAGTTCATGCCAAGGTCTCCAGGTCTCAACTAAACACTGACAAGTACATAACTGGAACCAGTCTTGTGGATTGGTATTAAGATAGATATTAGAATTATAAGACTATTTAGACTGTATTGAATGCTTGTGTGTTACTGCATGCGTTAATCTCACTTATTACATCTGTATCCCATACTGTAAGGTCTTATTTAAGCCTTTGGATCATAAGCCTCTGTAACGTGTGGAACATCAGACAGGAGAGAGACATTAACTAGTGTGAAATGTTGGTCTCCTATAGAAGGTGTTATATCCTGCCCAAGAAGGAAGGCCCATCAAAACCAGACAGACTAGTGTGGAACATTAAAGAAGACAAAAGACTTTGCTGTTTACTTCCCCTCCCCCCCAGCCATGACAAGTCATGCAAGTGAATTCCTTCCATCAGCTGAGGCTATGTACACACTACCACTTATGTTGGTATAAGTTCTGTTGCTCAGGGGTGTGAATAAGCAATGTTAGTTACACCAACCTAAGCACCGGTGTGGATGGTGCTATGTATCATAGCTACCACCGCTTCCAAGGGCTGGAGTAATTACGTTGCCTGGAGAGCTCTTCTGTTCCCTTTCTCTCCAGGACATGTGGGTGCTATCTCATTGCTGTACGTTTGGCCATGATTCTTGGAGATTTTATTTGTAAAGAAACAAGTGCATGTAAGAACTTGTGTTAGAAAAATATCTGAAGAATTACATTAAATTGATAAGTAGGTGCTGCATAAGAAACAGCAAAGGTCAAACCTGGGGGCTGTCACATTAATTACTCTTTTACAGCTGGCCGCTTCTGGGAGAATTAAATTCACATATTTAGAATTTGCTGATAGGTAGAAACAGAATTTGTAAATGCTTTCTATTTGGCTCTTCGTAAAGCAAACACATACTACATTATTGTAGAGGAGGACAGTATTCGAATATCCTACTTAGTCATTACTGGTTCATTTCTGCCTATTGGGTAATTTATTGATGCTCTAGTATTTTGATCATACGTGATAGGGATTTTAAGGGGTCCCGCTTGCCCCAGACTGTGTCCCGCTTGCCCCAAGCTGAGTTAGCTGCCAGACCCCCACCCATAGGGTCAGAAGCAGACTGCATCCTAACCCCTGCCTTTCAGGCCCAGGCCTGTTAGCAAAACCCAATTGCTATATAGGACTATATAGGTTTTGCTAACAGGCCTGGGCCTGAAAGGCAGGGGTTAGGATGCAGTCTGCTTCTGACCCTATGGGTGGGGGTCTGGCAGCTAACTCAGCTTGGGGCAAGCGGGACACAGTCTGGGGCAAGCGGGACCCCTTAAAATCCCTGTCATACGGTACATGAACAATAACTTACAAAATAACTAGTTATTTATCAGTTATTGGCAGCTTTTCATTTCTAGCATGGCCTTGTTAGAAGTTTGATAATAAGCCCTTTTCAATTAACCTTCACAACATCCCTGTGTGGTAAGGAAGTATGATGATCCCGATGGGGAACTGAGGGACAGAGAGATTGTTATTTGCCCAATGCCACACAGCAAATCAATGGCAGACTTTCTGGAATTCTTGTCTCCTAATTCTGTGTTTAAATTGCTAAACAGTGCCCTTGTCTCTCACTATTTTGTAGACCCTCTTATCCATCTCATTTCTAATTTTTCTCTGCCATGTGAACATTGGAAAAGAATGCAAGGTTCAGTTCTGTTCTGAAAAGTGACTTGCTCAAGAACATTGTGGGGTTCCATTTTTATTCTCTCTCAGTAGTTTCCTTGTCAAGGGAGTTAGCTGGATAAGTCTTTCTTCCAGATTGCCAGCCCTACAAACGAAACAAAATCAGACTGTGCTCCATTTGGGGACTGGTCTACATACAGAGTTGCAGCAGTGTAATGAAAGGCATGATTTTATAACGATTTTAGTTAACCCAGTGCAACATTGTGTGTGGATCTTCTTATATTGATTCAAACCTCTCTTATATTGGTGAAGCTTGTGTCAGCACATTTACAGGTGCAACTAAACTGATATAATTAGTTTTAAACCATATGAGAAACATAAGAGCTGCCCCAGTTTAACTAAATTGATTTAAGTTAAATCAGTGCAACTTGTGTATAGACAAGCCCTGATTATCATCATCACTGAGGAATACAGTGCAATTAGAGCTTGGCTGACAATGTGTTGATGGTGTGCGAGGCCTAAGAGTATCCATTCTCACTCAGGCATAACAGAAAGTGGCTCCACACTGCTAGCTGTTAACACTAAAAGATTGTTTTTATCAGTAAAATAAGGAGCTCTGACCAGGGCCGGCTCCAGGCTTTCTGCCGCCGCAAGCGGCAAAAAAAAAACCAAAAAAACAGCCGCGGCAGCATGATCACGCCACTCCACTCTTCGGCAGCAATTAGGCGGCAGGGACTGAGAGACCCACCACCAAATTGCCACCGAAGACCCAGATGTGCCGCCCCTTGATATTGGCTGCCCCAAGCACCTGCTTCCTTAGCAGGTGCCTGGAGCCGGCCCTGGCTCTGACTTAGGCCTTGTCTACACTGGTGGTATCGGGTGCTACACTACATGTAGCTACGTGCTGCAGTGAAAAGCAGGCTGCATACACACTGGTGCACAGCTATATGCCACAGTGAAAGGCTCTGGTAGGGGGAAAGGACCTGGCAGCTCCCCACTGCCTCTTCTCTGCCAGAGCTTTCCCCCTGCTGCTGGAGTCTTTCCCTGCTGCGGGGACAGGCTTTGGCAGCAGCGAGGCAGTTATGACACTAAGTAGCATGAAATGCTCCACACGGGCCAGCCAGGTTCTGTAACACCAGCAAAGCTCTGTTTGCAAGGTCTGGTGCTACTGATACTTGTTCATTATCAGCGGATAGATGCTGAGTAGATTAACACCCCCTGAAGAATAACAGTCGTGTTGATGCTGAAAGTGATGCTACTAAATACCACTAAAGGGCTTTGTGTCCATCCTTCCTCTGCCTTCACTAAACAAGAAATTAAAAGATTGAGAACATCTTCATCGTGTATTAACTCCCTCAACTGTATGTCTCTTGTCTGACACTTCCATTGCAAACTCTTGCTGTTCGTACAGTGCATAGTACATAGGGGGCTGGTCAATGACTGGGACTTAAGTGTTACTGCAATACAAGTAATTAATAATAAAACTGTTGAACCTGGGAGAGGTGAAGAGTGGAGTCTGCTATCAAGCTTTCGATGGACTGGCAGTGCTTAATTTATGCCAGGGCTGAGTTGCAGCACCTCTAGGTTTGGCAGTTCATAGCCCTGGGACTTTGGGCCTGCTGCATTGGTTATGAATGTAAAAAAAGCCCCGGTACCTTTTTCATTACAAATTAAGCACTATGGACTGGCCTATACAAATCTTAATTGTGCTATGTGGCACGCAGCTCTTGTAGTGATGGAAACCACTGACATTATTATGTATTTGTAATGTGGTAGTAGCTAGAGCTCCCATTCAGAGATTAGGCACTGTATGTGTTTCACTAATCTGGTCCAAACCAGGGTATCCTTTTCACAACGATTTTCATGAAAAATGTCCCCCCCTTTTTTTTCCCCTTTCAGAAAATCAAATTTTGGAAAACCTTGACCAGCTGTACTTACACAGAAAATCCAGTAGATAATACTTTCTGCACTCAGTTTGTAGGTCCGGTTGAACATGATGACATTTATCATTTATTGCAGGGGTCAGCAACCTTTCAGAAGTGCTGTGCTGAGTCTTCATTATTCACTCTAATTTAAGGTTTCGCTACCAATAATACATTTTAACATTTTTAGAAGGTCTCTTTCTATAAGTCTATAATATATAACTAAACTATTGTTGTATGTAAAGTAAATAAGGTTTTAAAATGTTTAAGAAGCTTCATTTAAAATTAAATTAAAATGCAGAGCCCCCTGGGCCGGTGGCCAGGACTCGGGCAGTGTGAGTGCCACTGAAAATCAGCTCGCGTGCTGCCTTCTGCACGCATGCCATAGGTTGCCTACCGCTGATTTATTGAGTGCTAGCATTGTGGAGGTAGCTGTACAAAAAAGAGAATAGATGTAGACCTGGCTAAAAGGAGCCCAGTCCGGATGCTTGATAGGGATTATTGTGTTAACCGGGCTTTATTTAGTTTTGCTATCTCTAGATTGCTTGTTTACTCAGGACAAAATTCTCTTGCTTTTGCAATGAAATACTCTGCTCAATATTCAGCTTTCCCTGTATGTTTGGAACTTCTTCTAAATTGAGAGGGATTAATTTGTAACTGAGGGGTCTGGACAAGCAGGGAAACCAATGTCAAAGCTAGCTACTATTGTATGAATCTGCAGAGAAATGTATCCTCTGTCAGTCATTTAACTGTGCAGTTGTGATAAGTATAAATGATGGATTTCTGTTAGTTCTGTGATTCATTTCAATAACAAACACATGAACACAGACAGTGTCTTGGAGAGAAATCAGACATCTGGTTGAGATTCCAGGTTTAGGAATGTAAATGATGCAAATGCTGAAATGCCAAACACATTATGCCCAGCAGTTCAGTAATGGTGATAAA
The DNA here is from genome assembly GCF_020497125.1 of Mauremys mutica. Lineage (NCBI taxonomy): Eukaryota > Metazoa > Chordata > Testudines > Geoemydidae > Mauremys > Mauremys mutica. The sequence goes on along the minus strand of NC_059077.1, from coordinate 21,311,487 downwards.
CAAGGTAATTTAACTAAACAGCAGAATATAATAAGAGAGGAGAGAAAATAAATTCTGTAAAGGTAACAAGTGAAGTTTCTTTAGGGGAATCTGCACAATATTCCTTTCAATAGGCTGTTATCCATCGCTTTGTGTAGATTCTACTTTGTATGCCACATGCAAAATTATATTCAGATTTATTTGCTTGTGCCAGAAACAATTCTGCACTTTAAAATCACTGATCAGAATCAGATTTCGATTGTTAGAACATAGGAACGGCCGTGCTGGGTCAGACCAATGGTCCATCTAGCCAGTTTCCTATCTTCTGACAGTGGCCAGTGCCAGATGCCTCAGAAGGAATAAACAGAACATAGCAATTACTGAGTGATGCATCCCTGCCCATCCAGTCCCATCTTCTGGCAATGAGAGGTTTAGGGACACCTGGAGCATGGGATTGTGTCTCTGACCCTCTTGGCTAATAGCCAATGATGGATCTATCCGCTCTGAATTTATCAAGTTAGAGTAACATGCCAGGTTAGATATATAAAAATTTTGTATTGTAAACAATAAGAAATGCGGGATTGAGTCTGTATATTCTGGGTAACACGTAACACCATAGTGGTATGTTGGTGTGTGACTGGGAATAGTGGACCTAACTCAGAGCAACGTGTGGGTTACGTATATGTGTTACATGTGGGCAAGTGAGTTTAGAGGGAGTCTGAATTAGTGTGGTGGGCATGTTGAGGGGGCAGAAAAGGGTAAATCTGACCATCTCGACACTGACTTACACTTGGGCTGAATTTGGCTTATTGTCTTTTGGAGTTAACATAGGCTGATGTAATTAGCTCCAATCAACTGCAGCGTGTATTTGTTTCAGCGGGGGCCAATGTTAACCCTCTTTTATGGGAGGGACAAGAAGATTAAATCACTTACCCAAGTGACCCGGGGTCACATAACAATTCAGTGACAGGCCAGATAGTAGGAAAAATACAGGACTCTCTTATCTTCCAGACTTCCTTCACAGTCTATATTACACTCATTAAAGGAACACTGGCTTGGGAATGGCATTACTGTCTGAAAGTTTAGACTACTGAAGTTACAAGTAACATATAAGAGCATTATAACTGCAAGAAGGTACTAGGAAAAAAATTCTCTGATCTTTGAGTGTACTCAGTTTCATGATTTGTCCTGTACAGTCAATCTCTTTGGCTTCTGTCCTGAAATGTATGTGAGCACTTTATGCACATGAGTAGTCTCGCTGCGTTAAACTGGTCTAACTCACATGCTTAAAGTTACAAGCTAGTCACATGTTTAACTGTTTGAAGAATAGGATTCATGATCAGTTTCTCCTCCGTTGGAAAAAGAGCAAGGTAGCTCGAACAAAGTCACAGGAAAACACTTATTTATTTTTAAAAAAAATATTTTTAAAAAATCAGTCTTTTTTTTTTTAAAGCAAGTACATCATTAAATAGGTACATCATTAATTGAAGAAAGTGGTTTTTCTTCAATTAAATCTCATAGCAGAGACATTTAAAACAATGGGCTAACTTAATCCGTGGAATAATTCCATTAAATCTATGCCTTTAATAGGTAATTGGAATTGTGTATAATGAATAAGGCTACCTTTGAGTCATGAGTATTTTTAGTAAAGCTCATGGATGTAAACAAAAATTCACGTCCTGTGACCTGTGTGTGACGTCTACTATAAACCCCTAACTAAAATGTGGACCAGTGGGCCACGGGTGCTCTGGGGGGGGGTGGCCCGGGGTGCCGTGGGTGCTGGGAGGGCAACCCGGGTGGGTGCTGGGATGTATGTGCGTCCTAGGACCCCTGCTGGTGCTTGGGGAAGTGAAGGGAAGGATTGGCGGGGCTGGCAGGCTCCCTACCCAGCTCCATGCATTTCCCAGGAAGCGTCCGCATGTCCCTGCAGCCTCTAGGGGGAAGGAAGGCAGGAGGACTCTGCGCGCTGCCCCCGCCACGAGCACCTGCTCCGTAGCTCCCTTTGGCTGGGAACCCTCTGGCCCCTCTGCCTAGGAGCTGCAGGGACATGCCAGCTGCTTTCAGGGAGGCCACCTAGGTAAGCACCACCCCACACCCCAATCTCCTGCATGAACCCCCTCCCAAACTACTGCTGCCGTGGAGGTGGGAGGAGTATGGTGGCCCGAGACTGCCCAAGCAATGGGCTGATGCAGCTAGCCCAGGGGTTGCCCAAGCTGCTCAGGCAGCCCGGAAGCCAGCGCACCAGCCGCTGCAGAAGTCACAGAGGTCATGGGAAGTCACGGAATCCGTGACAGACACACAGCCTTAATAATTAACATTACTAGTTGATAAGAGTTCTTATGACTAGTACAAGTAGCATATGCAGGACTGTTCAAATGCTACGCTCCTGATAAACTAGGTTTTGGGCTTCAGATACTTCTGTTGGTGTTTGAAAACCTAGGACACAGTCCATGAAATCAGAATTGTCTGCAAATTGCCAAGATTTACAATTGTTCGCTGTAGAATTGCATAACAAGCCTCTTGAAGGGACCTAAGAGCAAGAAATCTACATAGCTGATGGCTGATGTTTTCTTAAGAGGGGCAGTGTTTGAGGGGTTTTGTACATGTATCATTTCTTAAAATGCCCAACACACAAACATGATTTGGTGCTCCGAGAGAAAAGGTACCTAACTGGAGGACGGCTAGCCCAAAGTACGTGAGCAGCTTCTTGGTACTCCCTTGTAGAGAACTTTTTACTTATCTCCAATTCTTTATGCAGGACCCTTCCTCATGTTCCCCTTTTAACCGTGCAAAAAGATGTTTTCCTTGGTTAAACCATTCTGTAAATGTGTGTGTGTGTAGGAAGTTCCCTTCTCTAATAAGGAAAAGTTGCTTACTAATCACATTTTTGTGCAATGGTAGGAAAGGCTGAAGGAAATCTCCATCAACCAAAAAAATGTTCCTACTATTCAAAATGATAATCCAGGCCAGTTTTGGTAATTTGGTTGCCATAGCTTATGCATGTGTAAGCTGTTCATATAAACAGCTGTGTGTCTTGTTGTCAGACAGCTTGGTCCTGAGATTTTCAGCATGCTGGAGTTTGGAAAGTTTAAACCTGTCTTGCATATCACTGGAAAACATGAACGAGGATTGTGCACGTTTCCATGCGGTATATGAATAGAACTTTATTCATAGGTATGATGTATATTTCTGAGACTATCTGTGAGATATCTCAGGTACAAATGATCTGGAATATCCAGAAACAGAATGTCAACAAGATTTCATTAATATTGTAGCTTTTCTGTTACACTCTTACCTATTACAGTTTCAGAAGAACCCCAGTGTTTAAAATAGCACTTATGTTATGTTACAATAGAGCACTTTGCAGGACTGTGACTCTTGGCAATGTACAGAACATAATGGATGGATTTGCAGTAGTGTGGTTCCTGAACTGCACTGGGACAATAGACAGCCCACACATACGTATTTTGGCACCAGACCACCTTGTCACTGAGTGCGTCGACAGAAAGGGCTGTTTTTCTATGGTTATGCAAGCACTGGCATATCACCGGGGACGTTTCACCAACATCAATGCTGGCTGCAAGATGCTTGCATCTTTAAGAATACAGGACTGTCCAGAAAGCTACAAGCAGGGACTTCCCTTCCTGACCAGAAGATTACCACTGGCGATGTTGAAATATCAATAGTGATCCTGGAGGACCCCGCCTACCGCTTACTCCCTTGGCTCATGAAGCTGTACGCCAGCCAACTCGGTAGTACCAAGGAAAGATTCAACTACCAGCTCAGCAAGTGCAGAATGACAGTTGAATGTGTAACTGAAGGGGTGCCGGTGTTTTTACACACAAGTTTGGATCTCAGTGTGAAAAATCCAATGGTTGTAGTTGCCTGCTGCATCCTGCATAATAACCCTGAAGCAAAGCAGGGAAAGTTGCCACAGAGGTGGAGCAGCTGGCTGCTGACAGCCAGACCCAAGCAGTATTAGAAGAGATCAGTGTGCGCTACATGGCTCAGGGAGGCTTTGAAAGAGCACTTTAACAGTGAGCCACAGTAATGGGTTGCGGTGTACTGTGCTCTACCTGGCCCTATAGCTTGAAGGCCTGTTAGGAATTGTGTGGTGCTTGGTGCACATCTATAACTGTAACACTGACCATGCACTTATTAATTCTGTGCTGCTTCCTGTACATCTGTGATTAATATACCGTGTGTGTCTCTGATCCTATGAGTTGTGTCCGTGTACAATAACAGCTCAGTGGGTGCTGTCACTGCTGCCAGGCATTCTGTCCATACGTTGGGAATGATTAAAGGTGAATTGTTTCCCAAACAATAGAGTTTTATTGAGCAACGAAAGCGCCTCAAAAATTCTGTGCAAATTAAAAGCAAATCCATACATTTATCAAGGTTTTAATGTAACAGAATGTTGTATCAACCAGGCAAGGTACTAACAAACTTCAACAGGACTTTATTTTTGAAGTGGAAACCTCTTTCCCAAGCTGCTGCTGCACCCTCTGTAACTCTCACTCTGCCTTCTCAACTCCTCCCCTCTCCTTCCTGTTTCCTGTCCTTTCAGACTCTCAACAGCCAGTGCTCCCAATTCTAATAATTACAAGCAACATCTAAACACCACACAGAACTTAACAAGAAAGAACATTCATGTCCATTTTAGCTCCACATACACTAACATGTGAGAACCACGGTTAGTGTATGTGAAGCTGTAGTTATCCTTAATGTCCTCTGGTGTGGAGGGGTAGAGGTAGGGATGCGGCCTTTGATGCCACAGAGCATGTTGAAAGGAGGATGTAGAGAGGTGCTACGCTGGAGTTCTTCATCCCTGTATTCATAAACAAACTGCTCTATCTGGTTCCTCCCAGACCCCTGCTTTTCTCTTTGTTGTACTGCTACCTATTCTAGTTGTGCACTCTTCATGGAGTGCAGAAAGAGGGGAGCCTGGGATTGTTGAACCTATAGGTCCACAAGAGTCTGCAGCATCTGTGTTTGCTGCTGGAGAAGCCTCATTATGTCCTGGTGCATCTCCCTCTCCTTTTCCTGATGGGACTCCTGGGTGTTTCTCCTGTCAGCTCTTTCCATCTCCATACAGTCTGCAATATTCATCCTCCAGGCCCTCTATTCATGGTCTGATGTAGCCTGGGCTGGCTCCAGGCACCAGCGAAGGAAGCAGGTGCCTGGGGCGGCCAAAATAAGGGGCAGCACTCTGTCCGTTATTGGGGTGGCACGTCCGGGTCTGCGGCGGCAATTCGGCGACAGGTCCTTCACTCCCTCTCGTCCTCTTCGGCGGCACTTTGGTGGCAGTTCAGTCGGGTTTTTCTTTTTTTCTTTTTCTTCGCCACTTGAGGCGGCAAAAAAGCTGGAGCCGGCCCTGGATGTAGCACTGGCTGGCAGGATCTCACTGAACATATCATTGTGAGTCCTCTTCTTTCTCCTCTTTATCTGGCTCAGGCATTCCATGGGTATGGAGAGAGAACCCCTCAAAGCCACAATGGCAACAGCTGCAGATAACACACAAAGGTAAGTATAGTCTCAATGGAGCACGAAAGTTAAGATTCAGAACTCCCTTCCCTTGCTACTGTAAAGCTTTAAACAAGACAGGCTTATTGACATTTCTGCTTCAGAATGCTTGTGTACAGCATGACTCATAGCACCAATCAGGCCCACCCAGGGTGATGGAAGATAGGAGGGAATGGCTCAGTCGTATGAACTATGAGTAGAGCAATGGTACTGAATACCAGCACCGTCTTCCACAGGCGGTGGTGATTTTAGCTGATCTCTCACTCCTGAGGGTAACAAAGAAAGCACAGCTGTTGCTGGTGTCCTAAAGCTCCCTGGGCCCTTATGCTGCTAGCCTGTGTACTGCAATGGTGCCTGCCAAAGTTATCGCTGACTGGCATGGGAAAGTGTCCTACTGTGGAGCAAGAAATAAGGCTGCCATCCCTAGAAACCTGTGGGAGAGGATTGCAGAGTGCCTCTGAAAGTTTCATTGAAATCCTTCATGAGGATTCAAAGGACATCCCTGTATTCATAAACAAACTGCTCCACATGGTTCCCCTCAGACCCCTGCCTAACTCTGCAGGGGACTGAAAAGCGGATAACAATGTTACCTTTCTTTGTTGTACTGCTACCTCTTCTAGTACAAATAAATTCATGGAAAGCTGATAGCTGTGTCCTGTTAAGTTGGGGGCGCCATCACTGTAATGTGAAATACAATTACATACTTACAGAGGTTCCTTCCCCTGCAACTGGCTCTCCCGTACTCAACTTCTGGGACTGACTGGACTATGGTGGCATCTCAAGCAGGTCCTGGTGTGTGGCATAGCTGGATCGCCTGGTCACATGACCCCCATCCTCCTCCTTCCTCCCTCATCCTTCCTGTTCATGCTGAGGTCCTGTGGCTTGGGCTCCTCCGAGGTGTCCATGGTGATGAGCGGGGGGGCTCCACCAAAACAGACGGTCTTCAGATCATAACCAGATTGATTTTCAGCCTCCCTGGATTTCTGATATGTCTGCCTTGCTTTCTTTGCTTTCACTGGCACAGCTGCTGGTCCCATCATACTCCTTCTCCTGCATCCCCAGTGTAAGTTGTTTGTAGATGTCAACATTTCTACAGCTGGTCCATAGCTATGCCTGCACAGGATCTTCTCCCTGTAGTTCCAGGAGATCCAATATCTGGTGTCCACGCTGGGCCAGTGAGCAACTGAAGCATGTAGCCAGCATGGTCAGTTGGGCAGTGTCACGCAACAATGCTAGGTGTGCTTGTCAAGCTGGACAATCAGGAAAAAACATTTCAAAAATTTATGGGGCTTTTAAGTGGGGGAGGCCTTCCAGTCTCTGTGACGCATGGTCAGTGAGTTCACAATTGTGACCAGAGAAGTCAGTGTCAGGCCTTGTGGGACAGCAGCTGGAGGACTGCTAGGGTCGACATAGGTAACATAGGGTCTACATTGGGGCTGCGTTGTCCTCAGTACATCAACCATGGTTTAACACTGCTCGGTGAAGTAGTGTTATTGTGTTGTTGTAAGGGGCACTTACATCAGTGGGAGACAAAGGGCTTGTCTTCATGTACAGGACTACAGTAGTGCAGCGGCACTGCTATAGCATTTTAGTGGTGACACTCCTGTGCCAACAGGTCAGGATCTCCCTTCAGCATAGTTAATCAATCTCCCTGAGAGGCAGTAGCTATGTCGACAGGAGAAGCTCTCCCATTGACATAGGGCTGTTTACATGGGGGGTTAGATCGGTATAACTGTGTCTCTCAGGGGTGTGGTTATACCGATGTATTTATACCGATATAGGTCTGTAGTGTAGACCTGGCATAGGTTGACACAAGGCAGCTTATGCAGACTAGGTTTTAGCTATTTTTTTCTAAATTTTGTTAACACTCATATAGTCTTTGAAAAGGCAGATTGAGTTTGACATTTGTGTGTGTGTTTGTGTGGCTGCAAGCAAGACTGCTAAATAAGAAAAGCTTCTGTTACTTCAGCCCTAAACGGTCTGTGTGGTATACCTGCCAGTATTTTAATCCATGCGAAGATTATTTAACAGTATCAAACACATTTAAAAATGACTTTCTAAAAGGAAAGCGCATCGCTGTATATCACATATGGGTATGCACTTGTAGAGTATGAATGTATTGATTGCAACAAGATTCAAACCCATAACAGACATCAAACCAAGGCTATAGTAAATATATCAAGTGAACACAATGGGTAGGGTTCTCTATTACTTATTCATAGCCAGTTGTACCTTACTCCAAAAATAGTACTTCACTTCACACAGCCTACAGAATGAGTAAGGTACTACTACTTCTTCCTAGCTCTTATGTGGTGCTTTTTATTAGTAGATTTCAAAGCCCTTTACAAAGGAGGGCAGTATCATTGTCCAAAATTGCAAATGGGGAGACTGAGACAAGGGGTGGTGAAGTGATTTACATAAGGTCACCCCCTAGACCAGGTGCAGAGCTGGGAACAGAACCCAGGGTCTCCTGAGTCCCACTCCAGGGTTCTGTCCACTAGGTGACTCAATGTGAGTAATGGTGGCAGAACGAGCATCAGAGAAGTTTGCAGTAGGGATTGTATCCTCCTTGTTGGCAGAGGTAGTTTTTCCATTCAGAAACTTAGTTTTACTGTTGATGGATTAATTATAGAGCTCTGAAGAACTCAAGCAAAGTTCTTGGGTTCAATACGGGGGCAGCTGAATGGAATTCTATGGCCTGTGCTATACATGATGATCTAATAGTCCCTTCTGGTCTTAAAATCTATAAACACTCTTACCCGTAACTAGATTAAGGGCAAACCATATACTTTTAATGCTTCAGCTAATACTAGGATAAGGTGAGAACAGCCAAGGAAGCAGTTAGAATCCCTCGGGAATGAGTGCTACAAAACGAACCAATTAGGTTGAAATTTAGGGCATGTTTACACATGGAACTGGGGTGTAGCTCAAGGAGACACACTCACACTAGCGCAGTAGGGCACACTAGGGCGCTAAAAATAGAATGTAGGTGCAGCAGTGTGAGGTATAAGGTGGGTTAGCTGCCCCAAGTACGAGCCTAGGGACTCTGACTGCACATGCTGAGGACAGCTAGCCCACCCTGCTGCTTGCATGGCCATGATTACACTCTATTTTTAGCACATTCGCTCAATGAGATCTAGTGCAAGTTTGTCTCATTAAGATGGGAGTTGCACCCCCAGCTCCATGTGTAGTAGTAGCCTTCATAAGTAAACAATGAAGACTTGAGGAAATGAGCCAAAACCATCCTCCAGGAAGAGAAATAGATAACTGAAGATGAGACCTAAAAGGAGGATAAACAAAGATAAACCTGAGTGACCCAACCAATTCCTTTTCAACACAGATGATTTTATACTGTACCAGTGGAATGCAAATGACTCTCATAAATCCTGGACCTAAACTTCCTCTTTTTGGATAGCCTCACCATCAAGTAACCCATAGTGCTATTTAAAGAGTTATGGTAGAACAACACCCCACCTCCACCCCCAGCAGAAATCATTCTCTTAACTGTAGCCTGGTGCTTTCTGTCAATGAAGCAGTAACACCAAGGGTATGTCTACACTTAAAATGCTACAGTGACTCAGCTGCAGTGCTTTAGGTGCGCCGCTGTAGCACTTCAGTGTAGACACTCACTACAGTGATGGGAAGTGTTCTCCCATTGGTGTAGTTAATCCACCTCCCTGGGAGGCGGTAGCTAAGTCGAGGGAAGAATTCATCTCTTGACCTAGTGCTGTCTACAGCTGGGGTTAGGTTGGCGTGGTTATGTCTCTCAGGGGTGTGGATTTTTCACACCCGGAGAGACTTAGCTATACTAATGTATGTGTTCTGATCAACTTTGGGCTGGTCTACACTGGTTTAGGCTGAATTGCACAAGGTGCCTAGCACTATTGACGTAAATGGGAGATGAGGGTCCTCAGTCTCTCTTAAGAGTTGCCTGGGGGGTCATTAATTTGGGGTGTATTATATTCAGTGAAAGAGATCCTGAGAGAGCCCATTAGCCCAAGACAGTATTTAGATGAAAAAGACAGTTAAAAACACCCAAAGCAGTTGTGACCATTCATAGCTCAAGCATGCGGACAGAGAAGGAAAATACCTGGTGTGGTGGTGGATGTAAATGAAAACTGACATCTTTGGCTGTTCAAAAGACAGTTTCGTCTAGCTGGACAAAATTTAGTCTACAAACCAGTACATGGTGAGTGTAACTCCGCAGTGATGATTCTGAGAGAGAGAAGCATTCACATGAATAAACAAACATGTGGCATGCATCAAGTACATCTCTAACCAGGCTGCCAGCAGGAAGCATCCCTTAGTCATGGCTCACAGAAGAAAGGCAGACGGAACAAAAACCAATCACCAGAAGAAAACAAACATTTGAAAGTGAGTTAAAAGAAGCTCTGCATGTGTGGATGAATCCATCGAGCCAAGCGAACTATATTTCTCTACCAGCGAAGTTTTATGTTATGAACGATACAGGAAGGTCTGTAATGAGGGGAAAATCTGACTAAATAAGACAGTCAGGATGGGGAGAGGGAAATTCTTAAGAAAAACACATTCCCAGACAAAATGAAAAAGATCAAACCAAGTAAAGCTAAGTAAGCCCTTTCCAAGCCTCATAAAATGCTATGCATACTGAGAGGTCAGAAGCCAATGATCTTATCTCAATGCCTCTTCTCACCTCTCCTAAAATAATGTTAATACTTTATAACAACAAACATCAATGCATATCAAAACCCATTTTATGGATATTTTCTAACACTTGCTCATATTAAATTGATCTGTAGCCCTGATTCTGAGCTCACTTTGGTGTAATGTACATTGAAACTCTTTTGGGGCAGATCCTAATCTCATTTACACCAGTAAATGTTGGGGAGAGGGATAGCTCAGTGGTTTGAGCACTGGCCTGCTCAACCCAGGATTGTGAGTTTAATCCTTGAGGGGGCCACTTAGGGATCTGGGGCAAAATCAGTACTTGGTCTTGCTAGTGAAGGCAGGGGGCTGGACTCAATGACCCAGTCCCTTCCAGTTCTAGGAGATAGGATAGCTCCATTATTATTATTTTTAAATGCAGAGCAAATCCACTGAATTCAGTACATTTGCTCTGAATTTTCACCTGTGACCAGAATCTAGTCAACCAGCCTCAGTAGAGTTGCTTCTGATTTACACTGGTGTAAAGGACAGGTGAATGTCTGTGTTTTGGTTTAAAATATACACATACAGACAGCTACGGTGTGTACACAGTAAGTCCAATTACAATATAAAGACACTACAGTATTAAAACATAACTACTTAAGCATTATAAAAATAGTAAATACATGAATACATATATAATAACCCATTCAAGTAGCAAGAAAAAAAATCTGTTATCAATATTGTGCTAACACTGAAATGTACCAGACAGCCACAAACAGATTTCTACTATACAAAGGGAGCAGTGGCCAAAAAAAAAAAAAAAAAGGTAGCAAAAAATAAGAAGTAGCAACACAAGACTGTTGTTTTGTCCTCTTAATTAGAGTGATTAACAGAGTTGATAAAGCAACTGTATAAAATAACAACAAAACCCAACAACAACCCTGGAACAATGTAAAATTTGAATGTGCTTCTGCATGTATTATTTTGACTCTGCATAAAATCTAAAATTGAATAATTTTAGATATAGAATACCTTCCACCCAAAGAACTTTACAAAGAAAAATGACCCATATCTCCAAAGGGATCATTTTACTCACTAATGAAATGCATCCACTCCTAAAGTAGAATGTGGCTGAAATGCACAACAACATTACACGGCAGTTCAGGCCAGAATGTAAAGAAGAATCCTGGATGCATTTTAAATTGCAGAATAAGAATAAGGATAAAAATATCTAAATGATTATTTGTAGGAATATTACCCAGCAGGCTCAATGCCTAAAAATGACACACTCCATTACTTTTCCTTGGAGATGTTCATTTTTATAGATAAATTTTATTCATACTTTAAAAAAAAACCAATAAGTAACTTCTCCAAGTAAAACACATACTTGCCCAGAAAACGTACTGTGTGCCAGATCTGTATGCTTTACTTTCTCTAATTAATGGGCTGATGCAGCTGAAAATATCTTCTGCTTCCCAAGTAGCACAAGCCCTGGAAGTCACAGATCCTAGTCGTCTGGCTTTCCTTACAGAGGAAAGATGGGAATTCTATTTTTTTAAATGAAAAAAGATGTTTTTGATTCTGGTGAACCAAATGGCAGGCAGAGAAGTTGTGCAAATTTGATCCCAATTGCGAATGCTCTTGAGAGTTTTAGTCCTTCCATGACACTCAGCCCCCAACGGCTCAGAGCCATGAAGCCAGCAAAGATTTGCCAAGTTGGATGGGATGGGACAGTCTTGCGCTTTTGACCTTTATCCTTGGTTCCCTTGTGAGTCCCAGAGGGCTGGGACTAGTAGACAGTTTTTGCCTGCACTTCTCCATTCTGGCATCTTGGGGCTTCCAGTTCTGCAGGCCTCTTGTGCTGCTACTCCACCGCTAGTTTTACTGCTCTGTTGGCTGGGTTTCCATTCTTCCACTCCGAGTGCTTCCTTTCGGGAAAGAAAGTTGGCCTTTTCTTCACCGCGCCCTCCAACCCCCAAAGCAAGCAGCCGTGATGCCAGAAGCAGATTTTCCTCCCACACTCAGACAATGGGATGAGACGAGGTACTGTGCATGGAAGATGAGAGGAAATAGATGACATTCAAATGTTAGGGCAGAGCAAGGAAGTATGGAATAAGGGGAGAATCCCAAAGGGACACCAGAATTGGGAGAGGGAGTGAATGCAAGGCGGGTATCTCAGATAAGGGGAGAGAGAGGGTAGGTATCCCCCAAATATAGTGAATTGCCCCCCAGGCTCTGCTGTAGGAAAGAAAGGCCACTTCTACAACCCTCTCTTCCTCTGGGAGCCAGGTGTGGTGAAGGCCAGGCTTCTGAATGCTTAGCCCACCATGATAGATCGCTACAGGAAAATGGGGCCGGACGTTGTTATGGGTTGGATTCTCACCTGTGGCACAAGACTCTGGGAGGAGGTGAGGAACAGCTGGCAGTAAGACTAGATGAAGGGCTTGCATTGGACCCTGGCAAGGAAGCTATTCAGGACCAAATTCACCTTTCAGCAGCAAGATCCATGAGAGGCAGCAGCTTTCTGCAGCAGCTGTTTGTTGAGCTGGTCTCTCCTCTGACTTAGTGCTGGGGTTCTGCTTGCAGATGGCTTAGTTGGATCATGGCATTGGTGACCACACACTGTATCTGAGTAATGGGCAGTCGGCACCAAATTCAAAAAGTGGACAGGCTCACAGGCTGTTTTATGTGGACTCTGTGAAGCAGGGAAACTGGAGGAAGTGACAGGAAACTGGTTAACTCAGGGCTTGTCTACACTTATAGTGCTTTAGTACTTAGTGAAGATGCCTCCTGCTCTGATGGGTGAGCTTCCATCAGCTTCCAGAGAGGCAGTAGCTATGGTGACAGAAGTGCTTCTCCCATCAACATAGCGCTGTCTATACTGGGTGTTAAGTCCATGTAACTACATCACTCGGGGGTGGATTTTTCATATCCCTGAGTGACGTAGTTATACCAACGTAAGTTCTTAGTGTAGCCCAAGCCTTAGTTAAAAAGAAAAATATCGTCAGGACCACCACTCTTCTCAACAAGAGAAGTTAAGGGAGTTATGCACATACACTGAGAGAAGATTGTGCCCAATCCAGATTACATTAATGTCAAAGAACGACATCAGTGATATTAAAGGGAGTTGGATTGACCCCCTACTCCTTGCATTTTAAACAAAGGATATAATGGAAGAGCTGTATTTCAAAGCCACTTCTTTCACCTCACCTTCCATTATCTATTGACTGCAATGGTATCTGCTCGCATCCTCACTCTTCACCATTGCAGCTGCCTGCCTTGTGTGTAAGCTCCTGTGAATGGCAGCAGTCTGTCTCAAAGAAGACTCTAAGGATATGTCTTGTCTACACTACACTGTAAGCCCATGGTTAAAACTCAGGCTCGAGCTTAACCTCCCTTCTGTCTACACACAAATTGTGCTAACCCAGAGCATGGACCCAGAGTCCCAGGACCCCACAGGGATGGAGGGTCCTCACCTGAGTCAAACCGGGACCCAGAGTTTGATTTGCAATGTAAAAGCAGTCCCACAGGACTTGTGCTCTGGGAGTCCACCAAAAGTATCCCACAATCTCATGGGCTGACTTTCTTTGGCCTCTGGACAGTCAAATTTTCTCACACTGCACCATGAACAGAGGGTTAGAGCAACCACATTTTGGAAGGGCACTAGGAAGTCTGAAAAATGGCTGGTTGGACTTGGGTCTGCATACTGTAGTGTAGATGCTGAAGCTTCAGGCTGGAACCCAGGCTTCAACAATTCCTAACCTGGGATTACAAGTGAGTGTAGACGCTCAAGCTCTAGGTTAACTAATCCAGGGTCTGATAACTCAAGTTCGACTAACCCTGGGCTTAGATTGCAGTGTAGACATACTCTAAGGGTATGTCTACACTACAATAAAACACCTGTGGCTTGCCCATGTCAGCTGACACAGTCTCGTGCTGCAGGGGCTATAAAATTGTACTGTAGATGTCTAGGCCTGAGGTGGAACCCGGTCCTGAGACCCTGGGGATAGGGGGTGTCCCAGAGCCCTCCAGGCTCCAGCCCAAGCCTGGATGTCTGCACTGCAATTTTATAACCTTGTGATCCCAAGTCAATTGTGTGGAGTTTTATTACAGTGTAGACATAGGCTAAGAGACCTGAAGACAAGCTCTGTGGAGCTCGAAAGTTAGTCTCTTTCACCAACAGAAGGTGGTGCAATAAAAAATATTACTTCACCTACCTTGACTCTCTCTAAAGGCACTGTATAAATAAATCATACTAATAATGATTGTCTAATGATTCAACCGCTTCACGACTCACTGCGCATAATCCACCCTGCAGCAAATAACCTGCAGCTGAGCGTGTCTAAAAATAATCCATGGCATTGAGACTACAGTATAATAACACTATATAATTCACCAGACTTTCATACAGTGTTAGTTTACAAGCAAATCACTTCTTTATGCTGGAAGTGGTTCATAGAATAGAAATGTACTCCAGCCAAATAATGACTTTTCTATCTGTAGCATATGTCTTTATCATCTCCTTGGGCAATAAACATTCATCTGGCATGGTCACTTGAACAATTTTTTTTCTCATCCAGTTCATTAAGTCTGTGTGCTTAATAATCAGTTTTATCTTTAAAAGGTCTTCCCTGAAAAAAATGAAGCAGAAAAGAGAAACATCTGGATAAGTGAAACACACTTGAAATAATTTCTTCTTTGCTGTCTCTATACAGATTTTGTTAACTCACATTGAGAAATTAATTCCATGTTCTTTATGTGCTGCTTTTGATGTTAGAATATGTATTAATGGAACAATTTTTCCATAGTCTCATTGCTTTGCTATATCGATATTCATCTGAGCTGGTCAACATCTTTTGTTTGAAAAATTTTTGATGAGAAAAAAAAAGTGCAATTTTTCTAATCTAAAATTTTGGAGGGAAATTTTTGTTTCATTCTAAATTTTCTGTATTTTCTGGTGTTGTTTTGTCTCCACCTTTTTCTTCTTTTTTCCTATTTTGCCAAGGGAAAAGGATGAGGGAAAGAGAGATTCGTAGATTCCATGGCCAGAAGGTACCATTATGACAATCTACTCTGCCCTCCTGTATAACACAGGCCATAGAACTTCCCCAAAGTAATTCTTAAAGCAGATCTTTTTAGAGAAATATCCAGCCTTGGTTTAAAAATTGTCAGTGATCAAGAATCCACCACAACCCTTGGTAAATTGTTCCAATGGTGAATTATTCTCAGCATTAAAAATGTACTCCTTGTTTCCAGTCTGAATTTGTCTAGCTTCAACTTCCAGCCGTTGGCTTGTATTATAACTTTTTCTGCTAGATTGAACAGCCCCTTATTAAACATTTGTTCCCCATGTAGATACTTGTAGACTGTAATCAAGTCACCCCTTAAACTTCTCTTTGTGAAACTAAATAAATTGAGCTCCTTGATTCTATCATGATAAGGTATATTTTCTAATCATTCTGGTGGCTCTTTTCTGAATTCTTTGTCACATCCTTCCTGAATTGTGAGCACCAGAACTGGACATAGTAATCCAGTAGTGGTCACACCAGTACCAAATACAGAAATAAAATGATCTCTACTTCTACCCAATATTCCCCTGTTTTTTGCATCCCAGGAGTGCATTGGCTCTTTTGGCCACAGTGTCACACTGGGAGCTCATGTCCTGTTGACTGTCCACCCCCAGCCCTCCAAATCTTTCTCAGAGTCATTGCTTCCCAAAATAAAGTCCCCCTTCCTGTAAGTATGGCCTACATCCTTTGTTCCTAGATATATACATTTATATTTAGCTGTATTAAAATGCATGTTGTTTGCTTGCCAAGTGATCCAGGTTGCTATGAATCAGTGACCTGTCCTCTTCATTATTCACCACCACCTCAATTATGTGTGTCAGATTCAAATGTTATCTTTGATGACTTTGTTTTCTTCCAGGCCACACATAAAAATGTTAACTAGCGTAGGGCCAAGAACTACTCCCTTGGGACCCCACTCGAATCACACCTGCTTAATGATGATTTCCTCTTTACAGTTACATTTTGAGACATATCATTTAGCCCATTTTAATCCATTTAATGTGTGCCATGCTAATCTTACATTCTAGTTTTTTTAATCAAAATGTCATGTGACATCAAGTCAAACACCAACAGAAGCCCATGTATATCAATGCTACTACTTTTATCAACCAGACTTCAGTTGTACCCTCATCAAAAAAAGATATCAAGTTAGTTTGACAGGATCTATTTTCCATAATCCTATGTTGATTTGCATTAATTACATTACCCTCCTTTAATTCTTTATTTATCGAGTCCCACATCAGCTGTTCCATTATCTTATCCAGAATTGATGTCAGGCTGATAGGCCTATAATTACCCAGGTCATCCCATTTTCCCCTTTTGAAAAATTGGCACAATATTAACTTTCTTCTGGAACATCCCCAGTGTTCCAAGAGCTATTGCAATCATGGTCCAGGGAGAGCCTCAGACAGCCCTTTAAAGCTCTTGGATGTAAGTTATCTGGACATGCTGATTTAAAAATATCTAACTTTACTAGGTTCTGTTTAACATTCTCCAGAGATATTAGTGGAATGGAAAGAGTGTTATCATTACTATATGATCAGATTGTATCATCTGTTTTTCCCCAAATACAGAACAGAAATATTTATTGAACACTTCTGCCTCTTCTCTGTTGTTGTTGCTAATGTTACCATTTCCATCTAGTTATGGACCATTGTCAGGATTCTTTTTGTTTCACTCTCTCTTCCCCCTCCCTCATCCATATATATATAAACTCTTCTTATTGTCCTTACCTTTGTTGACAATAGAGGTCGCCTTGTGTCCCTTGGCTTCCCTTATCAATTTTCTACAATTCCTAACTTCTCATTTATATTATCTACTGTGTCAATTTCCCCTTTCTTCCATTTTTTTTTAAATTTACAGCTGCCTTCACTTTCTCTCTAAAGGACATCAGATTTTTAACCAGTAAAACCTTCTTCCTCAATTGTGTTTTTTTTGAGCATTTAGTAAGGTGTTCTTCAGTGATTCCCAATTATCATTCATATTTTTGATTTAATTCTTCTTCCAGGCTGATTTGACTCAAAATTGTTTTCAGCTTTGTGAAATTAGCCCTTTCAAAAGCATAATGTGTATATATATGACTGGTCTGAACTTTAGTTTGGAGATAAAGGAAGTGGGCGGGGACTGAAACACCAACATATTTTCAGGTTTTCAAAAAAAAGGTTTTTGTTTTTAATTGAGAAACTGAAATTTCTTTGTATTTATTTTTTTGTTTTGTTTTGGTATTTTCCACTTTTTAAGACTTTTCAAGCAACTCTACTAGTGATCATGTAGCAAGAATGTCTTCCATGCATATAGCATGATTAGAAAAGCAAGTTGTCTGATTTGACTTAGGTCTTGTTTAAGGTATATGCAGGATGGGTGAAATCCTAGCTCCAACATTCCCACTGTCTTCAGAATTTCACCCTATATCTCTGGCCATTACTAGCCATGTCAAAGCATGTTGTGTTAAAATGTGTACATTAAATCCGGGTAACTTATGCTGAACATTGTTTTGCAATTCATGATGAATAAAAGTGGTTCACTGTACTTTTTACACTCTTACAAAGTGTGTGCGCCTTTTCAGTCCTTGCACAAAAAATCAAATGTATACCGTCCGTCATTAGACAATATATAAACAGTGCCCAGGAGACAACTAGCGATTTTTCTGAAGCAGGAATAGCAAAGTAGCAGCTCACGAGTCTGATTTACTTTACAAGCAGCATATTGTTGAAGGGAGTTGACAGGTTTTTGATTCATAGCCATACAGATTAATGGGGGCTTTTTGATTTTGGTAAATGCAGAGTATTGGAAATGTATTGTCCTTTCGCTCTCAGGAATAGATGTGACTGAAAAAGAAACTCCCAGTACAGTATGAAAGAGAAGCAGAGGCTAATACATTTTAAATATCAGGCTGGTAAAACTTTGTTCAAGTGACCGTTGAATGAAAATGTTTGTTGTAAAGGAATTCTCAGGAATTTAAATTCATTCTTTTGTGATATCTTTCACAGTTACCGGGTGAACTATATCTCTGACCCCTTCCTTGAATGTGCACCCCTTTCTCTGATCTCAGGCCATCACCTGTGCTCAGGAGGGATTCAAGTGATTCTTCCACTCTCAGACCATATCCTGGGTTGCAATCCTCTGGTATTAACTGCAGTTAGCTTGGCAGATCTGAGGGTATGTCTACACTACAGGATTATTCTGATTTTACAGAAACCGTTTTTTTAAAACAGATTGTATAAAGTCGAATGCACATTAATTCGGCGGTGTGCATCCATATACCGAGGCTAGTGTCGATTTCTGGAGCGTTGCACTGTGGGTAGTTATCCTGTAGCTATCCCATAGTTCCCACAGTCTCCCCTGCCCATTGGAATTCTGGGTTGAGATCCCAATGCATGATGGTGCAAAAACAGTGTCGCGGGTGATTCTGGGTAAATGTCGTCACTCAATCCTTCCTCCGTGAAAGCAATGGCAGACAATCATTTCGCGCCCTTTTTCCCCTGGATTGCCCTGGCAGACGCCATAGCATGGCAACCATGGAGCCTGTTTTGCCTTTTGTCACTGTCACTGTATGTGTACTGGATGCTGCTGACAGAGGCGGTACTGCAGTGCTACACAGCAGCATTTATTTGCCTTTGCAAGGTAGCAGAGACAGTTACCATCCCTATTGCACTGTCTGCCATTGTAAATTGGCGATGAGATGATGGTTGTCAGTCATTTTGCACTGTTTGCAATTGGAAATTGGTGATGATGGTTATCAATCCTTTTGTACAGTCTGCTGCTGTCATGGGTGCTCCTGGCTGGCCTCGCTGAGGTTGGCCGGGGCGCATGGACAAAAATGGGAATGACTCTCCTGGTCATTCCCTTCTTTATGTTTTGTCTAAAAATAGAGTCAGTCCTGCCTAGAATATGGGGCAAGTGTACTAGAGAACCAGAGAGCACAGCCGCTCCGGGTCAGAGCCCCAGATATCCTGCAGAAATGATGAGCTGCATGCCATTCTAGGGGGTGCCCCTGCAACAACCCCACCCGTTGCTTCCCTCCTCCCCCAACCCTCCTGGGCTACCATGGCAGCGTCCCCCCATTTGTGTGATGAAGTAATAAAGAATGCAGGAATAAGAAACAGAGTTTTTAGCGAGATAAAATGAGGGGGAGGCAGCCTCCAGCTGCTATGATAGTCCAGGCAGGACATTAAAGGGTGGGGGGGAGAGGAGTGCAGCCTCCTGCTGCTATGATAGTCCAGGGAGTACAGAATCTTTTTTAGACATTAAAGGGGGGGGGGCTGATGGAGCTCAGCCTCCAGCTGCTATGATGAGGATGGTTACCAAGCCTTTTGTACCATCTGCCGGGAATGACCAGGACTCATTCCCATTTCTACCCAGGCGCCTCCGGCCGACCTCACCGAGGCCAGCCAGGAGCACTCACGGGATGATGAGGACGGTTTTCCATCATTTTGTACCGTCTGCCATAAGGAAAGGCAGGGGAGGGGATGCTGCTGTTCAGCGCCGCAGCACCGCATCTACCAGCAGCATGCAGTAGACATATGGTGACATTGAAAAAAGGCAAGAAACGATTTTTCTCCCTTTTCTTTCACAGGAGGGAGGAGGGTAAATTGACAGGCTATACCCTGAACCACCCCGGACAATGTTTTTGATCCTTCAGGCATTGGGAGCTCAGCCAAGAATGCAAATGCTTTTCGGAGACTGCGGGGACTGTGGGATAGCTGGAGTCCTCAGTACCCCCTCCCTCCCTCCATGAGCGTCCATTTGATTCTTTGGCTTTCCGTTACGCTTGTCACACAGCAGTGTGCTGAGTCCCTGTTGTGGCCTCTGTCTATCATAGCCTGGAGATTTTTTCAAATGCTTTGTCATTTCGTCTTCTGTAACAGAGCTCAGATAGAACAGATTTGTCTCCTCATACAGCGATCAGATCCAGTATCTCCCATACGGTCCATCTGGAGCTCTTTTTGGGTTTGGGACTGCATCACCACCCGTGCTGATCAGAGCTCCACGCTGGGCAAACAGGAAATGAAATTCAAAAGTTTGCGGGGCTTTTCCTGTCTACCTGGCCAGTGCATCCAAGTTCAGATTGCTTTCCAGAGCAGTCACAATGGTGCACTGTGGGATACCGCCCAGAGGCCAATACCGTCGAATTGCAGCCACACTAACCCTAATCCGACATGGCAATACCGATTTCAGCGCTACTCCCCTCGTCGGGGAGGAGTACAGATATCGGTTTAAAGAGCCCTTTATATCGATATAAAGGGCTTCGTTGTGTGGACGGGTGCAGGGTTAATTCAGTTTAACGCTGCTAAATTCGGTTTAAACATGTAGTGTAGACCAGGCCTGACTTAAGCTCACACTCTGCAGCAATGCCAGTGGTAATCAGTGACCAAACAGCATCCTCAAAGCAAAGTATCATTCATTTGGAATGAAAGCATTTCAGAGAAAACATACATCTTTAAACCAATGAACCAGCCTGCTTGCTAAGTATCTAGTCTTTTTCCCTGTGAAGAGTCTGGAAGGACTAATTCATTAGAGATTCTTCTGTAGTGCCTCTCTCTGTGACAGCTTGCCTCCCTGTCAGACCTCAGGGACAGCTCCCTGGGTAGCCCATAGCCACTCACTCAATGCCTTTGGGAATAGCAGATCTAAGGGTATGTCTACACTGCAGTAAAACACCCACGGCTGGCCTGTGTCAGCTGACTCGGGATCTGGGGCTATAAAATTGCATTGTAGACATTCATGTCAGGCTGGAGCTGGGACCCCTCCCTCCTTACAGGATCTGGGAGCCCAGCTCCAGCCAGAGCTCAAACATCTACACCAGGGGTCGGCAACCTTTCAGAAGTGGTGTGCCGAGTCTTTGTTTATTCACTCCAGTTTAAGGTTTCGCGTGCCAGTAATACATTTCAACGTTTTTAGAAGGTCTCTTTCTATAAGTCTATAATATATAACTAAACTATTGTTGTATGTAAAGAAAATAAGGTTTTTAAAATGTTTAAGAAGCTTCATTTAAAATTAAATTAAAATGCAGAGGCCCCTGGACCGGTGGCCAGGACCCAGACAGTGTGAGTGCCACTGAAAATGAGCTCGCGTGCCACCTTCGGCACGCGTGCCATAGGTTGCCTACCCCTGATCTACACTACAGTTTTACAGCCCCACAAGCCCAAATCAGCTGACACAGCCAGCCACAGGTGTTTTATTGCACTGTAGACATATCCTAAGAGTTCGGGGAGTGTTCAGTCGAACAGGAGCTGAGCCATCCAGAGGGATGCTCAGAGGACTCAGGGGTTGACATGTGCCTATCATAGGGTTACCATATTTGAATGCTCAAAAAAGAGGACACTCCATGGCGGGAGGAGGGGTATTTGCACGAGTATCTACCAACTTGCGTTGTATTAATGTGTTATCGTACTGTTATATATGCTGTGCGCTACATGTCGTCTATATTGAGTATGTATAAGAAACAGTGATATGGCCTCAAAAGTGAAGTTTAATTATTTAAAGTTTACTGTACTTCTTTATATGTAGTGAGTCCTTTCCTTTCACCAGTTCTTCAATTTTCTTTCTCCTCATGTGCCCACACATACTTCTCTGTAGATCACATTTTTCTCAGCAGTGGTTGATTGCTCTTTAAGAAGGCATGAAAGTCTTTACAAGTAGTTTGTCTGAAATTGTATTGTACAAGTAGAATTCCTTGAATTCAACATTCAAGTTGTTCCTTTCCTTTGTCCACTTGCTTTGAATCAGTAAAAAAATTCGCTCTACATTTGCATTGTGAGAAGGAATAGCAAAGAAGAACTATGCAATCTTTAACAGTTCTGAATGACGCTCAATGTTTTTGGATTCCTCAAAATATTTGGTCCACTTCTGATGAGCTAGCAAATAATTACTGAACTCTTCATCACTATTGCAACTTTCCGTAAACTTCTTCAGGTTGCTGACCTGATCAAAACACTTCACATCATCAATTTGCACCCCCTTATCAATCAGGTACTTGATACAAGGCTCCACATCACTCCAATTCGATGTCTCACTCAGGGTAATCCACCTGAAACAAGAGAAGTCTTCCAAGGGTCTAAGCCACTTCTCCAAATATTGTAAGCATCTGCTGTACTTATTATCTACTTCAGCACAGAGTTTGTCACACTCTTCATCAATTCTTTCCGTGCGCTTTTGTGCCAGTAGTCCCTTAACTTTCAGGGACATAAAGTTGTGAGTCTTGCGTTCAGGAAGGATAGTGTGAACCGAGTTCAAACTTTTCAGCACTTCCACGACAGAATTTGCTTTCCCTTTCGATTTCTTAGATGTAAGTTTGGAATACACTCATGAGTGAATGCGTGTGCCAGAGGTAAATCTCACTTAATTCATACTCAAAAAATGTCTTAAGCACGGTGGGTGGTTTGTCCTGTGACAAAAAGAATGACTTCAAGGCTGGAAACATCTGTATCCGCCTTGTAATGCCTGGAAATAATGACAGCCATCGTGTCTTGCTATGAGAAAGCAGCTTTCTGTATTCAATATCAACAAACTCACAGTACTCCTTCAGCCGCTCAGTTCGGACAGTGTAGATATGAAAGTACTGGTAAATTTTAAAAATAATGTTCTCAGTGTCAGCGTTCATTCTTTCTGCTGCATAATTGGTGAACACAGTTGTTCAAAATGTGTGCTGGGCAACCCACACCACTCAATGTTCTCTTCTGCAACAACTTCTTTAAGTTTACAATCACGTTCTTTCCATCTTCATCATGCTGGAGTCCTCCAAATGTTGTATTGAAGTTGTCACCTGTACATGCAATACACTTCTTGAACAAACCATTTTTTTCAAGCATTTCTTTTACGTAATGAGCAATTGTGTCAGCAGTCTCATTAGGTGTGTTCTGGACCTCATCAGTTTTGACTACAAACTGCCATTCTTCTAGTCGAAATACTGAATAATTACTGGAAATATTTTCACCGAACTGTGATTGCTTCCATCTGTAGCAACTCCACAGTAAACAATGTCATTTTCTTCAACCATTTTCAGAACAACAATCAAGGAATGTCTTCTTCAACAAGACAGATGTGCAATCCATTGACTTAAAGCTATTATGATGCTTAACGGTGTGAAATGCAAAAGCACCCTCTGCTGTAGTAACAGCATCCTCGGATTTGCTCCCTGGTTTTACAAAATAATCTGTCAATTTTGTTGATGAGCTCTCTCCTCAAACTGCTTTTTTGTCCTTGTCTGAGTCCACATGAGTTTGTAAATCATTAGCACTTTTATTTTTCACAGAGATGTAAGAACCAGGTCTACATACCAAGCACACAGTTTCCCATTCTTCTCTACCACTTCGAAAACACAGACATTTTGTCTTTAGTTCTGCAGTGAATTTACACTTTCGTTTTGGCATTGTGTTTGGGGGTAGTAAAATAAAATATCAAATAAAGAGCTCTTGAGGAAACACTACCGTGCACGGTACGAACTCAGAAAAGACACTGAAATTGTCGACGTTGTACTATCGCCACTATGGAAAAATGATCATACCTGTCTGGAACCATAGGGCTAGGCTCCAACTTTCCCCGGCTCACGCCCCCCCGCCCTCGGCCCCACCCCAATTCCACCCCTTGCCCGCCCCCATTCCAACTCCTTCCCCAAAGCCCCTGCCCTAACTCCACCCCCTCCCTGCCCCATTGTACCCCTTCCCCAGATCCCCGCCCTGGCCCCACCTCCTCCCCTGAGTTCGCCGCGTTCCCTCTCCCTCCTCCTCCCTCCCAGCTGCGCAAAACAGCTGTTTTGTGGCACAAGCGCTGGGAGCCAGGGGGAAAAAGCGGGCACTCTCTCGAGTGATCAACTTTCACTTTCTTTCTTGAATGATCAACTCTTCTTTGGGGAAAAATAATAATGGCAAAATCCCGGATGTTTTTAGATATTTAAAAATTCCTCCCAGATGGTGATTTAAGAACCCAAAAGCCAGACATGTCTGGGAAAATAGGGACGTATGGTAACCGTAGCCTATCACTATCCTGTGCAGAGCAAGCAAAGCCTGCCAAGGCCTGGAAGGTAATGCTTGTGTTGCCAGGGGGCTGATCCATAGCAAGCATAGACAAGACTTCCTCGTACTAAGGAGAGGTGGGGCAAGGTGCCTCACAACACTGGGTACCCCAGAGAAATGTCACATGTTCCTTTTCATTGACAAGTCAAAATCAAATAGCTGTTTCTGAAACAAGGCCTTCTAATGTTGGGTGGGGGCAGAGAAATGTGGTGGTGGTGTGGGGGGGGGGGTTGAAATCTGAATTTCATCTGCCATTTTGCCATTGACTTCAGTGGGGCCAGGATTTCACCCAAGATCTCTTCTATTTATCCTGCAAATTAGGAAAACATCCTTTTATAGGACAGCATTTAAGCATGCAATTCCATTCTGGGCAAGTAAATGGGACATTACCACATGCTTAAGTACTGTTCTGAATTTTGGTCCGTGGCTCTAATTCTAATCATATTGATGTCAGTGGCAAAACTGCCGTTGACTTTCCGGAAAACAGGGTCAAGCTCTTATGCAACAGCCTCCCCAGTCTGGACGATGTTATTGACTTTACTCAATATTTATATCTCATTTGGAAACCTAACTTTTAAAATCTGAGTTCCTTGTATTGTTTGTATGATGTGTTTGGGTGTGCGTGCATATGCGAACTGTGTGGTTGCCTTTATTGTTTATTAAAAAATGGTTTTATTGGGCATTGCTTATACAGCATTTTGTGATCTTCTTGATGAAAGATGCTTTATAAACTGGATTGGAGTCAGTAAATCTAACAACTTGCCAACAACTTATTTCTGTTTGACTTCAGTGACCTAGCAACAGAACAGCAGCCAGCTAATGAGCACAGCGTTCCTTACAGCATGCTTTGGCACGACTTTCATTACTGAAAAGGAATTTATGGCTTTCTATCGAGAATGCATTTTTTGTAGGAAATTGGAGCCACAAAATGAAGAGTCATGGAAGTTTAAGAATTCCAAGACACTGGACAGATGTGCAATGATTAGCACTGTACTCTGGCTCACCTTTGTTTAGATAAATAACTGAACCTGTGCCATGAGCAAGACATGCTGTTTACAGGCTTGGAAAGAAATTTGGCTCAAATTGGAAGTCGGAGATGGTGAAAAAAAATCTTTATTCTCTTTTCTTATTTTAAATGTCATGTGGGCTTAGTTTTGGATGTCTTCAAATGAGGTTTAGAACACAAATGTTTTTTGCAGAAGAAAACACATAAGGATAAATCCTACCTTGCCACCCTGTGAGAATGAATATGTAGCAAATAAGAACAAAGCCATGTTTGTTGTATTCTATATATTTTATATATATAGAATAAAACAATATACAACAAACATAGCTTTGTTCTCTCTCTCTCTCTCTCTCGTTAATCATTTAATTTTTTCCCAAAATGTCACCCCTGTTATCATAAATTTGATTTATTGAAATCCAAATCATTTTACCTGTGCATTTGAACAAAACCACTTTATTGGTATAGGTCAACAAATTAAACAGAGCTGTAAAAAGAGGAGAGAAGGGAGATAGCCTATAAATCTGACAGCACATAAGAGTATGAAAACCAGGTCTGAGCAGACAATATTAGTCACACACACTCTTATTTAATCCTATAATTATTTTCTGACAATCTAATAAAAAATTGTATGAATATTCGCTTGTATTAAACCCCATTTAAAAATGGGAAAATATGGTCCAAAACCATAAATAGAAGGGGAAAAAAAGAAACCAAAATTCCAGTTTTATCCATATTATCTTCAAGAAGGTGATATACATCCACTTTCTGGAGGTACCTAGTGAATCTAATTGATGGCTCTTTAAGGTAGGCAGAGTACGTACTTCCCAGCATTATTGAAGTCACATACTTACATTGTGCTCTAAACTTGCTTTGATCAAGTTCACATACCAGTTTTGCCTGCCACTTTCAGACATCATTAAGCTAAACTTTATCAGACTGTCTGTGGTAAGCCGTCCTGCTGATTGGCGATGTCAGTTGAACTATGTCACAGAATAGAACTATGGCTATTTTACATGACATTTCCAAGGAACTAATATTGATAGTTCAGCATCAACATTTAAGATATATTGTGTATAGCTAAAAAATACCATTCTTGAGGCCTGGTTATGTTTGGCGATGGCAAAGACCAATATTATGTATTTCCCCACAGAACAACACTAAGGCTTCCCAGAAAGTCTGAGAACCCATAAGAACAGCCATGCTGGGCTAAACCAATGGTCCGTCTAGCCCAGTATCCTGTCTTCTGACAGGAGGCCAATATCAGTGCTTCAGAAGGAATGAACAGAACAGGCAATCATCAGGTGATCCATCATCCCCTGCCATCCATTGCCAGCTTCTGGCAAGCAGAGGGTAGGGACACTCGGTGCATGGGATTGCATCCCTGACCCTCCTGGTTAATAGCCACTGATGGACCTATCCTCCATAAACGTATCTAGTTCTGTTTTGAACCCTGTTATAGTTTTGGCCTTTACAACTTCCCTGGCAATGAATTTCACAAGTTGATTGTGTGTTGGGTGAAGAAATACTTCCATTTGGTTGTTTGAAACCTGCTGCCTATTAATTTCATTGGGTGACCCCTAGTTCTTGTGTTATGTGAAGGAGTAAATAACATTTCTTTATTCTTTTTCTCCACACCAATCAAGATTTTACAGACCTCTATCATATCTTCTATTAGTCGGCTCTTTTCCAAGCTGAAAAGTCCCAGTCTTTTTAGTCTCTCCTCATGTAGGCTGTTCCATACTCCTAATCATTTTTGTTGCCCTTCTCTGACCTTTTCCAGTTCTAATCTATCTTTTTTGAGATGGGGTGACCAGAACTGCAGGCAGTATTCAAGGTGTGGGCAAACCATGGACTTATATAGAAGCATTTTTTGTCTTATTGTCTAACCCTTTCCTGATAGTTCCCAATATTTTGTTAGCTATTTTGACTGCCACTGCACATTGAGCAGATGTTTTCAGAGAACTATCCACAATACTCCAAGATCTCTTTCTTGAGTGGTAACAGCTAATTGAAACCCCATCATTTTGTATGAAAGTTGGGATTATGTTTTTCAATGTGCATTACTTTGCAGTTACTAACACTGAATTGCATCTGCCATTTTGTTGCCCAGTCATCCAGTTTTGTGAGATCCCTTTTTAACCCTTCATGCTCTGCTTTGGGATTAACTATCTTGAGCAATTTTGTATCGTCTGACAAATTTTGCCACCTCGCTATTTACCCCCTTTTCCAGATCATTTATGAATATGTTGAACAGACTTGTCCCAATATAGACCCCAGGAGACACCACTATTTACCTCTCTCCTTTCTGAAAACTGACCATTTATTCCTACTTTTTATTTCCTATCTTTTAACCAGTTACTGATCCATAAGAGGACTTTCCCTCTTATCCCATGAGAGTTTACTTTGCTTAAGAGCCTTTAGTGAGGGACCTTGTCAAATGCTTTCTGAAAGTCTCAGTACACTATATCCACTGGATCTCCCTGGTCCACATGTTTGTTGACCCCCTCAAAGAATTCTAATAGATTTATGAGGCACGATTTCCCTTTATAAAAGCCATGTTGTCTCTTCTGCAACAATTCATGTTCATCTATGTGACTGATAATTCTGTTCTTTACTATAGTTTCAACCAGTTTGCCTGGTACTGAAGTTGGGCTTATTGCCCTGTAATTGTCAAGACCACCTCTGGAGCCTTTTTAAAAAACTGATGTCATAGTAGCTATCCTCCAGTCATCTGGTACAGAGGCTGAGTTAAGTGATAGGTTACAGACGACAGGTAGCAGCTTTGCAATTTCATATTTCAGTTCCTTTAGAACCCAGTCTGTATCATTTGGAAATGGAAATGCCAATAAGGGTGTTCTCATTATCAGTCAGAAGGGAGGGTCACAGGAACCATCCTTACAAATACGGAATCTCAACAGCTTGGCTCTGCCTACTTGTGAGACATTCTCTGTCCCCTGTGCCATACTGCCACAGCTACACTCAGCAGAGGCTCTTGAACTTTATCCCCCTTGTTGCAGATGGGGTTTTCTTTCTAAGGGTCCCTTTCCTTTGGCAAGCTCTGTCCTGCAAGGTCTGAAATAGCCAGGATGCGTTGACCTTTTAGGCATGCTGCAAAGCCAGTGTGTTGAATGAGTGTTGGCTCAGAGAGCTGAGAGTGGGGGTTTTGTCTAGTGGGAAAGAGGGGTTACAGCTGTGTTGGTCACGTGACTGGTGATCAAATGACATGTGGTAGGGAAGTGCTGCTGCTGTGGTCAGCCTTTATTTTGTAAGTCTAGATGGCTCTCATTACCATAGTATTTGATCATTTCTCAGTCTTTAATATATTCAAACACCCCTCTGTGAGACAGGGCACATTTTACTAATAGGGAACTGAGGCACAGAGAGACTAAGGGCCAGACCCACAAAGAGACTTAGTCACCTAATTACCACTTTAGGTGTCTACATGGAACATTTAGGCACACCTTGATCCTCAAAACCCTCACTCACCTGCCAGCTAACCCTGGAGGCACCTATATTCCCTAGGCACCTTTGTTTCTGCTGGAAAAATCCCCATGGTGCCTACATTTCTGTTGGTGAACATGTGCAAAGCCATCTAATTCCTAGTGCCACTGAGCTGCTTGGTGCCTTACCTCAAGACCTGGAAGGATTTTCAAAAAAGACATTCCCCTTCCTGTGTCACCTGCGGGGCCTGGTCCAGTATGCCTTTTCTACTAGACTGGGCCTCACACAAAAAACAGCTGGGGGCAACCAGACTGGGACTGTTCTGGGCTAGGACTTGTGGGTGGATGGGGAGCCACTCACCTGTTATGTGGGACCACTAAATTCAAGCTCCTCCACCAAGGAATATTAATTTATTTATACGAAGTGGAACAGCTCCAGCAGAAGGGGTTAAGAAAGCTACACCCCGGAATACCCAATAGCCTGGTGGTCAGGGCATCACCTGTGATATTGCAGACCCAAGTTCAAATCCCAACTCCAAATGAGGAAAAGTCGCATTTCACATTGCAGGTGAGTTCCCAAACCACTGGACCATTGGTAATAATGGGGTGAAGATTCAGTCTTGCTCTCTTTTCCTAAGAAGGGCTGAATTGACTTGATTTAGGTGCCTAACTTCAGGAGCGGGTTCACAGCTCTGAATCCCAAGCAGAGGTAGGCACCTAAGTATCTTTGGTGGGGGGTGCAGCTTAGGAGATTTTTGGTAAATTCCAAATCTTCAAATTGTTTATTTCAATGTATTTTCAAAATAATCCATTTTTCCAGGTGAACTGGTTATTATCTCCTCTCAGCATATCCATCACCATGAGCCTCAACAGTTGGATCTGTTTGATCTTAGTGAGATTTTGTCTTACTGAAGGAGTTTTGTCGTTAATTTCTTTTTAACACACCTTTTGAAATTGATTAGATTCAAGATCACAGTGTCTCTTTATCCATGGATGTGCAGCCAGTTTCCTTCATGTGAAAAGACTGAGTTCTGCAGTAGCTCTGCAAAGTAATTCATCATTTTGTCATTTTTGCAATGTCCTCTGTAAGTTAGGAGGCCAAGAAACACAATTTCTACTCACGCATCATAAAATTCCCTGTGTCCATAAAAACACCAGGAGAAAACAACACTTCAAATGGCTGAGAGGAAGAGAATCAGATAATAATACATTTCAGTAATGGACAGCCAAATAGCATGTCAGAAAGCTTTCAAAATCACAGGGTCAATGGAGCTATGTTGATTTTTAACAGCTGAGGATCTGGCCTGTGGCAGTGTTTGGAGAATGAGTAATATAGTGCATGCATTTTCAGTCTTATCAAGGGTTTCACCTTAACAGCAACCAAAAAAGGATTTCTTTCCTGATAAAAATATTAAGAACAAGAGCCAAGCAGCATGTTGTTTTAGAGAAAACAGTAATGCACAACTAGACTGAATCACTAACTGCAATTGCTGGTCAGAACAATGACCTTCATTCGCATCTTTCAAAATCCATTTATCAGTGGAAATCTGACTTTTAAGAAATCAGGTCTATTACTACACCAGCTGATTCTCAGGTCTCTGACTTCTTCAGTTTCCTTGTCCCAGGGGGATCTTTCTGATCTTTACTCAGTCAAAATTCTCATTTTGCTTTCCAATAATCTGGTGAATGAGTTAGTGTGAACACAGTACATATTTTGTGGTCCCAGGTACCAGGAAGATTCTTTAGATCCAAGATAGTCAATAGGCAGACTGCAGGCCAAATCTGGACCACCAGATGCTTTTGAACAGACCCCAAAATCTTTTTATTTACTTATTAGTATCATTATTGGTTTTTTTTATTATATTCTCTGGAGTCTGGGCCTTGACTATATGTCGACCAAGAAATTTGGACCTTGACAAAAAATAATTGCCTACCCCTGTTTTAGATAATAACAGGAACCTGCTGCTCCTAATATTATTCAATCTCATTGAAATCAATGGAAAGACTTCTTCAGAAGAGGGAAACTGCCTTAATGTGGTGATGTGGTCCCAGCTCATTTCGTTCTGATGATTATAGGCTCAATCCAATTCCCACTGAAGTCACGGGGAGTCTTTCCATTGACTGCAATGACAGTTGGAACTAGATTGATGAGAGAAATATGCAGAGGAAGAGAGAGGAGTCCCGCTTTTGCAGGTAAGATGTCCAGGATAGTAAATGCTGCCTTGGCTGCATTTATCTTTTCAGATAGCTGTAAAAGAGGACTCAGTCTAGAAACCATGGCAAAGCTTATGATACTGAACTGCTGTCTACACCATTCACTGTTACTCAAGATTTTGGTATGTATCCCAAATAAAAACAACGCATGTTCTTTCCGTTTTAGATCATGTTGTCCAAAACTGCATAAATCTTCTGTGTATGTGAAATATAGATACCCACAGCGACTGGGTTACTGAGCACTCTCGCACTACATATGGGCCTTATTTGTCCATGCAGGATTTGGCAGGCAGTGCAGGAGCTCATTTGGATTATATGTATAATTTTTAAAAACCAAGGATTTTTGTAGCAGTTTGGTTCACTTCTAAACAATTCAGGTATAGAAGTTAATTATTCCTTTTTGGTATTACTTTTAGAGTCTTGCATATTTCTGAAATTCAAGATCAAAGAAGCACTTAGGACAGTCACAATAAGTATCCCTTCAGTGTACATATTACAAAGGCTCCCTTGTGTTATTAAGCACAGCAGGTTCACTTGCAGTTCTTGCTGAAACTCTGATCTGTGAGATAGCGCACAGGTTGTTGTGAGTTCATGTTATGATATTCTTTGAGTAGGTCTGGTGGTGAATTTTCTGATGAATTTTTTTTCAATGGAAAATTGGGTTTTCGATTAAATGAAAATGTTCATGGAATATAGCCTTGAAAATTTGGATTTTTCACTGGAAAACCCCAAATGTGAAAATTTTCCTCTGAAAACCTGAAGTGTTTTGGTTTTTGACAGGTTTTGGTTGAAAATTTTCCAGTGTTTTGGGGAAAAAAGGCAAAGTTTGCCACTGAATTTTGATGAAAATGTGTTTTGTTTTCATCAAGACGTTCCATCGAGAAAAATACTAATTTCTGACCAGCTCTGTGAGATGTGGCCTCTTACTACATTAATGATGGATACCTGGAAATGGATGAATATAATATCCATCTAAGGCCAGGTACACACTTTCAATTAGAATGTTATAGAATGCTGACAGCTGTAGAATTATGACACCTCCCTGATACTGCGACTCTTTTAATATTTCAGGTGCCAGATTTTGGGAGATGGGGACTTATGCAGTCTTCACTCAGGAGAAACTCCTATTTAAAACAGTGCTTTTCCTGAATGAATACTACCTCATTGAGCTCATGGAAACCTGGAAAACTGACAGGAAACCGTTGATACAACATTTTCTGATAGGTAAAGCACCCTGTTAGATGATATGAAAGGCAGGTGTGCTAAAAAGTTACCGCTGTTTGGAAATAGAACTTAATAATGAACCAAGCTAATTTCACAGCAGACCCACTACTGTTTCACATTCTGAGGCAGCTAAATATTGTCCCCTGTATTTGATTCACACTTAAATGTACAACTACCTAGCAACAGGTCTGAAGAAAACTGTTCAGTGTTTAAAAAGATCAGTAGCAGCCTGCTTGCCTCTCATTATGTATCATGAGATGATAATTATGCAATGTTGATTAGAAATGTCAGCCAGGTTCTGAAAATAAGTTTTACCATTGAAGTCCCTCTGTTAATAATCAACTTAAGTGTCAGTTATTTTGATAAATTGATTTTCAGGAATGTAGTTGGCCTAAAGAATGTCAAGGTCATCAAGAATATATCCCACGCTGTGTTACTTAGACTTAGAGATGTAATATGATATTCAGGCCAGCAAGTACTGTAGTATTGTATTTTCTGTGTATGAACCCTAACCTGTCAGATCCTCTTGCAAACTTGTGTCAAATTAATGTTTGCTATTTAGAAAAGTCATGTATCAAGAAAAGAAGCCGATATTCTGAATTGGGAATTTACTGCTAAGGGATTGTATGGGGAGATAATGCAGTTTCTGAGGCCTCCTTAGGTCCTTTTTGTGCCATTCCCTCATATGGGACTTAAAGGTACCATGCAGAGGAGCAGGGATAATCCAGAGGAGAGGGAGAACAGAAGTTACTGATCTCCCGTCTCATAAAACAAGACTAAGGGGACATTCAGTAAAATTAAATGGTGAGAAATTCAGAAGTGAGAGAAGGAAATACTTTTTTTTGCACATTGTGGAATTAAGCTGTGGAACTCATTGCCTCACTAAGGCCAAGAACCTAACAACATTGAAAAATTGATTGGCTGTTTATCTGGATACCAAGAATACCCAGTAGTTATAATGCATGACAACGGACATTCTGGAAGAAATACTAAATGTCGTGCTTCAGGGCATAAACCAATATCTAACTATTAGCGATCAGGACATGACCTATATAGGGGAAAACTGTCCCACATCTGCCTATCACGGGGTTTTTGCATTTTCCTTACAAGATCTGGAACTGGCCACTAACAGAGATGGGATAGGGGTTAGATAGACTTTGGGTCTGGTCCAGTGTCACAATGCTTCTTATGTCGGGGAACCTCCCTTACCCCCAGTAGCATGAAGAGTCACTGCCCGCTCATTATTATTATTATATTTATGGACCAGGATCCCATGGTGGTAGGTGTTGTCCAAACACAGAACAAAGACAGTCCCTGCCCCAAGAAGCTTACAATGTAAGTATCGGACAAGAGACAATAGCTGGATACAGACGGATAAAAAGATGGGACGGAACAAGGAAACAAGGAAACAGTATTGGTCAGCATGATCGACTCTGGTCTCAGCACACCAGCAGCCTAACTGTTGTCAAGTTTTTATAGACGTCACAGTCAATGAGAGTTCTGCGCATCTGGCACATTCTGGGGTGGGAAGGAGTTTGAACAGGGCAGGAGAACGAGCTAATATAATAATCCAGAAGGGAAGATACGTTAGCTTTAGATTTACACAGTTTAGCTTGCAAAAAACCCACAAGTATTTGATTTAGGAGGATAGGACCCAAACCTGAAAGGTACTGAGCATTCTGACCCTGATCCGGCAAAGCATGTGCATAGATTTAAGCATCTGAGTAGTTTGTTCCATTCTCTACCACTACCAGCTGGTTTCTTCACTGGTATGTGCCTATACTGCCTACAAGGAGATGGTGCTGTCAGTCTCGCCCTATCCTGAAGAGGAAAGGAGATGACTGTGCATTTGGAAAGCCGTCTGCATAGCTTGAAGCATCTGAACAGCCTCTCTGATGCACCTTTGAACTTTTTCCTCTTCATTTGTTTGTCTTGAAGATAAAACTTCACAGCAGTGTTTGTAGTGAAGTCTAATGAGGACCAGTGTTTGCATAACAAGACAAAGCTTCCCCTGCAGCCGTCCAAACTTCATTAAATTTAATTTATATTCTGGCTAATCTTTGAAAGTGTATAAAATGTGCGGCCAAAGTTTGTTTTTACATAGTTTGGAATAATATATTGTTTGTTTTAAATGGTCAGTTGCAACTGATAGTTGTTTTAAATGCAACATAATGATATATTGTGATGAACTCTGGGTCGCCTAGGGGATGCATTTGTGTCATTGACTTCCATTGCGTTAGCATTCTCCTGGCTCAATTATACGTTTAAGGAGGAAAACAGAAGAGTGATTACTTCTTAGCTTACCAGACACTTCACTTCAGCACGTCTGCAAAACATTCTAGAGTCCATATCTCTAAAATCCACAAGCTTTCAAAAACCAGATTAAGTCACTTAATTTAAATTTAATTCCACAGGAGGTTGAATGACAGGTTACTTCTGGGTAAGCTGTGCTGGCAGTCCACAAGCAATAGAAAATATCACTCAGTCTCGGCCCTTAGTAGCGCTCTAATAGAGGACTGTAAAGATTGTATCCATTAGTATGTATTCAGAAATGCTATCAAGAAACTTGGAAGCTTATTGTAGTTGTGCCATACAAAATAGAAGCAGAGAAATAACACCATATGTTTAAATGTGATTTCACACTAGCCTATAAGAAACACATGTTTTCCCTACACCCAGAACTTTCTCATGTAGTGAGCAGCTCAAGAAATTTTACACCATATAGAAAGTGTTAATATTTAAGTGTCCCTGTTTCTAGAACATTCTAAGTGCCCTATTAATCTTTCTGTAGTTAAAATATCTCATTTATTTAATTGGTCATCTTTTCAGAGTTCTTTGAAATGTGGGAAATGAATTATAACATTTAATCTTGTGTGTACGACTAGCTGAGATATAGGCCCTTCAGTCAGTTTACTTTAGAGTGACAGATGCTTGGAAACGCTCTATGGCATGTCATGAAAGTTATGATCATGGTTGTTTACATGTATAGCTCCAGAAGTATATCATGTGCTTTCCACACAAAGGCATAAGTTGTCCATGATTTTCAAAAGGGACTAATGATTTTGAGTTGCTCAGTGTTTGGATGCACGATGTTAGAGCCCTGATTTTCAGACGGTGGGGTGCTCATCGCTTTCCAAAAATCAGACCCTTTTAAAGTGTCTCAAGTAGAAGCCAAGAAGCTGAGGCACCAATAATCACTAGTCACTTTTGAAAATCTTGGCTAAGGACCCTGCCTTAGAACTGGCTGAATAAAGATCCAAAATACTCTTGCTTTACAAAATAGTACCAGGTTGTTTTCAACAGGTATCTTCTCGTCCAAACTTCCATACCTTCCATGATTTTTTTTTTGTAATTGAGATGCTCTCCATAAACTTCCCCACTTCTCTCCAAACACTCACCTATTAAAAGCACAGTCATCCAGCCTAAATAAGAGACACAGAAAGCCCTGACTGCGGCAGAGCAGAGGGACAGGATGCTCAGAGCTTTTAGGGGCCTAAGAACTTTGCTTTTCCACTTAGGCCTGGTCTACACCAGGAGTTTATGTTGAATTTAGCAGCGTTAATTCGAATTAACCCTGCACCCGTCCACACAGCGAAGCTATTTAGTTCGACATAGAGGTCTCTTTAGTTTGATTTCTGTACTCCTCCCCGACGAAGGGAGTAGCGCTAAATTCGACATGGCCATGTCGAATTAGGCTAGGTGTGGATGGAATTCGACGCTAATAGCTCCAGGAGCTATCCCACAGTGCACCACTCTGTTGACGCTCTGGACAGCAGTCCGAGCTCGGATGCTCTGACCAGCCACACAGGATAAGCCCGGGAAAATTTGAATTCCTTTTCCTGTCTGGCCAATTTGAATCTCATTTCCTGTTTGGACATCGGGGCGAGCTCAGCAGCACTGGCAGCGATGCAGAGCTCTCCAGCAAAGGAGTCCATGCAATCTCAGAATAGAAAGAGGGCCCCAGCATGGACTGACCGGGAAGTCTTGAATCTGATCGCTGTGTGGGGCGATGAGTCTGTGCTTTCGGAGCTGCACTCCAAAAAACGGAATGCAAAGACCTACGAGAAGGTCTCCAAAGCCATGGCAGACAGAGGATACAGCCGGGATACAACGCAGTGCCGCGTGAAAATCAAGGACCTGAGACAAGGCTACCAAAAAATCAAAGTGGCAAACGGACGCTCCGGATCCCAGCCCCAGACATGCCGCTTCTATGAGGCACTGCATGCCATTCTTGGTGGGTCTGCCACCACTGCCCCACCAGTGACCGTGGACTCTGACGATGGGATAGTGTCGACGGCCGGTTCCTCGGAGATGTTCGTGGACGGGGAAGATGAGGAAGGAGATGAGGAGGACGAGGCAGTCGACAGCGCTTACAGCGCTGATTTCCCTGACAGCCAGGATCTCTTCATCACCCTCACGGAGATCCCCTACCAACCCTCCCCGGCCGTTAACCCGGACCCTGAATCAGGGGAAGGATCAGTCGGTAAGTGCTTTAAACATGTAAACATTTATTTCTAACAGAACAGGAATATTAACTATGCGAAAAGAAGGTCAATACATATGGGGATAGAACAGAAATCCTCTTGGGAGATCTCCACGAAGCTCTCCTGGAGGTAATCGAAAAGCCTACACATGAGGTTCCTGGGGAGAGCTGCCTTATTGGGTGCTCCGTGGTAGCACACTTTTCCGCGCCAGGCTATCATCAGGTACTCTGGGAGCATTGCCTCCACAAGCATGGCAGCATAGGCCCCCGGTTTGTGCTGGCTTTCACGCAGCATGCGCTCTCTATCTCTTTCAGTGATCCTCCTCAGGGTGATCTCGCTCGGCGACTCTTGCATTGAATTAGGTGAATTAGGGTAATGTTAGTATTGGGAATGCTTCACTGTTCCTTTGCGCAACAATAAGCGTCGGTTTACAGCCACGTGGTGGAGGCTGCAGAGGGGCAGCATACAGGGATCTTTCCCGGTGACAGCCATGAGGGGGTGGAACAGGGGCAGAGTTCATGCTTTCCGGATTGCCTGCAGCAGGAGGGCACTGCTATACATTAAGTTTTAAGCAGCCAAAAGTCTACGGCTTACCATGCCTGCCTGCTCCACGGATTCTGCTGTCCTGCCCCGCTTGTCTGATCTCCAGTGCAAGACCCCAGGCAATGAATGCGAAGGCCGAAAATTCGAACTTGTCCTGAGTGCTCATGAGAGAGGTGCTGTGCATGGTCTTGTTCACAGAGACAAACTAGACTATGTTCATTGTTCGCAAAAATGTATCTTTGTAAGGAATTCACTCCCTTTTTCCCATCACACAGCTGAGACTGTCTCCCGACCTGCCCCAGCATCCCCCTCACAGAGGCTGGCAAAGATTAGGCGGCGAAAGAAAAGGACATGGGACGAGATGTTCGCTGAACTTATGGGCTGCTCCCGAGCCGAGGCGGCCCAGCAGAGCCAGTGGAGGGAGAACCTCTCTCAGTACCAGCACTCACACAGCGAACGGGAGGACAGGTGGCATCAAGAAGACCAGCAGGCGACTCAAACGCTGCTTGGACTAATGAGGGAGCAAACGGACACGCTCCGGCACCTTGTGGATGTTTTGCAGGACCGCAGGCAGGAGGACAGAGCCCCCCTGCAGTGTATCTGCAACCGCCCTCCCCCGCCACAAAGTCCCATACCCCCCTCACCCAAAGTAACAAGAAGGAGGGGAGCCAGGGGCCGTGAAAACTGTCACTCCACCCCTGCAGAGTGCTCAATTACCAAAAAG
The DNA here is from genome assembly GCF_020497125.1 of Mauremys mutica. Classification (NCBI taxonomy): domain Eukaryota; kingdom Metazoa; phylum Chordata; order Testudines; family Geoemydidae; genus Mauremys; species Mauremys mutica. The sequence continues at coordinate 21,273,641 of NC_059077.1, read as the reverse complement.
CTCTCATTCCCTAAATTTTGAGAAGTCCTTCCCTTCCTGACTCACCCAAGCCCCAATCCCAGTTTCATCCCCTAACTGTCTAGTTAATTATTAAAAATACTTTGCTGTTAATTACTGTTTCCGTCATGTTCTTGTACAGAAGACTGTGTTTGAAGGAGGGAGGAAGGGGGTTGGTAATTGCATAGGACAGTCACCTTTACCAGGGTGCAGACACTGGGGCAGGATCAGCAGCAGGTCACACACACAGTGCAGTGAGTAGGCACCCTGGTTGGTCTGGGAGGTGGTTTTCATGTTCTGTGTGGGTGGGGGGTACGTGACTTTGTGGCGGGGGAGGGTGGTTACAGATCTTATGCAGCGGTCCTTGTCCTGGACCACAGAGCCACGCAGCAGGGGAATCTGTAACTGTTTTCACCCTGCTGCAAGGTCACGTAGCCCCCGCACACAGAGTCCCAAAAGGAGGGATGGCAGGCTCCGTTGAAACAACCAGACCGGCACTGCAGACTGCTCTAGGAGCAGGAGCCTGTCATTCCTCGAGTTTAGAAGCGGTCTTTACATCACTACACACCCTACCCACCACAGTCTGCATCTCAGTTTCAACCCTTTAATGCGAAGTCATTAATAGAGAAAACGTTGTTAATTAACAATGTTCCATGTATTTTATTTTTAAACGTGTGTTGGAAGGGGGGAAACGGGGTGAACGGGGTATGTAACCGCAGATCGAAGTCAACAGTAACTGGGTAAAGAAACAGGGGCAGGTTCAGCTTCTCTGTAAAGAAACTGAACAGTCACAGGTCACGCTGCTCACTGAGGAACCTAGCTTTCAAAGCCTCCCGGATGCACAGTGCTTCCCGCTGGGCTCTTCTAATCGCACGGCTGTCTGGTTGACCGTAATCAGCAGCCAGGCGATTTGCCTCAACCTCCCATCCCGCCATAAAGGTCTCCCCCTTGCTCTCACAGAGATTGTGGAGCACACAGCAAGCTGCAATAACAATGGGGATATTGGTTTCGCTGAGATCCGAGCGAGTCAGTAAGCTTCGCCATCTCCCCTTGAGACGTCCGAAAGCACACTCCACCACCATTCTGCACTTGCTCAGCCGGTAGTTGAAGAGTTCCTTGTCACTGTCCAAGGCGCCTGTATAGGGCTTCATGAGCCAGGGCATTAGCGGGTAGGCTGGGTCCCCGAGGATCACTATAGGCAGCTGCACATCCCCAACAGTTATTTTGTGGTCCGGGAAGAAACTACCTTCCTGCAGGCGTTTAAACAGACCTGAGTTCCTGAACACACGCGCGTCATGAACCTTGCCCGGCCACCCGACGTTGATGTTGGTAAAACGTCCCCTATGGTCCGCCAGTGCTTGCAGCACCATTGAAAAGTAGCCTTTTCGGTTAATATACTGGCTGGCCTGGTGGTCCGGTCCCAGGATAGGGATGTGAGTTCCATCTATAGCCCCACCGCAGTTTGGGAATCCCATCACGGCAAAGCCATCTATGACGACCTGGACGTTTCCCAGGGTCACTACCTTTGAGAGCAGTAGCTCAACGATTGTGTGGGCTACTTGCATCACAGCAACCCCCACGGTAGATTTGCCCACGCCAAAGTGGTTCGCTACTGACCGATAGCTGTCTGGCGTTGCAAGTTTCCAGAGGGCTATGGCCACTCGCTTCTGCACACTCAGGGCTGCTCGCATCCGGGTGTCCTTGCGCTTCAGGGCAGGGGACAGCAACTCACAGAGTTCAAGGAAAGTGCCCTTACGCATGCGAAAGTTTCACAGCCACTGTGATTCATCCCAGACCTGCAGCACTATGCGGTCCCACCAGTCCGTGCTTGTTTCCCGGGCCCAGAATCGCCGTTCCACAGCATGAACATGACCCATTGCCACCATGATGTCCACGGCGCGGGGTCCCATGCTTTGTGAGAGGTCTGTGCCACTCTCACACTTCATGTCCTCACCGCGCTGCTGGAGCCTCCTCGCCCGATTTCTCAGCATCTGACTGTGGAAGAGGTGGACGATAAGGTGTGAGGAGTTGACAACGGCCATAAGTGCAGCGATGATCGCAGCAGGCTCCATGCTCGCAGTGCTGTGGCGTCCGCGCTGTCACTCACCAGAAAAGTGCGCGAACTGATTGCCCACCGGCGGAAGTGACGGTTGAATGATGACAGTTACCCAAAACCACCCTCGACACATTTTTTCTCCCAGCAGGCATTGGGGGCTCTACCCAGAATTCCAATGGGCAGCGGGGACTGCGGGAACTGTGGGATAGCTGCCCACAGTACACCGCTTCCAATGTCGACGCTTGCCCCGTTAGTGTGGACTCACAAAGTCGAATTACTGTCCTTAGTGTGGATACACACGTTTGACTTTGTAAGGTCGATTCCACAAATTCGAGTTAAGTTAAATCGAACTACTCTGGTAGTGTAGACATTAGAGATCAGGATGCATCTAGGATGGAAAAAGGCCTTTCATTCTGAAGTTACCATGGACCATTTGTGCTAGTATGGATCATTTCAAATCTCTCTCTATACCCGGGAATAGAACTCACCAGTTTATTAATCAGTTTTTGAATTAATGGCTTTTTAAATTTATTTTTGAGATCACTTCTCAAATAGAACTTTTAAACCTTTTAAAAAGTTGTTTTTAAAGGCCATATCTCCTTTAAACAGCATTTTTATTTTATTTTATTTTATTTTCTATTTTTGTCTTTCAGGAAAAAATGCTGTAAGGGTTATAAATTTGTTCTTGGACAATGCATCCCCGAAGGTACGTGATTTCATTGTTCTTACCCGTCACATCCCAGTGCCATTAGCCATTTCTCATTTCTTCTGTTTTCTGTGCTGTTAATTTGGGAGAAAATACTGAGTTAACCACAGGCTTGGTTTTCCCTGGTGTGGGATTCATTACCAGAAATAGCAATACGATAAAATTCTGTGTCTTCAAAATATTTCAGCTAGGAAGCTAGGTCTTGGCTCTCCCTACATACATCTGGTTGTATAGATCTTGTGATATGAATTAGTGTACACACAGGGCCATATTCTGCCCTTGAATGTGTGTTGAGAGCCACTTCACCCAGGAGTATTAGTCAGTGCAGCTAGGCCAGCAGCTAATTATTCCTTCTCTCCCAACAGCAGCAGTGCGGAGGCTGGGAGAGGATAGTGCCTCAGAGGGGTGTCTCCCCGGGGTACTCCTGGGGTGGTGCAGCTTAGACATTGCCTCTTACACAGGGCTGTCCCTAAAGGCAATGAGAATTATTCTGCGTAGCTCATGCTGTGGTAAAAGGGAGTCTTCTCTTACAGGCATTAGTGAGTGATGCTAAACCATATTTTGTAAATATAGGTTTTGAATCTCCTGAGTTCAAAGGTCTTCGAACATCTGGATCATCTTTTAGAAAAGAATGAGATGCATTTGCAAGTGAAGCTGTAGCTCATAGACACAACACACAATGCTACTGGCTGACAGGCAGGAATTTTAAAGGGCCTGATCTGAAGCCCATTGACATCACCAGGAGTCTCTCTAGTGATTTCAGTAGGCTTTGGATTAGTCCCTAAAACAGGTATTCACAAAACTGCGTCACATAAGATGTCTCCTCCTCTCACTGACTTTCCTGATGCAGGATCAAGCCATATATGCAGAGCTAAGACTGACTGCAAAGCTGTAAAATCCTCTTGCTGTAGGCATACTCTTTAAGCTGAAAATAAAAAGGCTATGCTGGGTAACACATCAGTACAAGGACAATGCCATACTGGGACCATGGAGTTGGTCAGTGAGGTTCCTTAGTACCAATGTGAACACAAGAACAAATGGATATAAACTGGACACTAGGAAGTTTAGACTTGAAATTAGACGAAGGTTTCTAACCATTAGAGGAGTGAAATTCTGGAACAGCCTTCCAAGGGGAGTAGTGGGGGCAAAAGACATATCTGGCTTTAAGACTAAGCTTGATAAGTTTATGGAGGGGATGGTATGATGGGATAGCCTAATTTTGGCAATTAATTTGGCAATTCATCTTTGATTATCAGCAGGTAAGTATGCCCAGTGGTCTGTGAGGGGATGTTAGATGGGTTGGGATCTGAGTTACTGCAGAGAATTCTTTCCTGGGTGCTGGCTGGTGAGTCTTGCCCACATGCTCAGGGTTTAGCTGATCACCATATTTGGGGTTGGGAAGGAATTTTCCTTCAGGGCAGATTGGCAGAGGCCCTGGAGGTTTTTTTGCCTTCCTCTGTAGCATGGGGCATGGGTCACTTGCTGGAGGATTCTCTGCAATTTGAGGACTTCAATAACTCAGACATAGGTTAGGGGTTTGTTATTGAAGTGGATGGGTGAGATTCTGTGATCAGACTAGATGATCATAATGGTCCTTTCTGACCTTAAAGTCTATGAGATGTAAACATTTTGAAGGGAATAGAGGCAGGGTAATGTCGTTCTTGAGAAACCCAGTGAACTGCTTGTTCTTTGGCTTATACATTCTGGACAACAAGTTCCTCCCAGCTGTGGATCTTACTGCCATTTGCCCCTGGATGAGTGATCTGTTTGTTGTCAGATAACAAAAAATAGTCACCTCCTAAAAATATTGATCCTCGTGCTGTCAGTGTGGTGAGAAATTCAAAGTGCTCCCAGCGCAAGACCCAGCAGAGCTGCTGCAACAATGGGTGATGTTTGAATGAGATCAGTTCAACTTGGTCTGCTTATGTTCATGGTTTTCATTTTGGGCTTTGCCTTTGTGTCTGTGTAGGGAGCTCTTGGTGGGACTGGTTAGCTACAGTGTGAGAGACTCAGACTGAGTAGAAGCATGGAGTTGGATTGAAGAATTTTTTGGTTTTGTAGAATATAGAAAGACGGAAACAGAGACCACAGAGAATGGAAAGAACTCAGGCTCTCTGGAAATCCATCCTCTGGCTTTCTCCAGTAAAATATCCTGTGTCTATAGTGATTATTGACTAAGCATCACAGAGATTGTGGGAGAAGAAACAGGGGTATGGATAACAAAAAAAGCCACAACAAAAGAGAATTGGTGCTTCTAGTTTTGACCTATTCAGATTTAGGTGAACCTGAAAGTAGCTCTTAATTATGACTCCATTGACTTTAGCTAAGCTCTCCCTGGGCTCTGGATCTTAACAAGCTTGGAGAATTTCTTTCTTTAAATGAACTTGTTTGCTGGCTGTGGTTTCTCTACCTCCAGCTCAGCCCTCTTTGTATCCTCCATTAGCCCCCTCTCAACCTGACCTGAGTTTCACCTTGAATTTCACAGACCAAAGGAACAGCGGAAACAGCTGAAACTGTCTGGGGCAATAGCGTATAAACTAGAAACACTATGATTCGGAGAAACTCTTTTAACTTACTCTGTTAAAATGTAACCGCTCCCCGCACATCATTCCATCGTAATCTTGGCAGTATGAGTGTGCTTGAAATGCATATCTCATCACAGGCGCATAAGTATATTACAGATGTCTCAGGTTGTTAGTTTCCTTATTAAAGTATATCTTTGCCTTTTAGCCATTACTGGCAATCACAACACCAAGAAAGCAATTGTAGTACCGTCTTCCTGTGCAACTACCTGTGAGTACAAGGAAGGGCTTGGGAGCTCAGGCAGACTCTGCTCCATCTATTCTATTATGTCTGCAGCAGAAAGACCTGGTTCTCTTTCTGGGGCAGGTGTTTTTTTAAACAGTCTCTCCTCCCTAAGGCAATGGCATTGTCATTGATCTTCAACCTCCTTCCTGTTGTTTCCATCCATTCTCTCTTCCCTGTTCTACCCTCTAAATCCCACATATCCGGCTAGAAGGCAATGCAGTCCAGTGGTCTGTGCATCAGCTTCCCCATTTGTAGAATGGGGATAATGATATTTAGAAAAGCAATTTGAGACTGAGTGCTAAGTACTATTTTTATTACTACAGTTGCCTCTCTGACATCTCCTTCTGCCCCACTTTCTCAAACCAAGCATGTCAAAAATAGAACATTTCATCTTTTCTCCAGAACTTCCTCTCTCTCTGTCTTACTATTCGTGGTTGACAATTCCATTCTCTCTTCCTTCTCTGGGCTCAGCCTAAAGCAAAGTACACATGCTTATAGCCTGGATCAAACATTCAGGGAGTATCCATGGTAGCTTTTACAAATGTGTTCACTACTGTGAGTTTCTTGGCAAAGATTAACTTGAGATAAGAGTCTAGTATAGACAAACCCTGGTCAGATTCTCCTTCCTCAGTATCCCCATTACCAAAAACTCTGCTTCCTCCTTTCTGGTCTCTTTCTTTATCACCTGTCCAGTCTTCAGTCCATCCACATGCTGCAGCTAGAATTATTTATGACCTTTTCTATGCGGTCCCTCCAATACTGATAATATGAAGAGTGATTAACACGATCAGACAGGACAATGCCTGGGATATCCTTATAGTACCAACCTGGCTGAGACAGATTTGGTATTCTTACCTGCTTCACCTATGCGTCCAACCTGCGTTCAAGTTTTCAACCATCCTTTATCTCCTCTCCTAGGGTGCAGATCACATGTTTCACCCCAACTGAGGGGGCCTTCTGCATCAGAGCATTGCTTCTAGAGGGCTCACAAGTTTAGAATCCACCTGCTCAACAGGAGTACAACAAGTATTACTAAACAGCAGAAGAGAGTCAACTAAAATTACCTTCAGAAATAGAAAAGGTTCAACCACTACTGTCACTGTGACAGTGTTGTGCCTGAATCTTCTTTGCCCTCACTCATCTCGGATTACCTGCTGAACTTAAAGAAATCAGGTTATCAGTTATCTCTCTTAAGGTTTATCTGGCTGTAATATCAGCACTTCATCCCCCACTAAAAGGGTTTTCCATATTTGCTCACCCTATATCCTCAAGATTTATTAAGTGTTTAGGGAACCTCTCCCCCAGTTTAAGGATCCTACTCCTACTTGGGATCTCAACCTGTACTTAAGTACCTCATGGGACCTTTGTTTGCTATAGGTTGAACTTGCTCTTTGCTTCAATTATCTATGAAGACGGCCTTTCTAGTAGCCACCACATCAGCTCACAGCGTTGGGGAGAATGGGGCCTTGATGGCAGACCCTCCATTTATAGTATCTTTCAAGGACAAGATATCTTAATGGCCACCCTAAATTCTTACCTAAAGTGCTGTTGGATTTTCATTAACCAGGCCATTCATCTACCAGTATTTTCCCCTAAACCACATATATCTCAGTATGAGACAGATGTTAGATTGGCATTAGCCTCTTATCTAGATAGGACCAAACAATTTTGGAAATCTCTATCACAGAGAGATCCAAGGAGTCCACAATATCTACACAGAGATTTTCAGGAGGGATCTCTGGGTGTATCATCACTTGCAATAACACAGCTGGTGCTCTACTTTCCCCAAGGATAATAGCACACTCTACCAGATCACAGGCACAGCTTTAGTCAAGAACATTCCAGCGTCTTAGAGATGCAAAGCTGCTACACAAGCCTCAGTGCATACTTTCTGTAAACACTATGCCTTGGTCCACAATGCCAGATTTGATGCGATGCTTGGTTGTGCTGTACTGTCTTCAGTCTTAGATTCAATTCCGAAGCTCCTTAAGGGTCCTTAAAGAGATGGGGGGGGGAATTAGCTATGGGAGTGAGCTTCACCATCATGGCTTCCTGGTACCCCAGACCTTCTTGATCCTAACCCTGACCACACCGGGCAAGAGCGAGGGACTCCGATGGCATTGCCCCTCCTCTGGCTCCAGCTGAATACTGAATACCACCTGGGATGAAATGGGATTGGACTTGAACAACAACAAGCTCCAGCCCATTTCAACTAAATTCTTCTGTTTTCCCCAAAAGAACAGATGTTACTATCTTTGATACCCTCTAAGAGACTGTGAAACAAGGGGTGGGGGAGTTTCATGTGGGGATACTGCTCAGGAGGCATCTGAAGCGGAGCACCCGTAGGGACACTATTTGAAGAAGAGGTTACTCACCTTGTGCAGTAACTGTGGTTCTTCAAGATGTGTGTCCCTACGGATGCTCCGCTACCCGCCCTCCTCCTCTCTGCTTTGTACCATGCTTTGTTGGACATTCGGGTAGAGAAGGAACTGAGCGCCGTTCACCCATGCAGCTCTATATACTTTGGTGTGCATGAGGTCGTATAGCACATGCATGGGCCGAACAGACACTGCCAACACAAAATATCCGATTAAGGGCTTGAGAGGCACATGCACACCGGAAGTGGAGCACCATAGGGACACACCTCTTGAAGAACCACAGTTACTGCACAAGGTAACTTCTCTTCAAACACAGCACTGAGTTGGTTTATAGTTAAAATAAAACAAATGTATTAACAAGAGGACATAGGTTAAATGATGCCAAGTAAAAGGAATAAAGTTAGAAAGGGAAACCAGCAAATAAAAGTGAAAACGCATCTAAAAGTCTACAACTAAATTTAGTAAGGTACAGGCTTTGTTCAAGATGCTTTCTCTCACCGGTCTTCCTTCTTCTCAGCCATGGCTGACTTTCCCTCAGTCAGGACCTTCCACAGCAGTACAAGATGCTGGCTTCCCTTGTCTTCCTAGGTGGAAGGTCTTTGCCTAAGCAAGTTTCTCATCTATATTCAGTATGCAGAGACTTCAACCCCTCCACTTGGCAGAAGGACCCATCTTTCTCAACTTGCAAGAGCTCTGTTCCCTTGTGTCTATCTAGTGATGGATGCCAAAGATGGCTTCCGTCTTTGCTTATGTCTTCCAAAGTTCAATGACGTCATTTCAAGAGGCAGGATGACCTCATTCTGTTTTCCTCTTTCTGTGAGCTTCCCATTACCCTGTAGGTAAATAGGGTGTCCATTGTTTTGATTCCACCATGCTTAATTGATATAGGAGACAGGTATATAGCTGTGATGTTCCCACCTATCTGAGAGAGACCTCTTTCTCCTTTTGTTAGACACAGACTGTAAAGACTAATATCAATAGAAATCCATAATTCCTTACGTAGTGTTAACACATACATTTTATGATGGTGTTAATCACCAATGTGTCATTTGCTGGTCGGAGAAGCAAATACACATTCCTTCCTCTAGGGCAGACCTGTTTACCAACTCCCCCTGACATGCCTGGCTTAAGCAAATTTTAGTCATCATTCCTGCCTATATCCATGATTCTTAATACACACCCCATATATACATCATGCAATAATATTAATGATCGGGGGTTTCCAATGACATATTACGTGATACCTTTTAGATACAGATTATAAACATAGTGAGTTGAGGCACACTGAATAGATCAGGCCCGCTGAAACACATTACCTGATATGCCACAACTCCCCTTCCTATTTCTCTGCCTCTCCCCCTTTAAGAGAGCTTCTCCCCTCCCCGCCTCCTGGCTTGCATATACTGGTTCAAGCAGGGTTTTTCCAGAGGCTAGGAACAAAGAAAGGGCTTTTGGAATAAAAGGATGAGCTTGAACTGACAAAGGGCCTTCCTTTGATTCAACGAGCGAACAGGGTCCTCTGTCCAAGGGGGGGTGGGTCCCAACCCTTGCCTCAGGGTTGGAAAGACTTCGGCTTACTGGGACCCCATAGGACTGATGGGTGGCCTCTGGGTAAGCTTTTCCTATGTATATGGGAACTTTCATTGATTTTTACGTTTTTTCTGTAATGCTTTTACTCTAAGAATAAAAGTATTTTGCTGTATGAAGACTGGTGTACACTGCTGTAGCCCCTGAAGAAAGGTTAACCACAGGGACCAGACGTTGGTCAGACCTGCTGGGGAAATCACAATGAGGTGCAGAGGGGTGACAAGCCTCAACCCCCCGGTCTGGAGGGAGAGAGGTGCAGCGCTCTGTCTGACAAAAGTGATGGTTGAGAGCCTGAGACCTTCAGAGGGTGCCCTCAAGAAAGACCAGGAGTGGGGGCAAAGCGCAGTTAAGTCTGAAACTGTGACAGGGTTTAACCTGCATTGCCACCTGTCAGTAATTTGTTATGACATTTGATCTTTTGGAAAATTCAGCAATTCACAAGGTGGCTGCCAGTCACTGGTATGAATCAGAATATTTCTTCAATAAGTTTGGAAGTATGGTATACACGCAAAGAGTGTTGGAATGTTGGCAAAAGCATTTAGATTTTACTTAGATTTACATTTTCTTAAGTTGCAAGCGTTTGGGGGCAGGGATAGTCTTTTTGTCCTGTGTTTGTACAGTGCCTGATGCAGTGAGGTCCTGGACCATGATTTCAGCTCCGTGGTGCCAAAATAATACAAGCAACAATTAAAAATAATATATTTTTTAAAAGGTTAAAAACAATGGACTGGCCCTTTTATAAACTCGGAATTAAACGTTTAGAAGGTTTTTTTTTAAATGATATAAAGCAATATTGTCATGAATTTTGATATAAACTCTAAGGGCCTGCAACAGTGCTTATCCAGACTTGCTTTGGCCCGGCCACTGTCTCCGTTTCCCCTTCTTCTCCAGCTAATCAACCTTCTCACTGAGGGAAAGTCTTTACTGCAGAGTTAACTTGTGTGATTGGCAGCTGGGTCTAAGCACCCTTGTTAGCCTCGCCAGGGCATTACCATCCAGACTCTAAAGCCCTACCTAAATCATTGTGTCCTCTCTGGTACTGCACTCACCTGTATATGTCTGTAGCAGGGTGGCCCCTGCTCCTGCTGTGAGGGGTTTAAAAGTGGCCTGGCAGGGCTTGAGAGCAACTGCTCTCAAGGCTGGGCTGATTGAGGAAGTGGCTGCAGCTGGGGCCACGCCCCAAACTGAGCCACAGGCCTTATAAAAAAGGCCAGGGAAGCCAGAAGCCCAGACAGTCTTCCTCTGCCTGAAGAGGAAGAAGGGTCTGGCTGCAGGGACTATAGGCAAGGTACCTAGGGTGAAGCAGGGCTGGGGAAAGGCTGAGGAGCTAGGGAGCTCCAGCCTAGAAAGCCCCAGGCTGCGGCCTAGCGAAGGGCCAACTGGTACTGGGGGTTGCAGAGGGCAGCCCAGGGGTAGGCCAAGGCAGCAGGTCCAAACCCCTTTGCCTGTGATGAGTAGGCTGATACTGCAGTCTGCCCCAGAGTGTGGGGCTAGACAATGACTGTCAGTAGCCAATACTGAGGCAAGGTGGGGATAGAGGGTGAGGGTTCCCTGAGAAGGGGAGACCCTAAGAGAAGGGGGTTACTGCTAGGGGGCAGCACCCCATGTGAAAGGGCACTGGGTCCAGGGAGGGACACGGGGGCCAGAAGACAGGTGGATCACCAGCCTGCAGAGGGCGCTCCAGCGCTGGACAGAGCTAATTCCCGGAGTCACCAGCAGGAGGCGCCGCGGGGGTGGGTCCGACCCGTCTACAATGTCACTCAGACTTCTGGGGGCATAGCCCATGGATCTTAGTGCTGTGGTCAGATGAGCCGCTCTGTAATCCTTTCCCAGTGAATTGTGGGAGAATTTGTCTATGCTTCTGAGCTTCGGGGAAGGTACTGGATGACTATCATCACTGGCGTGATTTAGCCTGCATCCTCACTGCAAAGTGAATGCTTACCAGCCCGAATGAAAACTTCACTTGGGCTTCAGCCTACACCCGCAGGGGGCCAGCTGGCCCAGGTGGAAAAGCTCCACTACACTCCGGTAAGAGGGTAGGCATCAGATGCTAGTCTGTACATTTATATTTTTAGAAACGGTGATACCTTATTAACCATGTGCTCTTTGCTTAGGGAGTTAGGGTTGGTTTGGTGCAGGTAATGTGTTTATTTTAACTAACTTTTCTCTCTGAAACGTTTTCTCGATGTATTTGCAACAGAATTATCCGTAAGCTATTGTATTGTATATTACACAGCAGCTGTTGCTTCTGTCACTTGTGAATTTGGGGAGGGGAAAAAAAGCAAATTACTCTTATGCAACTAATATTTCCCTGAGAATAATTACTAATTCTGTGCAACCAAAGCAGCATATTAATTATTTTATTATATTGTCACACCTAGGAGCTTCATTTGTGCTAGGATCCCATAGTGCAAGGTGCTGGTACAAACACAAAGAAAGTGCCCCTTTCTTAAATTATTAGTCCTCTAGAAAAGCTGTGACAAGGAATTATAATTCCCCAATAAAACATCAGTTACATTTTGTGACAATCTCACTTGTGTTTCTTCCATCTGCTGTGATAATGTAGCAGGACTTTGTTAATGAACAATAACATAGGCTGAGATAAAACATCAAATGATATGGTTGTCCTAAACACATGGGCCTGCAATCAATGTTTCCCTTAAGCACACTTTTCTCTCTTTAGACTACGATGTGTGTGCAGAAGCTCCGTGTGAACAGCAATGCACAGATAACTTTGGACGTGTCCTTTGTACATGTTATCCTGGATATCGGTATGACCGGGAGAGACACAGGAACAGAGAGAAACCCTACTGCCTAGGTGGGTATGAAGAACATGTCAAATTTATCTTTGGTAAAGGCTGTGTCCTGCTACAGGCAGAATTTTCAATTTTTTAGAAATTCTTCAAAGAAGAAGCTGATTGGTGCTAGACCCTTTCCTCTTAACTTGTGTGATTGGCAGCTGGGTCTAAGCACCCTTCTTAGCCTCGCCAGGGCGTTACCATCCAGACTCTAAAGCTCTATCTTCCTTCATTCTTTTAGTATGAGTATGCTTTTAATTGATCTGAGTAAATAGCTGTATAAGTCCCCTCCCCCATGCAGTCTCTGAGCAGCATTCAAGGTCTTTGGCAATGAAACAGGGCAAGATTCTCGCATCAAACTGAAAACCAGAGAAATGATGTTAAATTATTAAAGCAAACCTCTGAGGTTCAATTCAGATTGTAACTCCTAATTCAGGGATTTATACCACTCCCAGATAACTCAAAAGCGCTGCCTTGCATGGGTGAGTATTCATGTGAACCAAGGTTTGCAGGATCAAGTTTTGATGCAAAGACCTGTCAAGTGGTGGTCATGTGTAAAGGGCCATGCATGTTAATAATTATAATACAGTTGGCGTGAAGCTGTGGCCCAGGCCCCCTGAAGTCCTGTGGTTGCTTGACCATTCATTCAGAATCCCTTCTGATAATGGAACCCTTAAGGGAAATATCTTATTTGATCTCTGAACCTCTGTAACTTTTGGGGAATTCTCAACGTTTGTTCAACTTCAGATATCGATGAGTGTGCCACAAGCAATGAGACTCTCTGCTCTCAAATCTGTGTCAACACCATTGGCAGTTACAGATGCGAATGTCATGAAGGCTATATCCGGGAAGATGATGGGAGGACTTGCACCAAAGGAGACAAAGGTATATACTAGCGTGCAGTAATATCCTGGGCCAAATATAGCCCAAGAAAACTGACCCATCATAGAGAGGGAGCTGTGGAAATGTAATACAGCCAATGCCAAATTCAGGTGCCCTGGCATAACAGAACTTAATTTGGCCCATTGGCTGAGATTACTAAAAAGCAAGTGAACAATCCAAAGGCTGTACCATGCTTCCATAGTCCTCTGTCCATGGTGCTCCTAGGGACAGTCACTGTCTAGAAAACCCCTATGGTTTCTGTGAAAACCCCTATGGTTCCCAGTAATCTGTGATTGCTCTTTGTAGCTCTGGTCTCCCATTGAACAGGGGCTCCACAGGGTTTTGGGACTAGCCTCTCACTGTCTGTTCTGCAGGGGGGCAAAATACACTGCCCTCTGGCTGATGGCATGTTTGGGAAGAAAACCCCTGTAGGAGAACCTCTTGGTGATTTCCTCTCCTTTAGCCATGGGAGGGGGCAACCAGGTATTGTCTCATGATGTGATCCATAGAGAAGATATTTGTACCTCATTCGGTTAGGGTGACCATACAGCAAATGTGAAAAATCAGGACAGGGGGTGGGAGGTAATAGGAGCCTATATATTAAAAAAAAAAGACTATCCCTATAAAATTGGGACATCTGGTCACCCTACATTCGGTGGACTTGAAATAGTGTTGATAAAAATATTTTTACATTCATGGCAAACCTAGGTTCTCATCAACTAGACCACTATGTAATAATGTAAAACATCTACGTGAGCATAAGTCTTTTACTGCCCCTGAGATACTGTACTCTTGTGTTCGTTCCTAGGGCAATTCCCGTGGCTTGTTCTGGAAGTACCTTTTCCCTGTAATTAGCATTAAATGAACTGTCATGTCTGCATGTGAGAGGAGTGCAAATGAAAAGCTAATATTTTGAAGCATGTGGAAAACATTCTCCCTGGAGGGGAAGAGTGGGTGAATAACGAATCTTGCTCTTATTACTTAATTTAGGCCACTTTGTCTGAAACACATAAAATACTTGCAGCTAACATAATAATAATAAGCCAAATCCAATTTATACAGGCGTAACTAAGAATAGAATTTAGTCCAGTGTGGGATCTCACTTAGAGGGAAAATGAGCCAGATTCTGACCTCCATAAAGCCAAAATCACTTAAGTGGATTTAGACTGTATTTACAGACTGAGGCCAATGACATTAGCAGATGGCCCAATGTTAGAACTTTTGAGCTTTCAGGCAGACACCAAAATCGTACCTGGAGATTCAACTTATGTTTTAATAATCTAAATCAGTAGGCTAAATTCCATCTGTGACTAGAGCTCTTGAATTCCATGGCACTGAAGTTAATTGCATGGCACTGTTGCAACAGAGATCAGAATTTGTTCCAATAAATATAGAATGTTGAGCTTTTGGGCTTTGTTTTGTTTTATTTGAACATTGGTATTAAATATAAAAGTGTTTGCCATCATCCAATGCCTTTAAATTAATAAAGTTTGGGATAATTTAAGTCAACCACAGATATAAAAAGTTAGCAACAGAGGAAATAAAAGAAAAACTGAAAACATTTTTTGATGAACAATAGGTTACAGTTGGTTCACCTGTTAATGACTGAAAGTACATTTTATATCACTGACTCTTCCAAACCCCAGCTGGACAATAGGCACAAAGATTTTGTAATTTTTATTTGTCCCATTGAAAACATGTATCTGGAGCATCCCAGTAATCTGTGATTGCTCTTTGTAGCTTTAAAACATTTCTAATTGTTTCATTTATAAAGATGTCATTAACGAAACATGTGTGTGGTCACTAATACCCTTGCAGATATTTTTATAATTAACATTTCCTCTGTAGTTCAAGCTTTCTGACAGAGGAATGTCCATAGCAGTCAGGATTACTGACTGTTCAAAATATTCTAGGCATTTGTAAATGAACTTCAACTATCTTCAAAGAGCAGTTTGTAACACAATTTTCTTTTCACTATAATCCATGTCTCCTGTGTGGTGTAGGACACCATCTCTCAAACAGTTACCAGCAGCAGTTGGAGAGGCAGCACACAGAATCTAAGGGCTACATTCTGCTCTGTTACACCAGTGTAAATCTAGAATAATTTCACTGATTTCAGATCTAAATGAGAGCAGAATTTGGCCTTAGCTATTTTTTCATTAAGCACACTAGCCTGCAAAATACTGGCCAGAATGCAGAACAAGAAGATTTTCAGCAGCTGACTTCTAGGTCTATAAATTATGTGCCACCTTGTGGTAAATGTAAGTTCCTGCACCATTATAAAACAGCAACACATTTAAGTTGTAATAACCTTATATAGAACTACAGTAGAGTCGCATTATATTGGTCGCTGGAACACTAAGCCAGATTTTCTGATAATATTTTGTATGAGACAACATAAAAACAGACAAATTTGACATCTCACCATAATTCCAAATATAACATACCTTACACAGAGAGTTAATAATAATGTGTTTCCTCTGCAATGCCAGAAGAATTACACTCTTTGGCCCTATCCTACTAGCAGTGGATTGGATTAAATATGTTGAAGATTTGTACATCAGGCACCAAAAGGGGCTGCATCCGTGCTGCTTCAGCAATCATTTTTCATATTACAGAGACAATACAGTTACACACTCAAAAGAGGACAAACTAAACCTTCTCTGCAGTCTGAGCCCAGATAATACAACACAGATGATAAGCTAAACAATCTCTGTGCAAAGAATGCATTCAGGACAGCTCCCTGTAGAGATCTCCTCCTGGCAGTATCTCTCTCTCTTCCAGCATAAGCAAGATCGTGACTTCCAGCATATGCTAAGGAAACATACTGCCTCTCCAAGCAGTTTTCTTATCAATAGCAGCTGCAGGGCTCACCAGTAACGAGGTAAAAGGCTCTGAAGAAGGCCAACAAAACATCATGTGAGCTGAACTTAATTGTTTGTACTGTAGGAGGCCCTATAAGATGGGACAGGTTCAAAGGGACTCTGTCAAGTTTTATACAATGAAAACCATTTATTTAAACAACCCACTGAAGTGTTGGTGAACCCTGGGGTTGCCAAGATTTACTCTGCCTGAATTCAGTATCTGCACCAATGATGACTGCCTCAGAATCTCATTGCTTCCTTGACCAATGGGCATGACCCAGACGGATTCTGGTTCTATTCAGAAGTGGACACATTCTAGATCTGATGTCTGGGATCACAAGGTAGTGATGGATGACTGTTTTCATGGTCAGAACATCACCTCCCTTTGGTGTAAATCAGAGGAATCCTGGCTTGCACAAGTTGGGAAGCAGAAGTAGGGAGATATCTTATCCCTGTTCTCACCAGCGAGTTGGATTTTGTTTTGATGGTCACAGAGACTAATGGATCCAACTGGATTCACACAATTCTCTGCAGCACGATCCTTTCCAACTATTAGACCACCTCACTGGTAGCCGCAGTCAACTATTATAACCATATTTTGTTGATCACAGGCCTTTGCTCTACATCAGTTGTACTGATGAACTGGATTATATATTAGAATTAGGGGCGAATTCGGTGTTTCTTATACTCCACTCAGTCCCACTGGTTCCAATGGGATTGCATGGGGTTTAAAGACAGCGGAGAAATCTGGCAGTTTTTTCTCTATGACTGTTGTTGCTTTCAGCAACGTTTCTCAACACAGTCCAGTCATCGGGGGCGGGGGGTGGAGGGAGGATGAACTCATTGGGATAAAATAAAAATTGAAAGGGACTTTGGTTTAATACTTGTTCCAAACCAACATTTTTACTGTAGTTTAAAAACAGACAAGCCTAATTATCTTTTTATTTTTAAAATGATGCATGCCTCTGCAATTCCTGCTTTTGTCTAGAAATACTGGCATCAAAATATTCACATTTTTAAAAAGATGTTGAAAAGTTGGGAGAAGGTGCAGAATTTGAGGTCTGGAAAAAAATGCCTTGCAGGGAAAGACTGAAAGAGCTCAGTCTGTTTAGCTGATCAAAAAGAAGATGAAGAGGTGACTTGATTTCTGTGTATAAGTACTTTCACAGGAAGAAAACTTTGGCGATTGAAAGGCTCTTTAATCTAGCAGAGAAAGGCATAGCAAGAACCATTGGCTGGACATTAAAGTCAGACGCATTCAAATGGAAAACAAGGCACAAATTTATAACTGTGCAATGGAACAAACTACCAAGAGAGGTGGTGGATTCTCCATCTTTTGATGTCTTCGGATTAAGACTAGGTGCCTTTCTCAAGTATATGCTTTAGCCAGACACAAGTTATTGGGCTGAGCACAGGGGGTAACTGGGTGAATTTTATGGCCTGTATTATTCAGGAGGTCAGTCTAGATGATGTAATAATCCCTTCTGGTCTTAAATCTATGAATCTGTGGAGAATATGATGGGGGAAGCTGTTCTCCTGGTGTTACCATCTAGGAAGCACTGGAAAGCTCACAAAGAAGCCTGGTATTTCAAGCCAAAAAAAGGACTGAATAAAATTCAGAGGAGTATTTGAGGGATGTTCCAGTGCCCAATGCAATCAGTGAAAAGATTCCTATTGGCTACCGTGAGTGTTAGATGAGGCACTTGAAAAGCATATGAGTGCTTAGATGCTTGTCTGAATCTCCTAATCTTTTGACTATTCATCGCTAATTCTGATACCCTTAATACTGATGATCAGCTAACTTTACCTCCTCTTTATCATTTTCCTCTTCGTGCTTTAGGACAATGAAGTACGGGTTTGGGGCACGTTTCTGATCTGACATGCCAAGATAAGAAAAATAAACCTCTCTCTCTTAAAGGCAGAACTGCTTGTTGCAGTGGATCCCAAAAGGCTTCCTGGATGTGGAGTCTGGTAGAATAATCCTACAGAAAAATCAATTGGCTGTGAAGCTGTATTAGTATCCTGGTGTATTACTAAGGTTAAGATTCTGTCATGGGTATTTTCAGTAAAAGTCAGGTACAGGTCGTGGGCAATAAACAAAAATTCACAGAAGCTCACAACCTGTCTCTGTTTCCGTGGTCCCAAGGCTGGCTGCAGCACTGCTCCGGCGGCCGCAGGGCAGACGGCAGGTCACCTGTTCCAGCGGTTCCCCCTAGCTGCTGTTCTGATGGCCTGGGGGCTGGTTGCCAGCCAGCTGTTCTGGCGTCCACTGCTCTAGCAGCCCCAGTGCTGATCGCTGGCCAGCTGTTGTGGTGGCCCCTGGGGTGACCTCTGGTCAGTTGTTCGGCAACCCAGAGTGGCCACCTGTCAGCTGTTCTGGTAGCCACTGCTCCAGCCCTGGTCCAGAAAAAGTCATGGAGGTCCCAGAATGTCACAGAACCTGTGACCTCTGCGACAGAATTGTATCCTTATGTATTACAGAAGAACATAGTGAAATTTGAACAAAGGGGAATGATGTGAATTTTTTTACATTGGACAGAGTAAATATATATATAACCAAAAGTCAAGTCCTTAATACTGTACTAAAAGAAAGCCTGTTTGTATTGTGACAGGGTCAGGCCAGATGGCTACAGGAGAGTGAAAGAAGGCAGATATATTAGCCCCAGGTTAAGTAGGTCCCCTTTCCCTGAGTAAGGTAACAGGGAAGGTTCCAGAACAATCAGGAGCTTTCTGGAAACAATTAAGGCAGACAGGCTGATTAGAACACCTGCAGCCAATAAAGAAGCTGCTAGAATCAATCAAGGCAGGCTAATCAGGGCACCTAGGTTTAAAAAGGAGCTCACTTCAGGTGCACGTGTGAGGCACTGGGAGCAAGAGGAGCTAAGAGGGTGTGCTGCTGGAGGACTGAGAAGTACAAGCGTTATCAGACACCAAGAGGAAGGTCCGGTGGTGAGGATAAAGAAGGTGTTTGGAGGAGGCCATGGGGAAGTAGCCCAGGGAGTTGTAGCTGTCATGCAGCTGTTACAGGAGACACTATAAACAGCTGCAGTCCACAGGGCCCTGGGCTGGAACCTGGAGTAGAGGGCAGGCGCAGGTTCCCCCCAAACCTCCCAACTCCTGATCAGACACAAGAGGAGTTGACCCGGACTGTGGATTCTACCAGAGGGGAAGATCTCTGAGGCGAGCAAATCTGCCAATAAGCGCAGGACCCACCAAGGTAGAGGAGGAACTTTGTCACAGTATCTAGTGTTGCAGTTTTATTTTTCAAAAGCACATTTATGAAAACATGACCCAAGCAATTATATTAAAGTTTGTTTTCAAATGGGCAAGTATAACACAATAGCTAAGTGTGCTGCTGCTGGTCCATTTAGAGGCAAACAGCCTATTATTGCTACTAGAGTTCCTCCATTAACTCCAGTAGTAGAAATCTGTACCATGATTCTGAAGGTCCAGAGTTTGAACCCTACTATTGGCTCTTGTGGCTGATCATTACGCAAGCTGCATATGGGACAACTATTAAAACAATAATTTTGTTTGTGCTGCTAAAGTGATTAGCACTGTGTGAGGCCAACAATAATAAGGTTGCAATGCCTATTTTCAGGGTTATTCTGCAGATGCCGCAACAGATTCATTCCTACATACCTAACGGTTATAGTGACCTTTTCTCTAACTTGGCTGTAAACTTTTACCACGAATCCCAATTCTCAGCCCTGTTCGCTCTTGCAGCTCCATTGCACAGCAGAATAATCTGTGCTGATAAAGACCGGTTGTGTGTAAATTGAATAAGACTGTCACGTTGCATGGGGGCTGAGTGTAATTCACAGTGTATGAAAAGTGGCCGTTGGAGGGGATTGTAAATCATTTCAGATCTATAGGGCTGGCCTAGTGTAAATGCAGAGATGAAAGTACAAGTGTAAACATTTTCAGATATAAAAAAGGAAAAGGGCATTTAGGACTATTAACTGGAAACAGCTGCGTTTAAAATGTGGGCTGCCTCTGTGAAATTGCTCAGCCTTACATTGTGATTCATAATTGAAAAGTTGGTAATGGCATGAGCCTCTCTTCCTTTCACACTATTGGGTAGTCTCAAAACCTCAAAGGCTGTTCTATGGCACAGTAGCTTTTGCAACTGCTGTATGCTTTTCTTTCCTTTGGGTTTTCTGCCCTTTTAAAATGTATTGGAAATTTTTTTAATTTTAGCTGGGCTTTCTGAGAAGGCTGACAACGTGGTGAAAGCAGGAACCTGTTGTGCCTCTTGTAAGGAATTTCACCAGATAAAGCAGACGGTTTTACAACTAAAACAAAAGGTACAAACATTTTGTCAGTCCCATCGTTACGTTATACATTTTAACAGTATAATTAGAGACTAGAAACAGCCGCAGTTCTTCCTAGGGTCAGGCTTGACAAAGCCCTGGCTGGGATGATTTAGTTGGGGATTGGTCCTGCTTTGAGCAGGGGGTTGGACTAGATGACCTCCTGAGGTCCCTTCCAAGCCTGATATTCTATGATTCTATGATTTCTTAGAGGGTAACTTTAAACATACCAGTGTTGATGAATCACAGCCACATGAGGCTTGTGTTCATGAAATTGAGTATAAAGTTTTAAAATCATGTGTGAATGGCAGCAATTGCTATTCCACTGACCTCATCCGAACAGATTGCTAATCATATCAAATTCAGTGGTAGCTTTGAGATATGGACAGATGCCCACCGTGGGCTAGGATAAGACCATGAAATCCAGTTCCACTTACAAGGGTTTGAACCCAGCAGTGTTGACAAGCTGCGTCATCTTTTCCCCTTTAATTCCTTCCAAATACACAACATTTAATGAGAACAGCTTATAAAATAGCAATGCTGGCTGTAAACAAACAACGTGAGCCTACACAGAACAGGTATAGCCAGTACAAATGTAGTTTTGTCAAAGTGAAACCTTTTACAGGAACCAGGGCTGGCTCCAGGCACCAGTGGAGGAAGCAAGTGCTGGGGTGGCACATGCTAAGGGGTGGCATTCTGTCCATTCTTGAGGCAGCACAGTCCAGGCTTTTTCTTTTTTTTCTGCTTTGGCAGTTCGGGCGGCAGTTCCAGTGGCTTTTTTTTTTCTTTTTTTTTTCGCTTGGGGTGATAAAAATGGTAGAGCCGCTCCTGGCAGGAACATGTCAATTTCAACTACATTTTGGTGGAAGGAGGTCTAAGTGATTCATTTTGACTTTCTCCTTACATTTTGGTAATATTCATTTGGACTTTCCTGTTTCATTTTATTTCATTTCCACTTTTCTATTTTAATATTCTAATTTTAATATGTTATTTTTTTTATTTTGCAATCTGACATTATTGAAACAAAACGTTTTGATGGTTTAGAAGGAAAATTTTTAGGCATTTCTGTTGTGTGGGAAAGTTGGAAAGTTTAGCTTTTCTTTCTGATTCGGAACTACACATTTTGAAATGTTGCCGTTTCCCACAGAACAGAAATTCCATTTTCCAAGCAGCTCTCGTTAGAAGTAATATTAATTTAATGAGAACAGCTTATAAAATAGCAATGCTGGCTGTAAACAAACAACATTAAAGAAAATGACAAGTCATTGTGTGCTACTATGTGCAACTATTTACAGTACATATGGCTCTTTGAATGGGCTGGTTGCCCAGTTATTTGTTCCCAATTTATTTGTTCCCAATTGAGAAACCTGGCATCAAATCCTGTACTAAGTATCCTGCTCTCAGATTTGGTGGGTATTGTAAACACTTAAGCTTGTGTGCTTATCTCCATTGGTAATTAAGTTTTGTCTATAGCAGGGGTAGGCAATGGCACATGAGCTGATTTTCAGTGGCACTCACACTGCCCGGGTCCTGGCCATCGGCCATGGCTCTGCATTTTAATTTAATTTTAAATGAAGCATCTTAAATATTTTAAAAACCTTATTTACTTTACATATAACAATAGTTTAGTTATATATTATAGACTTATAGAAAGAGACCTTCTAAAACGTTAAAATGTATTACTGTCACATGAAACCTTAAATTAGAGTGAATAAATGAAGACTCAGCACATCACTTCTGAAAGGTTGCAGACCCCTGGTCTATAGCAAAATATACTGGCTGATCAGGAGTGACTTTCTGGACTTAGAATTGTTTTACGAGAATAAGGTACGTATGCATGGAGGAAAAGATTAGCAAACAGAAAAGAAGGCCTTCTAACAGAGGCATGTACAAGAACTTTAATGCCTAGGCCCTGCCTATCTAGGTTGCCTTTATCTCATTACCCCGAGGGCATTCTGCACCAAAAAATTAAAAATTCTGCACACAATATTTTAAAATTCTGCAAATTTTATTTGTCAAATAAGTGTGGAGGGTCCAGCATGGCATTGGGAAGCACAGGCCAGTGACAGCACAAAGATGGGAGGTCACTGTACAGCTCTTCCCCAGGACACTGACTCAGCGGTGAGGCTGTACCAACCCTGACACAGCACAAGGAGCAGGCCTGCCCCAGAAACTCCTGAGGGCCCTTCCCCTCCATGCCAGGTGCACCAGGTGTGGGCAAGCAGGCTCAGCAAGGCAGGATCCAAGTGTGAAGAGGCTTAGTGTGGGGGGATCCAAGTGGGGTTGAGAGGGTTCTGTGTGGGGCAGTCTGGGTGTGAGCAGCTCAGTGAGGGATCCGGGTTGGGGTGGGATCTGGATGCAAAGGGGTTTGTTAGGGAGTTCTGGGTGCAACGGTAATGGGACCGTGCAGGGGGGTCCAGGTGAAGGTGTTTTGGGCTCAGCGGGGGGGGAAGGCTGGTCGTGGGGGGGATAGAGCTTGACAGGGGGTCTGGGTGTGGTGGGTCCAGATGCTGGGAGAGTGGAGCTCAGTGGGGTAAGGATACAGGTGCAGCTGGTTGTGGCTCAGTGGGGTGGGGAAACAGGTGCAGGTGGCTCGTCGGGGTGGGCCAGGTGCAGGGTGAGGGGGGCTCCTCTGGGGGTTCTGGGTGTGTGTGGGGAGTGAGGCTTGGTGGGAGGGTCTGGTTACGAGGTGGGTCTGGATGCATGGAGGTTGGGTGGAGGGGGGAGCAGCTCCCTGTACAATGATCCCTTCCCCTGCAGCTGAGGAACGTTGGATGCTGGAAGCAGAGGAGTGTTGGGAGTTTGCAGAGCTTTCTACCGCCGGGGAGACCCACTCCGAGATTTCTGACACAGTCCCGTATGCTGTGCGGGGGAAAAGGAAGTCCCGTCCTCCCCAGCCCAGCCAGGACTAGCAACTGAGAGTGGCGCAGGGTAGGAGCCACCAGCCGGGTCTTCCCCAGTCTTGCCCCACAGTGATTCACCTCTCTGCCAGCTGCCCTTGGCATCCAAAATATACTGCTTGGGAGGGTTGCATGACCACTCCTGTGGCTTCCCCATCAGAAAGTCATTTTTCTGCAGGGAAGCAAAGAAATCTGCGAGGGACATAAATTCTGCAGTGGCACAGAATTCTCCCAGGAGTATTTCATATAACAATCCACTACAGGCTGAGGCATCACAGATGGCAGAGCCAAGAAGTAATAGGGCTGGATCAAGACAGAGATGCCACCTTGAATGGTTTCTCCGGTGGGACTCAGTGTCACCATGATGTACTAGTGCAACACCCTGACTGCAGAGTTGTGCTGACCCTGAACCTTGCAATATTCAGGATAGCTCCAGTGAAACTGGGATGAGCAAGTTGAAGAATGCAAAACGAGTTGTCAAAATTTATAAAAAAATATATCAGTCAGCAATCCAGTGCTTGGAATCAGTGCAACATAGTACCTTATGCACATCTGCTCACCCAGACATATGTAAGCATCTTTATTAGAAATCAGTGTTACACATCAGTCCAGTCAAACCATGTCAAAATCAACTAGTCTACAGTTCTCATAGGAACCCCTCAAAGCTACAATATGTAACATGAAACACTGATGGTGTGAGGATCTTGTTTCTAGCACTAAAAATGTATCCACACAAATCTTTACACCGAGACAGAAAAAGGTAGGCTGTGAGGAAAGGTTGGATTTTGAGTTATGGAAGGAGAAAGCCAAGGTCATTTTGGACAAGTATCCCAGTCCATCCAAAGAATGAAATATGAATTAGGTCAGTGAGTGTAGTTAATCCCTAAGAGGATAACAGTTTTCAACATCAAAAACACATGGTTTGGCACCAATTTGTATAACAGGCAGTTTTTGGCTAGGAGATATACAAGTTAGTGAACTAGACCCGGGACTCACTCACTTGACATGTTTGGTGCATGTCTCAGGTCCAGCTGACTCAGTGAGGAGGCACGTGTGTATTCTGGCTTTGCAGATATGTGATTTTTTTTTTTACTTACTAAATTATTTAATAAAAAGGCTTGTTGACAGTACAAGTCTTTTTTTTTTTTACCCAGTAACAGAAGACGTTTTTATATTCTGTTCATGTCGATCCTTTACAGTTACACACATATATTCCTGTCTGGCTGTTCAGAACATAAACTGAAGAATTGGTCATTGTAATGACTATAATGAGTGGCATTTGTATAGCAAAGTAACCTCCAGGCCACAAATTGAAATAAAATCTATATTGAGGAAATTAATTAATCCATCACTCAAATGTGACCATCAATGGCGTAAAACATTCCATGCTTTTCAACAGTGCATATAAATGCTACACGGCTGCTTAGTCCAGCTGAAACTTGAGACTGGCAGAATTTTACTTACTAGTTTGAATGTATAGAGACGCTGGGTCTGAGACACCTAGAACCCTCCTGCCAAAAGTGGTAGGGAAATTTTAACGATCACAAGTGGTCAAGACTTGGTTCTAGTTCTCAGTCTAAAAGTAGCATTGTTGGCAGAATGTAGCCCCAAAACTGTGCTGGGGCATTGGTTTAATACGTACACAGAGAGAAGAATTTCATTTACAGAGTCACCACTGTCACTTCCTGCAGCATTTAGCTGGTTCTTCTATGCTTCCCAACCAAGTGGTAGCACTGCCCAAGATTACAAGCTTGTATAACCCACTGAGCAGTGCGTGTTATATATCCCTCTTATGCTTAATCCACAGAGGCTGGGGGTCTGATACAGACCCCTTCGCACAGAACCTTGTTATTTAGCTCAAGCTGTAGCAACTCATCCTTTTGGCTCAGGAGATCCAAGGTTCAACCCTTGGGTAATAGCTAAAATAGCGGCTGGCACACCTGCAATCCATAAATTAATTGATGAGGGAAATATTTTAATTTAAAGCAAAGGATAAAAGTGCAATGCCCTGCCGGCATCTGTGCTTCCTCTGGGGCTCCTGGGAAATATCCCACCCTGACCATTCAACTCCTTCCCCTTCCCAGAGTGTAAGCTGCACTTGAGTTTTGGCCTGTGCCCCAGGACAGACAAGCTAGCTGAGGTGTACAGCACCACCGCACTCGGCTGAAAGGGTGTTGTGTGTGGACGGGAGCCAGATTAGGGACAACACCCGGGTAAGAGCCTGCGTTAGCTCTGCAGTAAAGAAAAACCTTTGGACTCCAGACAGCCCAGCTGCCGTATGTGGTGTTGTGGAATGCAGGGCCGGCTCCAGGGTTTTTGCCGCCCCAAGCGGCAGGGGAAAAAAAAATGCCGCGATCATTCTTTGGCGGCAATTGGGTGGCAGGGCCTTCCCTCTGAGAGGCCCTGAGGGACTGAAGAGCCGGACCTGCCTCCCCCTTCCATTGGCCGCCCCAAGCACCGGCTTGCTGTGCCGGTGCCTGGAGCCGGCCCTGGTGGAATGACAGCAGTGAAGGCACTGAGTGTGAGCCGCAAGAAGGCTTAGCGGGCTGATTAACAGACAGGGAGAGACTGGATTGGGTTACACAATCACTGTCCCTGGTTGACAGCCCTAAAACAGGCCTCAAACAAGGAGCTGAGCAAGGGGCTCATCAGATGAGGTGTGACCAGTGTCAGATGAGAGGGGAGGATAAGAGCAAATCCTTCTACACACACATTCCCATTCCTCGAAAATACAGTTCTCTTCTTTTCTTTAAAGAAACTAAATTAGGACACTTGGTCCTATTTCCTCTCTCTCTGTCTTGGCTGCAGCCTTAGGGCTGTAGATACTGTGGAGTTACAATGAGTGAGAAGGAGAGGAGAGGACGTGACCTGGGCCCCCGTGGCTTTGCCACTGTCTTGTTGTGTGACGTATGGCAAGTCATTTGACCTGCCTGTGTCTCAGACACTAAAACAGACACTAACACTTAGTTCCATCCCAGGCTTAAGTCATTAATGCTTGCAAAATGCCTCCATCCCTTGATGGAGATGCTTGCATAAAAGTTGCTGCATATTACAGGCACATAGTGTTACCATCTCCTTACATTAACAGCCATAGGTTTATACCATTGCCAGGTGAGTGTATGTCAACAATTGATAGCAATTAACTAGAGGAGTCCTGAGACCATCCGATTCAATGAATTCCACGTGGCTGGTCAAATTAACGCCAGATAACAAGAATCATTATGCTTTAGAATACAGCTGTCTAATGCAAATGTGAAGGAATCAAACACTGGAATAGCCAGTCTGCCCTTATGCGTCTAGTATTGCAGGATTGGGGCTTTGTACTGGAAGCACCTAGAAGCAGTGAAATATGTCTTGGTTTGTGTCTGTACAACAACTAGTACAAGTGAACCCCAAACCTGACAGGGCCCTTGGGAACTGCCATAATATAAATAATAGTGAGAATATTAGTAATAAATACTTCATCTGCATAAATACTTCCTCTGCATCTTTAAAGTTTCACTCACTTTGTTTCCAGAGAAACTTAACAAGGCTTGTAATTGAAATTGATAGAATAGAGTGGATCTACAACCCTTTCTCTTTTTTCCCCCTCAGGTTGCTTTGCTACCAAACAACGCTGCCGACCTTAGCAAACAAATCACTGGTGAAAAGGTGCTTGCATCTAATGCCTATATACCAGGTCCCCCTGGACAACCAGGACACCAAGGCCCTCCAGGTAAGATGCAAGCCGGGAGAAATCAAATATAAAATCGTGATATGAACAAAAAGCTTTTCATTTAATATGATTCTAAGTGTGCAACATTTTTCTTTTAAAATTGATTTTATCTGCCAATCCACCACATCACAATCTGACAGTGCCATCTGTAGCTTTCCCATTTTCTCTTCATCAAACATTTCTTCACATCTAAAACCTACTAGTCCTATAGACATTTTTTACCCCATCTCTTCCTGGGGTGACTCATATATTTCAGTCACCATTTCTTATTTTTGTAACTCAGCCTGAAACTGTCCTCACCTCATTTCAGAAATGCCTCTTACTTTAGCCCATTCTCATTAGCACAATAGGAAATGTGCTTTTAATTTGCAAGGGTTCAAACAAGCCTTTTTCCTATGATACTTTTACATGGATTCATTCATTGGTTTAGTGCCGATTTCTGGTCTCAAACGCATTAGAAAACAAAAACAAAACTCCACTGAGACACTGCATTTTGTCTCGTTTGGGGTTGAAACCATGAGAAATCACAGAGTTTATAAAACTATAATTCATCCCTGATACCTTCAAGCTAAGGTCAAATATGCTAAAAGATTCACTAACTTTGATTAACTTAGGTCTAATTTTGGATTAGTAACAAAACCAAGAGAGTTCTACCTGGTTCTGGGTTTCATTAGGAAGTTTTGCAGAGCTCTAGCTGTATTCCTTAGTTGGTTTGATTTCTTATCTACTTAATTGATTCCTATCATTACTGTCTCTTTTATTCTCTGAGTAGAAAAAATCTTTGCTTTATTTTCTTGGAGGAGAGTGTCTTCAGTCTACGGTATGTCATCAGTGCAAAGACAATATCATTTTAGACCCTTCTTCTGGCTAAGACTCTGACTGCAATGTACTGTTTATAATCTTCTTGAAATCATTCTGAACAAGGCTTGACTCTAGTCTCTACACTTCTTCCATCTAGTTTCTCAATGACCTGCGCTGTCCAAGGTACTGTAGAATTATCTTTTTCTAGTTGAAAATTATCTATGCTAACCTATTTCCTGTGTGATTAGTGATCAAGTAGGCTGGAATTTTCAAATGGAATGACACACTAACTCACTGGGAGTTGGGTGTCTGGCTCCTTTGCAAACCCTAATCATAAACATTTTTAGTTCTGTTTTCCAGCTCATTGTTTGACTTTCATTTCTTGTGCCCCTCATGTCCATGCACTATGAAGAGGAATGCATCATCTGCTGGTTATAAAGCAGTTCAGCCAGATACCATATTAGTGTTGCTTATTATGTGAACATTGTTTCAGACATGATGTTTACTTGTGAGAGGCAAAGAAAGGCAGTGTTTCTCTTGATCTATATATACTTAATTTGTCTTGCTTCGCCTCTTAAAAGTATATTTTGTACTGAGTCAACAGTCACCTGGTAGCTGATGAGTATAAGAAGTGGAATGGAAGAACAGTACACGTTTCTGCTCATGTATCAGGTAGAAGAAAGATGAAACTCATCACCCATAAAAGTAGGCTAAGCTTGAAAGTCCTGATTGTTTCTGTGCCTCTCCTCTGTAGAGCCTTAAATTCACCTGTGATGGGTTTGGTCACAGAGACCCCCTTGAGGCTGTCACATGACGTGCTGGAATTACCTCTGAGCCTGTTTTTCACTGTCAGCTTGGGACTCCAGAACCCTGCCTTGTTGAGCCAGACACACTAGTCTGCTGCAACACAGACCTAGGTCAGGTCCATGCCCCAAAAGCTGCAGACTTTAACCAAAAACTGCTCAGCAAGTCACCTATCTCACCCAGACACCCAGCTCCCAGTGAGATCCAAACCCCAAATAAATCTGTTTTACTCTGTATAAAATTTATACAGGGTAAACTCATAAATTGTCCACCCTCTATAACACTGATAGAGAGAGATGTACAACTGTTTGCTCCCCCAGGTATTAATCACTTACTCTGGGTTTACTAATAAACAAAAGTGATTTTATTAAGTATAGAAAGTAGGATTTAATTTGCTTCAAGTAATAACAGACAGAACAAGGTAAGTTACCAAGCAAAATAAAACAAAACACGTAAGTCTAAGTCTAATACATTAAGAAATTGAATACAGGTAAATCTCAGCTTCAGAGATGTTCCAATAAGCTTCTTTCACAGACTAAACTCCTTCCTAGTCTGGGTCCAATCCTTTCCCCTGGTACAGTCCTTGTTAGTTCAGCTCAGGTGGTAACTAGGCGATTTCTCATGACTGGCAACCCCCTTTGTTCTGTTCTACCCCCCTTTTATAGCTTTGGCACAAGGCAGGAATCTTTTGTCTCTCTGGATCCCCACCCTCCTTCTAAATGGAAAAACGCCATCAATGGCCCACACTTTGCATAATTACAATAGGACCTCAGGGTAATACTCCATATTTCTAGTTTTAGATACAAGAATGATACATTCATACAAATAGGATGACCACACTCAGTAGATTATAAGCTTTTGAATGATACATTACAAGAGACCTTTTGCATAAAGCATATTCCAGTTACATTATATTCACATTCCAAGCATATTTTCATAAAGAATATGGAGTGCACCATTGCTGCAAGTTTGCTGATGCTTCCTTCTTTACAAGAGGTTTTTCTTTAGTTTAACTTGCCCATTTGCTCTGTGTTGTGTTAGTATTGAGTCATTTCTGCTTTTCCCTTCATTTCCCACTCTTGATATCCCTGACCACCTGTCCGAGAGCAGTTGTGGTCTAGTTCTGTTCATGAGGTTTCCTTAGTTAATGTTTGTGAAGCACATTGAGATCCTGGGATGAAAGTGAAGAATGGTGCTGCTGCTCTGAATAATGTCGTTGTCCCTGACTGCCTTAGTGCTGTGTTTTGGTTTTGTGGAATTACTGCAGCTAATCAGCGAAGTATTATCTTAAAGAAAAGAGAGAAAGGAAAAGGGGAATCCATTAGGGAAATTGTATACTTTGCTGCTGACATTGATATACGAACAGAAAGTCTCTAACTGGGTGTTAACCTTCACTGGATCACTTTTAATTTATAGGGGCCCCGGGACCAAAAGGAAGTCCAGGATTTCCTGGCTCACCTGGACCTCCAGGCCAACCAGGTCCTAGAGGATCAATGGGACCCATTGGACCATCGCCTGACCTATCACATATTAAGCAGGGCAGACGGGGCCCAGTGGTCAGTATTTTACTTTCCTGTCAAGAACATGCCGTGTGTCCTCCCACCCTCCACAAGCACACACAAGCCTTTCCGTTCTTGTGACAATCATTCCTTTGTCTTGCAGGGTCCACCGGGGGCACCAGGGAGAGATGGTACCAAGGTGAGGCCAGAAGTATTAGTCTTTTCCTTTACGCATACATCCCACCATCGCTATCATCAATCTCACTGATGGCTATTGCGGATCAGTTTATTCCAAATACTAAGATAATTTTCCTTTCCCAATATTTGACCATGTTCCCTTCCCCTTCAAAGCCCTTCCACATCTTTCTCTGTTTCCACATCAAGTTCACGCTCCTTAGCCTCACTTTCAAGACCATCCATGCGTTTGCACTGATGTCCTCAGAGTCTCTCTCTCAATCCCTATGCACTGCTGAATCCTCCTCACCTACAAATCCCTTGTGTCCTCATCCCACTCTCTGTTTTATGCTTTTATTTATGTTCCCTGGCTCTTGAAAATGCTTATCCCCAATTCTATGCTGAGCACCTGCCCTTTCCTTCTCCATATCGCTCCTTAAAGAGGACAGTGATCAATTGTCCTCTATGCTCACTGAGGGCAGGACAAGAAGTAATGGGCTTCGTTTTCAGCAAAGGAGTTTTAGGTTAGATATTAGGAAAAACTTTCTAACTAAGAATAGTTAAGCTCAGGAATAAGCTCCCAAGGGAGGTTGTGGAATCCCTGTCATTGGAGGTTTTTAAGAACAGGTTGGACAAACACCTGTCAGGGATGGTTTAGATATACTTGATCCTGCGTCAGTGCAAGGGGATGAACTAATTAACTCTTGAGGTCGCTTCCAGCCCTACTTTTCTATGATTGTATGACCATAGCAGAAAATTAGAATCAAGTCCTTCATCGGGTATTGAGTGCAGTCAAAATGGAACCTGATTCACAAGATAAAATCACTGCTTTGTTTTATCCATGAAGGGTATTTTCCTGCAATTGTTGTGCAGTGAAAACCCCCACTGGTTGCTGGAGGATTTTGTATAGGATAATTACGTGGCTAAAGGTAAAATTTTCAAAAGCACTTAAGTGACTTGAAGCCCAAGTCCCATTTTCAAATGTGACTTAGACACTTAGCAGCCAAAGACCTATTGACTTTTTAAGAGACTCTGGGTGCTAAGTGCCTAAGTCACTTTTGAAAATAGGACTTAGGTTTCAAGTCACTTAAGTGCTTTTGAAAATTTTACCCTGGGTCCTTAATAATAGTCTCAGCTGATGTAAATCAATATAGTTCTATTGAAGTCAATGGCACTACTTCAGTTTACTTCAGGATCTGGCCCACAGGTTTGAAATCATTGCATGGTGGCAAGTTTGGGGTATCTTAAGAAAACTATAATTTTTTTTTTACATAAACTTTCTAGCATGTGCTTCCAAATTGTGTTCAAGGAAAGACGGTGCTCAAAAAAAGTATTCATGTGGGTAATTTCATTTTTAACAGCTGGAACTTAAGTGCTCCTACTTTTAATTGTTTTTATAATGGGATGGCCATCTTATTAAACTTATACATATTGTGTGTGGAGATATCTGTCTCTGGGCCATAAATAAAAACATATTTTAGAAAAGAGAATCACAGCCATTTTGGAAGTAATCAGCCAATTTATCTTTATATGCTCTAATTACTTCTATGATATGAAACTTCTCTTCCTAAAATCCCAGTAGAAAGTGCTCACGTCTCTCACTTCTGTTGTTACATGCATGAAATGTATTTAGTTCTTCATACTGATTTCTGATCTCTATCTTCCCTCTGCTGCAATTTCTGCCTCTTCCATCTGACTGATCCAAGTCTTCTAATTCCTCACGCTTTTTTCTTGGTGACTATGGCTCAGGTATGCAAAGGTATTTAGGGGCCTAATTTCCATGGGAATTAGTCACCTAATGCCTTTGAGTATCAGGGCCTATGTCCTTCTGATCCCTTTTTTCCTAGGGCTTCTTTTTTGGTTGTTTTTTTTTAGTCTGGTTTTCTATCTTAAGAGATTGTGCAAACATGGCATTTCCTGTTGATCTGAATACCTTCAAACAAAAAACCCCAAATTGTATTTGGAAAGCTTTTGTCTTACATGTATAACAAATGGTAGCAAACACTTAGTTTTACATGTGTCTGGGGACCCAAAACATCAACTCTTCAATCAAATTATTATTATGGTGCTATAATAAGTGAGTAAAGTCTTTCTCCTCTAGTGAAATGTGATTTCCTCTGTGGTCAATACTCTCTCCTTGGTTGTATTTTTTATGATGAACTCTATAAATCATAAAAATCAGTGAATGTCCTTAAGAACCAGCACCGATTTTTGACTGACAATTACTATTTATTATTTTTAAAATAAGTTAAGGCTATTGGAAAGCTACTGGTGCCATTTTGTAAACCTTGTTTTCTACAAACCTTTCAGAAATTGATTGCTTCTGTAGATCCTTGTGCCAGCCAAGATTTGAAATTTTGTCCTCGGGGTATTTAATAGGGTGTAAGTTTACAGGTTGCTGAGTGTGGTTGTGGAAAGCATGGAGACACAAGCAATAATGCATGTACTCAGTAATTGCTCTGTGTTAGTGCTTCTGCCTAGTGAGGAGGAATATGTGAAAACCTCTACACCTACAGTGAACAAGCCCCACTGAATTGGGAGAAAGTGGGTGAGCGTGTAGCCAGGGCATCAGTTCTTAAATCCAGTGGGTGCATAGCAGCCACTTATAGAATATTTATACATGCTTCTGAGCTGTACATAGAAGTGAGAATTGAGACAGCCATGAAGACCAGCCTCTGACAAAGAAATGTGTCTGAGGTTTCCATGCAACCCCTAGCTCTCACAGCCAGCTGCTAATTCCCTCATGGCATATGCTGGGCAAATGCTCTAGCTGGCCTAATAGCCTGCAGCACCTGTGTAACCCACTGGTCAGAGAGTGTGGCAGGTCCCCCAGTGTGCCTGGGATATGCGTCTATTACAGACTGAACTAGGGAGGCTTGGCTCTTTAGCTCAAGCTTTTAGGAGCTTTTGCTTGAAGTTCTGGCGGTCTCTGATTCAATCCTCTGTATGTAGGCTAGATGGAAGCTGCCCTACCTGTTCCTCTTAGTTTACATCACCTTATTGGAGGAAGCCTATAGTTACCAAGGGATTCTTGATCCACAGGGATGAATGAGTGCCTCAGTTGAGGCAAAGCTATGTCATTTTCTGCTTGCTTTAATCACAGCTAATTAAAATGGTATTTATTACAGGGGGAGAGAGGAGCACCAGGACCAAAAGGGCTACCTGTAAGTATCACTGCCAGCCAACCAGGATTTCCACAGTAGAGAAAGGACATGATCTAGTAACAATGTCATAGTCAGATACCTACGGTGAAAGCAATCCCTCTATGTCTCTGTTACTGTATCAGTATTTTGTACCTAAATGTTTCATCAAGCCTAGCGTACCCTGTTCTCTCTTCAGTGGATACGCTGCATCGCCATGCCATCATGGTGTACTGTACATCGCTAGAAGGCACTGTCCTGGGACATCTTCCATGGAACTAGTTAGCTTAATAATAGTATATGGCAGTAACAGATGCTTGATTGGGACAGCATTAGCAAACAGTTTGCTTAAAAGGAACACCAGCCAGTAAGAAGGGATTAATTGGGGTTTGGTGCAATTAACAAATAAAGATTAAAAGAAGAAAAGAGAGAGAGATGCAATGCAGAGTATTTGTTCTCCTATACTTATTCAGTCAGGATGAAATTCAGCCCTCTGCAGCAGACCAATCACTCCCAATGGAGTTAGACACTGGTGTGTGTTTAAAAGTCTCACTAGGTACCTATCTGCATTTTTAGCTACCTAAATACCCTTTTTTTTAAAAAAAAATCTGGCCCTTAGTCACCATTTACATCCTCAAAATAGGACTTAACTGGTATTTGAGTGGGATGTAGCACTGGGCAGGTCATCTGGACAAAGTTGAATATTTGCAGCATGTTAAATCCTTTCAGACTCTTGTTTCTACAGAGCAGATTCTTAAGTGGATGGTCCACCCATGCGTCCACAAAGAGTATGCTACAGTGTATTTATCCATATGAAGAGAACTTAAAAATTTTTTATGGTTTTGTCAAATGAGATAAACCAGATGGAAACATTTTTACAGATGGAAACGTATTTAGTAATTAATAAACAGCATTTGGGTCAGGGTACTGAAATGGATTCATTTAAAATTCAGTTTCTCGTATAGATTGTGTTTTATTATAAATCTTCCATTCATAAAAAGTAAGTCATTATTTTTTCAAGTAGAAGGAACATGAGGAAAAGAATCTCCTCTGAACTATGCTCTGTGCCTGCTCAGTGCAAAGTACTCTTCTGAGATGATGAGGGCTGATGCCCATAGAGGTTGAAGGTGTTTGGCTACTCACAGAAGTGTTCAGCATCTTGCAGGATGGAGCCCTGTCTACTAAATGCATTTACCAGTTGAAGCTGTTTTTCTGCGTTATTCCAGGTTGATTGAACGGGAGATGTTTTATTTCAGGCAGCCAACACCAAGCAATGTTTTGTCAAAGTACCCCAGCGAGCATAACTATGTTAACATTTGGGCAGTGCTTGGAAAATATCAAAGCACTAAGTAATAAGTATTATTAATGCTCACACGTCATGTTTGCAGGGCCCACCAGGCTCGTTCGATTTTCTGTTGCTGATGATGGCAGACATCAGAAATGACATTGCTGAGCTTCAGGAGCGAGTGTTTGGACACAGGACTCACTCATCAGCAGAGGAGTTTCCATTACCTCAGGAATTTACAAACTATCATGACACAGTAGACTTTGGATCTGGAGAGGACTATAAGCAAAGAATTGCACCCAAAGACTCTAGGATGCACAAAACAGCCCATCATTAGCTAGGTTTGGTTATATATAGCAAGGAGAGATGTTCAGAGTTGTATGGTATAAAAATGCACTGATGATGTAAAATATATATATAATTTTCCAGTTTTCTCTTTTCTTGTCCCCATGTCCTGTAGCTTTCTCTGTTTACAGGGACATCTACTAGTGGTGGTTACATACATTCCAGCCTGTGTCAGTTTTTGTGCTTTGTGTATGTAGATATTATTGTAATGGAAATTAGTTGGCTAAGCGTTAGTCCGAAGTGTCATACAATGAGGTCTAAGGTAAACCTGGGAGATGTGTGTGTCCTAAAACTACTCCTGCTTGTCCCTTAAAAATACCCTGCTGCTAATCCAGTGTAGGTAGTCAGATTTATTCAGCAACAGATTTCTGGCTGTGCAGTGAGAGAATATGGTCTATACGTGATGTGGGGTAGGCCAGGGAGCAGGAAACTTATTAAGAGGAAGAACTGGTGTGAATGAGACAAGTTTGCTGATTCACACAGATAAAATCAACTAACCCTCATGGTGGCAAACTGACTGTCAGGTTCAGTTATATGAAAGGAGTGGCAATATACATTGTAGATGACTAGGGGTACACTAACTGATTCTGATCTCACTCACACCCGTAAAGGTCATCCTATTGATTTCAGTGGTGATAAACTGATGTACATGAAATCAGAATGAGGCCTAAGGTTTGCAAAAGAATTTTCATCCAATTTGTTTCTACAGACTGTAGCACAAGCATCTGCTGTATGAGTTGAAGGTAACTGGTGTTCTTCTAAGTGTAATATGTCACAAGAATCGTTGACTCAGTATATAATGAAGAGGAGTGGTTAAAGGAGTACATATGACCAAACACTGTAGCTGGTGCTTGGGATGGCATGGGTGAACTCTGGAGAAAGTCACATCGCTGCCCTGGGGCCAGAAAGAAAATTGTTGTTTGAAAGCAGGATTGAAGAATTAATTGGGAACCCGTTCCTCTCACCTTTCTGTACTGAAAAGTTGGATCAACAGGTTAGTGTACCCAGAGTCATCTACAATGTATATTACCACTCCTGGCAGATTACTGAACCTGGCAGTCACTTTGCCACCATTATAGTCTAAACAGTTTTTCCAGTGTATTAAGCACAAACATTTTATTTGCATGGCTCCTCCTCCTACAGTACTTGTAGGGTTAAGAAGACAGCTTCCCTTTGACAAATGCAAAAGAAAACCCCTCATTGCTCCACTTCATCTTCAGGGCTTGTATGTTCTCCCTGGAGCAAGTATGGACAGTGATACAAGCAGCACCTTTCCAAGATGCATGTGTTGATTGGAGGTTTTGGGGGGCGGGTCCCCTTTCATGTCTCCCTTCCTGAGGGCAACTACTATAATTCCTATACCAGTAATACTGTCCACGTTGGCTACACTGCAATTAAACTCCATGGCTGGTCCATGCCAGCTGACTTGGGCTCGCAGGGCTCAGGCTGAGGGGCTTTTTAATTGCAGTGTAGATATTCAGGCTCAGGCTGGAGCCTGGGCTCTAGGATCCTGCTTGATGAGAGAGTCCCAGAGCTCAAGCTGCACCCTGAGCCCAAACATCTACACCACAGTTAGCCCGAGTCAGCTGTCATGGGCCAGTCACAGGTGTCTAATTCCAGTATAGACATGCCCATATTATATTAACCATGTAGTTCAAACTGTTAATATTAGCCCTGCAGTGTCTCAGCAGAGAATCTCAGGAAATCTTGAAATTTGTGAAATTTGCAAATTTTCTTTGGGGGACTTGTCAGTTCCTCAGATACCTTTTCAATTCCTTCCTATGGGTATATTTCTGCAGATCATATGGATTAAGTTTTTTCTTCATTCCTGTTTTCTTGATCTTGAGTGTATATCCCAAATTAAAAAGAACTGAGTACATAATCGGAAAAGATTAGGCTAATTACAGTAACCCATGGACCTTCAAGGCTCTGAAGAGTTCTGTGAGCTGCAGATTGAAATATTTTGAGAACCAAGCAATGGCGGTTGGGGTTCTGGGAAAGAAGGTGTGTCCAGAAGTGGAATAATCTTTGAGTCATCACAGTGGAAGACCTAAACCAGCGTTAGATGTAGGGTAACCAGACAGCAAATGTGAAAAATCGGGATGGGGTTGGGGGGGGTAAGAGAAGCCTATATAAGAAAAAGAATCGGGACTGTCCCTATAAAATCAAGACATCTGGTCACCCTAGTTAGATGGGCTGTATATGGCCCACTTAGGGCTTGTGTCCACTTACCAGGGAATCGACGCGTGGTGATCGATCCACCGGGCATCGATTTACTGGATCTAGTGAAAACCCATTAAATCAACTGCTAATCACTCTCTGTTGACTCCGTTACTCCACTGGAACAAGAAGCATAAGGTAAGTCGACGGGAGAGTTTCTCCTGTCGACCCAGCACCGTGTAGACACTGCAGTACGTTGACCTAAGGTACATTATTCACGTAGCTGGAGTTGTGTAATTTGGGTCGACTTAGCTCTATATTACAGATGTGCCCTTAGTTCATTTCATGTAGGCAACTATGTATATGTCACTTTCTTAAACTATATATGTAACCCATACATACAATTATGTCATGCACTTAACCTGCTGGATCAGGTTATTCAATGATATTCTCCATACATTAATAACCTGCAGAGTTTTGGAACACAAACTACTGAACAGGATGTTTTGGAAATCAATCAAGATTTTTTTCCCCCCAAAGAAAATGTGATCTAAAATAAGGCTCGGTTTTAGTTTTAAGCTTTGCTTTTTCAGTTGTAGGAAAAACAACAAATTAAAGCTTCTGGACACCCCAAGGGAGAGATTGCCCTGGTGTGCAGCAGTACCCATGAGAGGAGAACTCTGACCCTGAATCAGGAAATTGCTTAAGC
Source organism: Mauremys mutica (assembly GCF_020497125.1). Lineage (NCBI taxonomy): Eukaryota > Metazoa > Chordata > Testudines > Geoemydidae > Mauremys > Mauremys mutica. The sequence continues at coordinate 21,235,720 of NC_059077.1, read as the reverse complement.
ACATGCCTAACTTTAAGTGGGCAGGTAGTCCCATGGCATCTATGGGGATTACTAAACACATGTTTAAGTACCTTCCTGAATCTGAGCCTTAGTGAGGTTCCCCTTGTGGAATTTCCATCATGTCACTCCATTGGTTGGGCACAAGGTTTTCTGCAGGCCCTTGTCCCCAGTGGAACAGGCATGGGGATGAGCCCCCACAACCTGTGTATAGGGCTCTGCTAGGGGCCAAGGCCATCCATGCCTCTCCCACTCATAGAATCATAGAATCTCAGGGTTGGAAGGGACCTCAGGAGGTCATCTAGTCCAACCCCCTGCTCAAAGCAGGACCAAACCCAACTAAATCATCCCAGCCAGGGCTTTGTCAAGACTGACCTTAAAAACCTCGAAGGATGGAGATTCCACCACCTCCCTAGGTAACCCATTCCAGTGCTTCACCACCCTCCTAGTGAAATAGTTTTTCCTAATAGCCAACCTAGACCTCCCCCACTGAAACTTGAGACCATCGTTCCTTGTTCTCTCATCTGCCACCACTGAGAACACTCCAGCTCCATCCTCTCTGGAATTCCCCTTCAGGTAGTTGAAGGCTGCTATCAAATCCCCCCCTCACACTTCTCTTCTGCAGACTAAACAATCCCAGTTCCCTCAGCCTCTCCTCATAAGTCATGTGCCCCAGTCCCCTAATCATTTTTGTTGCCCTCTGCTGGACTCTCTCCAATTTGTCCACATCCTTTCTCTAGTGGGGGGCCCAAAATTGGATACAATACTCCAGATGTGACTTCACCAGTCCCAAATAGAGGAGAATAATTACTTCCCTCGATCTGCTGGCAATGCTCCTACTAATGCAGCCCAATATGCCGTTAGCCTTCTTGGCAACAAGGGCACACTGTTGACTCATATCCAGCTTCTCATCCACTGTAATCCCCAGATCCTTTACTGCAGAACTGCTGCTTAGCCAGTCGGCCCTCAGCCTGTAGCAGTGCATGGGATTCTTCAGTCCTAAGTGCAGGACTCTGCACTTGTCCTTGTTGAACCTCATCATATTTCTTTTGGCCCAAGGCTACAATTTGTCTAGGTCACTCTGGACCCTATCCCTACCCTCCAGCGTATCTACCTCTCCCTACAGCTTAGTGTCATCTGCGAACTTGCTGAGGGTGCAATCCATCCCCTCATCCAGATCATTAATGAAGATGTTGAACAAAACCATCCCCAGGACCGACCCCTGGGAAACTCCACTTGATACCGGCTGCCAACTAGACATCAAGCCGTTGATCACTACCCATTGAGCCCGATGATCTAGCCAGCTTTCTATCCACGTCATCTGTGGCAGTCCAGTTCTGGGGAAGCTGTGCTGAATGGGCTTCCCTATTTGGCCACTCCCCTTGGGACATCCTTAAAAGGAGCGTAACCATGGAAAATGTTATGCAGCCTAAGGGGTTACTTCTTGAGCAAACACCCAGTAGGTTTCTGGGGTAGGAGATTTAATTGACCAGTACTTCTGGTCTCATGCTTGGGCTTTCTTCTCTTCCCCCCAATCCTCCCATGGATTTCCAACCCCTGAGCATGCCTTGGTTGGGTCCCCAATGTGAGCAAGGTCTGCCATTTTCACATTGCAGGCAGAGTTCCTCTGGCAGGGTGACCTCTTCTGGGATGATCTAGCCCTAGGTGTGCTTACGGAGCAGATATCTTTTGGATGGACCTTTCTTCTTATATTTTCAGTTAACCATATGATATTTTTCACAATAAAGGAGTTATAGCAGAAATTGTTCAGTTTAGGATTCCAAGAGAGAGACTTATATACATGTCCACACACACAAATCCTCAGATAAAAAGGTAAGGTATTAGGTATTTTCTGTGACCTACCTGAAGCATTGAAAATCCAGATAAGATAAATAGATTCCAGATTCAAGATGAGGTTTTTTTAAATTGTTAATTACTTACTCCTTTATAATTCTTAAAATAACAAAAAACAAAAAAAAAACCCAAAAAACAAAAAAAACCATATGGATACAGCAACAGTCACCCTTCTGGCTAGTTTCATTACTTAGTCTCATGCACATGACAACTTTGTTTCAACTAGCTAAATACCATGTATAATTTTATGAGAAAGAAATATTATTTTGATGAATTAAAAATGTGCTGAGTTTAAAAGAGAAGGATACTAAGGTAAAAAGTTCATTCTTTTATTAATATTGGAATTAAATATTTAATTGAAACATTTTCAGATGTGTAGTAATGGGCAGAATTCTTATTGTTAATGGGTTGGTATTAGTTTTTAACAAAATTAGATCAACAAAGCTGGAAGAAATTTTTGACTCTCCCAACAGTGTACAAAGTTAATATGAGATTAGCCATTCTTGTAAAGCTGGAATAGTAAAGCAAAAAGTACAGCCTGAAAATTTCCAGTGTAGTCATGGTAAATCAGAAAACCAGGAAAAAATAAAAGAAATTGAAGTGACATTCAAGTAATAGCTTGTTGGTATCACAGTGTAAAAGAGTCTCTAATCAAGTCACGTCCTGGTTGTATTTCATAGTTAATAAATTAGAATCCCACTGACATCAATGAAAGATGAGAATTGGGTCCATGAATTTGTTTTTAATTTGCTGAGACTCACAACTTTGTTCCAGTTAAACATTTTGTACACTGCTCATGTTATTTATAATAAGTATATGAAATACTAAAATGTGTATAAAAATGATTATGATTATATGATGTATTCTTAATAACAAAGATATTTTTCTTATGCTGTTGGTAGTTGTTTTTGTTACAAATCTTTTCCCTGAAGCTTTCCAGGTTGTTTGTTTTGATAAAAACAAAATGACTGGGAGTTACAAAAGAATATCAGCCCCCTGAAACATGAGTCAGACTCCTGTTTATTATTTCACATGGAACAAAGTATGTTATACAGGCCCTTCTGTATCAAAATAGAGATTTAGTAAATCTTTTCAGATGGCACACAATGTTATTCATTGGAGCTGGTCAGAAAATGGGGGAGGAGAGTTTCCATGAAAAATTTCAACTGTTAGAAAAAAAAAATCAAAACCTGAAAATTTTCAGCCAAAATCTTTCAGATCAATGCTGAATATTTCAAATCAGAAATGCCGCCAAAGTGTCTCCTGGGAATTGTAATTCAGGTGCCTCATGCCCCCAAGGCCGGTGCAAGGATGTTTTGCGCCCTAGGCGAAACTTCCACCTTGCGCCCTCCCCTCCCCGCGCCCCCGCCTTGAGGCGCCCCCCCCCCCACGGCAGCTCCCCGCCCAGGGCCAGCTCCAGACCCCAGCGCGCCAAGCGCGCGCTTGGGGCGGCGTGCCACGGGAGGGCGGCAGGCGGCTCCGGTGGACCTCCCGCAGACATGCCTGCGGACGGTCCACTGGTCCCGCGGCTCCGGTGGACCTCCTGCAGACGTGCCTGCGGAGGGTCCGTTGATCCCACGGCTTCGGTGGAGCATCCGCAGGCACGTCTGCGGGAGGTCCACCGGAGCCGCGGGACCGGCGACCGCCAGAGCGCCCCCCCCCCGCAGCGTGCCGCCCTGCTTGGGGCAGCGCAATTCCTAGAGCCGCCCCTGTCCCCCCCTCCTCCCTGAGGCACCCCCCCATCCCAGCTCACCCCTGCTCCGCCTCCACCCCGAGCATGCCATGACTGCTTCACTTCTCCCGCCTCCCAGGCTTGTGGCGCCTAAGCTGATTGGCGCCGCAAGCCTGGGAGGCGGGAGAAGTGAAGCAGCTCACCCCTGCTCTGCCTCCTCCCCAAGCATACTGTCGCCACTTCACTTCTCCTGCCTCCCAGGCTTGCGGCGCCAATCAGCTTGGGAGGCAGGAGAAGTGAAGCAGACACGGCGTGCTCGGGGAGGAGGCGGGGCAGGGGTGAGCTGGGGCGGGGAGTTCCCCTGCGTGCCGCCCCCCCCTTACTTGCTGCAGGCGGCTCTCCCCGCGCTCCCCTGCCCCAACTCCCTCCGCCTAAATGCCGGTGGCAACCGGGGTGGCCGCAGATCTGGCCACCGTGGTCGCTGCCGAAGAAAATGCACCCCCCAAATCCTAGCACCCTAGGCGACCACCTAGGTCGCCTAAATGGCTGCACCGGCTCTGCATGCCCCCCTTATCTTCTATGGACTGGACTACCTGAGCAGACCACATCTCCCATGATGCACCAGAGTCTCCCCTCTTGCTGAGATGCCACAGTGCATCATGGCAGTCCCAACTCTTATGAGACTCTATGGCAGTGTTTCCAAATCAAAATTAGGGGGGTTTGGCCCAAAAACGAAAACCTTTTGGTTTTCAGGTGGTCACTTTTTTGACAAAGTATCAACATTTTCCATGGAAAGCAAACACCTTTTGTGAACAATTTCACTTTGTCAAAAAACAAACAATTTTTCATCAAAAAATAGCGTTCATGGAATATTTTTACCCAGCCTTACCACTTATACCTTGGTAGCACTGTGACCTTCTAGGTGGTCAACGTCTGACGACTATTATTCCCAACGTAAAGCTGCTTTTCACAGCAATATGTAACACCTGTTCATTTATAACAATTCTCTCTACCAGCAGACTGAATGGGCCTGCTATCCCTGGACAGAAGTCTATACTTTAGGAAACTAGTTTCATTCTTGTTGGAGTTCCATGTATGTGGCCAGTTGGCAACATGTGTATGTGCGAGTGCGGATTCGTGCATGCACACGTGGTCCTGATTCATTTTGTCAACTGTTATTTGGGAGGAGGAAGTAGGAGACTGTTCCTGTGAGGTCATTAATAATACTAATTCATTAATACCTAGCTCTTATATAGTGTTTTCCACTTTTGATCTTAACTCAACAGAATATGGTTCACTGTTAAAAAGTGGTTATGTAATCATGGCACCTTCTTAGTCCCTTTTTTGTATTCAGAGGTCTATGCACTTTGTTAGTGATAGGAATACATTGTTTACTGCTTTTCACTGTGGCTAGCCCTGCAGAGCCAACACACTAACAAAGGAGTGAGCTGGCCCATGCTCCCTCTTGTGCAACACCAGCCAAACTATTTACTAAGTTCCAGTCAGTTTCACCTGTGCAAACTCAGTGATGCCGGGGGGAATGCACAGGTGTCCATGCAAAAATGGAAGACAATGAGGATACACAGGTATAAGTGAAAGCCAGGACATTTATAACTAGCGATGATGCACAAGAAAGAAAGAACTTAGCTTAACCAGTTTGCAGGACCGATGGGGTGGGGTGGGACAGGGCGGAGGGTGGGAGGGGGAAATACTCCACTATCTTTTTATTCCACATTCTGGAGGGCAATTAACATGAAACTTCAAGAAGTCATTTTTACAGAATCACTTTTCAGAGTAGAGCCACCTAGTAAGAATTTCAAAAAAAATGGGAGTATGATACTGCTGTAGCCACACTGTATTGGTATTAATGAATTAGTATATACTGCAATATTCACACTGCTGAGCTTTAAAAAGTAGAGATATGGGTTTAAGGGTCCTATAGTGGTTTCCACACTGTTACCTCTGTCAAGCTGTCCTGCAGTAGCTCAAGAGCATAAGTACCAACCTAAGGGCAAGCTGTTAAGAGGCAGGGCCCAAAACCCAAAATGGCCATGAGTTCTATACTTTGATTTTCACCAACCATTTATTAAGTGTAAATGCCTCAGGCACTATAACAACCTAACCATGGAATCATAGATTGTCCCCTTGCATATGCTGATCTATCTTGTCACCAAATACCACAGCAGTATTCAGGTTACGCCCAGTCCCAAAGAACCAGTTATTTACCCCAGGTCAGTTGCACCTTAGAGCTCACACCAAAGACAACACTTGCACCCAATCCTATAATAACTATATACAGATTTATTAACTAGGAAAAGGGAATGAGAGTTATTGGTGGGTTTATATGTTTGCCTGCTTTACTCTTGTAAATGAGTTCCAATCTTAAGTTTCAAAAAGTAATAGCTTCTATTGTCCTGATAACCACATGTACATATATCCTCCTTCCCCTTGTGTAGAATCCCAGCTATAAGATGGAGTTTTGGAGTCACATGGGCAAGTCACATGTCCTTGCATGACTCAGTTCCTTACAAGTGGTAGCCATTGTTTACATGCTACCTTGAACATCCTCAGGTAGACTTCTATGTGGATTGGAGTCTTCCAAGATCCATTGTTCATTAAGTGTTTCTTGGCCGGGCACTTAACTTGCAAATTCCTTTCTAAAGAAGCTGGCCAAATGCCTTACTAAGGCTACTTAAAATCAAATAAGTACAAAGCTAATATTCATAACTTCTAATACAAAAATACATGCATACAAATAGGATGAATATATTCAGTAGATAATAACCTGTGCAGAGATATGTTACATGGCATATGTAGCATAAAACATATTCCAGTTATGTCATATTTACATTCATAAGCATATTTCCACAAAGCATTATGGGGTGCACTGTCACAGATATTGTAAGTGAGAGCAACTCACAAGCATTCACTTAAGTCTAAACACTAAGCACATTCTTATAACTTTAATACCTATTTTAACAATACTAACCCACAGGTTCCAGCTATGTGTTTGTCAGTGTTTAGTTGAGATGTGTGAACCTTGGCCTGACCTGCCACCTAGTCTGCCATCATCACACTCACTAATGCACTACCACTGTTGCAGCCCAGGTGTTGCTCATAATGCTAATGGAGACAACTCCTGAGGTAAGTAACCCCATAGTGTCTGCACCTTCTCAGAACAGAGCTAGATGACAAGGTGGTAAAAATGCTGGCAGCACTTTACAGTAGCACCCTGCTACAGTTACCACTGTTAGGAACTCCCACTGTTGCGTGAGTAGGAGAAAGCTCAGTATAGACACAGTCTAAATCAGTTCTCCAGGTTTGTCTTGAGAGCCCCCAGGAAAGCTCATGGGGATCGTGGCTATTAGTTAAGATTCACACTGATTGTTTTAGTGCTGTGTAGTTGAGGTGCTATTTACGAACTCTGACATTACACAGGCCAGTGGGGAAAACATTTATATTGTGATAGCAGATTTTGTTGCAAAAACATATGGCTATTGATCTGGGAATTAGCCACACAGCTCCTACTGACACTGATAGATAAGGACATGGCTTAAACTATGCACAAAGTACAGAAAATGAATAGCCAACAGCACAACATGTTGCCTATTGAGAAACAGACGTGTTTCCTCAGCCATAAACAAGCAGAAGTGAGAGAAACTGGGCCTTTTACCAGAAATCCAAATTTACAATTGCTTTCCATTGGTTCAAGTTGGAAAAAAAGTTTTTTAACAAATGAGCTAAGCTTCTTGTTACTACTCCTACAGTTGACACCAGCAGGGGCAAGTTGACTGATTCTACAGTCTACTAAAATATCTATTAGGGTACATAAACCACATGAATTAGTGTGTCACTTAGGCTGAGGGTCCCAAGACAAGTTGTCAATAATCACGGACCTGTTTTAACAAAGAATGTAGCACTGCAATAGTCTGACTTGTTAAGCCAGCACTCAGGCTGCTCCATCATTTGTGGAACCTCAGAACACAACCTACCTATGGTCACCTGCTATGCAATTAACTGCTCACCTGAAGAGATTTTAGCCTCGGACCACAGCACTGTTGCATCTCTCCCTTTGCAGCCACATTACACATGCCAGTCATTTTATGAGGGGCAGAAACAGTTACATCAAACTGCTAATGATCCCCAAGTAGTTTGCATTTGCTTTTACAAATAGATGTGCCTGGTAGATGAGGCAAAGGGCCGTCTTTCAGCATGTGACGTTAAAGACATTCTGGAGGACTTTCTTGACTATTTTTCCTTTTACATTTTTTCTCCCTGTAATACAATATTTAATCTGGTTCACTGGAACTGCTCTGACTCATCTCAATTACTGACATTGTCACATTTTTATTTAGTAACAATACACACGCTGGGCCTGTTTCTGCTCTCAGTGATAGACATGCATGAATGTAAATAAGAGCACAATTTGGCCGTGTCACTCAGATACTTTTTTGCCAGTGTTGTAGATGGCACAGTTACAGTCTGTCTTTCCTCCGTTTGCAGATTATGCTCTTTATATACCATAAAAGTCTATTTCACAACTGACAAACATATGTTGAAAAGAAATAGAGAGAACCAGATGCTGGTACTTTCCTTTTAGAAAGTCTAGAAATGTGAAAGTTGCACAAATTGAATTTGTTTTACATTATTTAAAGAGGAAATAACAGCTGGAAATCATTTTACAATGAAGTGGCTTCAAAACACCATTCTAAAACCACATAAAAACGATGTTCAGATTTCTTCTGCGTTTTGTTAACTAAACTATCAGCATCTTGTAGTCCTAAGGCTTGTCATGCTCATTAGACAAGGTTCACACAGTCTGTGCATGAAAGCATTTAATGTAAATTAATTTGCTTTATGTCTGAATAAACATAATTAGTCATAGGGTCTCTTTGTTATAGTTGGCGTATCCAACGTGCTTTGCATTTTGTTGTGGTGTAGCAGAACAGAGGAGCTGTGTTAGGGGAAGCTTATAGTTTAAAATACCGTGAAAAATGTCAGTGTCCAAGGGAATATTTATTATCCAGTTGTTAGAGTGGGGGGCTGGGAGTCAGGAATGCGCTGTCAAAATCCTGGTTCCCACTTTCTGGGTGACCTTGGGAAAGTCATTTACCCACCCTCATCCCTCACTTTCCCAGTGTGATGGCAGGATGCAGAGGTTTTATGCTGTCCCTGGCACACAGGGAAATAACAGCCACTCAGGCTCATACAGGTGTTTCAGGGAGAGCCCATCAGAGCAGCTGCTCCAGGAAAAGGATGGGTGAGGCTGTTTGTTACTCCTGGGGCTGGGTAAGAAACCCCAAGCTGGGAGGGAGGAGTATTTTTGTGTTTCAACTGCTGTTTGTTTTTTATTTTTATGTGACCAAGAAAGAACATTTTCCCTGGAAAAAACCAGGATCTGGCTGGGGGAAGAGTGGGGCTGTGGTTTGCGTGCTGAACTGTTTCACTAGTTCATGCACACTTCACGCTGAAAGGGATGCTGTCTGTCCACATGAAATTTAGCAATTACTTTGCCCAGCATAGCTAGTGCTATGATGTATAGAACAAGGGACTCGGCAAAGCTACTATAATAAAACACGTTCACTGTGCTGTGCACTAACCTTTGCTGGGTAACGCTGTAATCCTATTGCTGTAAGTCATGCCCTCCCCGCTCCCGTCTGTTCTGTTAACCCTTTATTTCTCACAGCTGAACTGAAACTATAATCCCTTTGAGGCAGGTACCATCTTGTGTGCACTCCCAGCATGCTTTAGGAGGTGTCAGATAAGGCCATTTACAAGAGTGGGTCAAAAGCAGTTACACAGGGCCCAGAGCCCCTCATACAATTTTTGTGATATTACAGTCACGTTATCCTGCTGGTTTTACCCACTTTCTATCCCCTGAGCCTGGGTGAAACTACCACACCAACAACCAAGGGCAATGACTAAGGCCGTGATCCTGTAACTGACTCTGCAGGCACATCCCTGCACCTCTGCATTGTGTTCCATGGACCTGTGCCATACAGACTTAGTTGCATGATCATGCCAAATTCCCAGTACAAGGTACGCCTGGTATGGCTACTGATAGTGCTAGCAGCTAACGGAGATTCCCGTCTAGCACAGCAGCTGAGGCACAAACTGCGAGAGCAGAAGGATCTGCATGCTGTTCCCGCTGAGCTAATGAAGTTCCAAGTCTCCATCTTCTGCCGCAGGAATTTGTTTCTCTGTGTTGGCCAACAATAATTGAGAAAATTAAAACATTCAATTCTCCCTCAGGCTGACCGGATAAATTAGATGGTAAATGGGACGAAGAGAGTGTCTCCTTTTGTGGGCAAACAGCAGCTTGCCCAGTGGGGCCAGGCTGGATCCTTCAGCAATTACAAAGAATAAGAACAATACTATTCCCAGTCTTTGCACTGGAGAGGTGACATTCATTTATTACTTGGTTCATGTTTTTGTTTGTGGTGCTTTGTGTGCCTGCACACTGGCTGGAGCTGGATGGGATGACTCTGCTGGATAGACCAGAATCATCCAGAAATTGCATGTGGTAGGCATTAGGCATACTCATTAGCTGTTTGAAGCCACTTAAGTGATTTCCATTGTGGGCAAGCACTCTGGCTGAAGACACCCAGAGATACTCTATGAGAGTGGAACCAATAGGAACTCAACAGGAGGGGGAGGAGTTTATAAATAGCAGGAATAGGTGCCAAACTGTAGATTCAGTAATGGTGCAACCACAGACGGAATGGCTGTAAGTGTTGTGCTCCAGTTTTGTTGGATTTGACTGCAGGTTCCTTCACACTGTAGATGAAGAAGAGGACTGGAATGTGATGCAGGCTGTGCAAATTGCAGACAATTATTGCAGAGATTCAAGGGGAATTTGAAGGAGACTGTAGGAACTCAAAGGAACTTGCAGCTTTACAGAGGTTTTGGAGCCCACAACTCAGAGACTGAAGTGGGTAAATCCTCCCAGAAAAGAGTCCTGGGGAATCATATGTATGTGCATGGGCATAATTTATATTTTGCATTGAAACTTGGGGTAGGAAAAAACTTGAGGAAGACATCCTGAAAGTGTTATCCTTAAAAAGTTGTTATTGGCAATAATCACATTTGTTTCATGGGTCATAGGTAAACTGTTTTGCATTTACACACACACATTTGGATGGATTTAGTAAATGTGTTTTTCTTTAGAGATTTTTGTGTCACTTTTGTTCTCTGAGATTTAACTCTGTATTTTTTACATAAGTCCTGAAAAGACTAAACTCTTTTCTATACCCCAGTAGAGAGATAAACTGAAGTACAGGAAAGGGGAAAAGAATGTTATACTTAAGGGCCTTAAAAATCTCCTCCATAGCTGACAGTAAACCATAACTGGCTTAACTTTATGATTTTTTTAGCTGAGTCTTGTTTTTTGGACCAAACAGAAGTTGTTCCTATTTCAGCCAGGCATGAAAAGAGGGCCATTTTTAGAAGAGTTATCAGCTCTTTGCCAGAAGGATTTCAAGGAGCGTGTTGTGGCACAGTTGCTGGATCTCTGTGTGTGGCACACCCACAAACACTCCCTGCATGGCTTCTTCCAGAGGGGAAAGACCCCGCCCTCAGGAAGTAGTGGGAGGGGGTGCTTCCTACATGGCTGGGAAGTCATAAAGGCCTAGCTCCACAAAGGGACTAAGGCATTGAGATTATGAGCGTCACAGGACCTAACAAATCGCAGGAACCACACGGTGATCCACAAAGCCTGACTTACGGGCCTAGATTCCCGATACAATGACAGACAGACAGGCACCTTAGACCAGCAGTTCTCAATTAGGGATGCGAGGCCCCCTGGGAGGCTGGGAGCAGGTTTCAGGGGGTCTGCCAAGCAGGGCCAGCATTAGACTCGCAGGGGGCCGGGGCAGAAAGCCAAAGCCCCACTGCCCCGAGCCCTGCCAACCAGGCCTCAAACTGAAGCCTGAGCAGCTTAGCTTCGCAGGGGCCCTGTGGCGTAGGGCCCTGGGCAGTTGCCCTGCTTGCTACCCCTTAATGCCAGCCTGGCTGTTACATGCAGAAAAACAGTTGTTGTGGCACATGTGGGCCGTGGAGCTTTTATAGCATGTTGGAGGGGGTGGGGGACCACAGAAAGAAAAAGGTCGAGAACCCCGCCTTAGCCTGTGAGCCACAAAACCAGCATGCTGGGTGGGGAGCCACCTAAGGTAGCCAATGGAAGATGCTGACGCGAGGTGTGGGGGGTTGCCCCTCTCCTGGAGATAGGTGCCTAACTCTGGGCTGCAGGAAGGGACCTGCCTCCGCTTGTGATCCATGCACTGTGGAAAGATAGGAGTTTGGCCGCTTAACTCAAGTGTGGGGCCTGAGCCGGTAGGCATGCTCGGAATCCATCTAATGCCACAAAACAACTCTTATAGAGTCTTTCACACTCTATCACTGGCTCAAATGCTATTTAACAACTTTAATAGGAGACACTGAGGGAACCCCATAGCAGACTATCCCCTTGCTTAATGGTTAGGGCACTCACCTGAGAGGTGGCTGGACCCTGTTCAAATCCCTGCTCCAGGAAGGAGACCACAAAATCTCTCAGCAGTATCCTAATGTCCCTTCTTTGTTTTGAATCTGCATTTATGTTCTTTCTTTGCATTCAAAATGGATTGGATCCTGCAAGGTGGTGAGACTTTCCTGTGAGATACTGAGCCTTTCAGCAACCATGGCCCTCACCAGTGTTACCTCTAATTTTTTATGTCCATGTGTGGAATGAATTTTGTTATGTGCACCAATATGGAGGTGATGTGGGGTAGGGATGAGGGGTTCAGAGTATGTGGGGGGCTCAGGCTGGGGCAGAGGGTTGGAGTACAGGGGAGTGAGGGCTCTGGCTGGGGGTGCAGGCTCTGGGATGGGTCTGGGAATGATGGGTTTGGGGTGTAGGCTGCCCTGGGGCTGAAGCAGGGAGAGAGGCCTCCCCCCAGCCCTCTCTCACCACAGCAGCTTGGGGCTGTGGAGAGAGGCACCTCTCCATGGCCGCTCTGGCAGGGCTGGACCAGGGGAGGGGTGCCTGTCTCTCCATGACCACAGCAGCTCTGGCTGGGCTGGGCTGGGCTGAGGAGGGGTGCCTCTCCATGGCTGCAGCAGCTCCAGCGGGGGTGGAATGGGCTGGGGGAAGGGTACCTCTCCTGGCCTGCATGGCCCTTGAAAGCCTGCTGTGTGGCCGTGCAGCTTAGAGGGAACTTAAGCCCTCACTGCTGTTAGGCACTCGGCACCTCACCGAATTGGATCTCACATCCCCTCATTGTCTGTGTCAACACTAGATGTGACAATTCCTACCATCACTTTCACTGTTTCAACTCCACCAATGGTGGCAACAGTGGGACCGTTTGTGTGGAGTGTAAACTCAGGGGCCTTTTTGGTCTGTGTTTGTATAGTGCCTAGCACAACTGGGTCCTGGTTCATGTCTAGGGCTCCTAGGTGCTACCACAATGCACATAATAATAGACCAGTCAGCGCTGCCTTAACATCCTGTCATCTACAGCAGATCTAGACAACTCAGGCCTGGATACATGGAAGAATTTAGGCACCTAAATCCCAGTTCCATCATCGTTGTGAAATGCAAAATTCCCACTAAACCCCATAGGAGCCTAAACTCACTCGGAGCCTAAATTTTTGCAGTAAAAATTCCCTAGGTGTCTATGTTTTGGCCTCTGGGCATAAGCACTGCTGACTTCCTCTAGGCATCTGAAGAACCTGTCTCCCACCTAAGCTCCAGAGCAATTCACAGAGGAAGAGAGGTGTTTGGCTGCCTCAGTCGCATGTAGGGCCCAGTTGGGTAGGGGCCCTCTGAGCCTGAACGGGCAGGGGCTCACTCATAACTTTTAGCCCAGTGGTTAAGGGACTGTTGTATTAATTTAGATGGAATATATGGGCTAAAGGTGTTAACATAACCCAGCCGCTCTCCAGCAATAAAAAAATTCAAACAAGGTTTGGGGTTTGATATACAGAGGCCTCAGCCTGCTTAATACCATGGCAAACACACCATTAAAATCCTTTGACAATTTATTAAAGCTACAGAAAAGAAGGGAAAAACAGTTACAGCACGTGGATCAGACAGAGACTTCTCTTTGAGGAGAGTCTATTGATAGAAATTCTCAAGGTTTTAGTCAGGGGAAGAGGATAAAGTAGGGGCCAGATCAGATGAGAAACATTTTCATAAAAAAGAATCCACCACATCAGAAAAGGGCGGACAAATAAACAGTGACAAGTTTTTAAAGTGCTTGTACACAGATGCTAGAAGTCTAAATAATAAGATGGGTGAACTAGAGTGCCTCATGTTAAAGGAGGATATTGATATAATAGGCATCACAGAAACCTGGTGGAGTGAGGACAATCAATGGGACATAATCATTCTGAGGAACAAAATATCCACTAGTTATCCCTCTACCCTTTGTTCCCTGTCTTTTAAGCAGTTCTCAATCCATGAAAGGATCTTCCTGCTTATCTCATGACAACTTAATTTACATAAGAGCCTTTGGTGAGGGACCTTGTCAAAGGCTTTCTGGAAATCCAAGTACACTATGTCCACTGGATCCCCCTTGTCCACATATTTGTTGACCCCTTCAAAGAACTCAAATAGATTAGTAAGACATGATTTCCCTTTACAGACACCATGTTGACTTTTGCCCAACAATTTATGTTCTTCTATGTGTTTGATGATTTTATTCTTTACTATTTTTTTCAACTAATTTGCCCGGTACTGACGTTAGACTTACCAGCCTGTAATTGCCGAGATCACCTCTAGAGTCCTTTTTAAATATTGGCATTATATTAGCTATCTTCATTGGGTACAGAAGCTGATTTAAAGGACAGGTTACAAACCATAGTTAGTAGTTCTGTAATTTCACATTTGAGTTCTTTCAGAACTCTTGGGTGAATGCCATCTGGTCCCGGTGACTTCTTACTGTTAAGTTTATCAATTAATTCCAAATCCTCCTCTAGTGACACCTCAATATGTGAAAATTCCTCAGATTTGTCACCTACAGAAGACAGCTCAGGTTTGGGAATCTCCCTAACATCCTCCGCCGTGAAGACTGAAGCAATGACTTTATCGTCTTTAAGTGCTCCTTTTGTATCTCGATCTTCCAGGGTCCCCACTGGTTGTTTAGCAGGCTTCCTGCTTCTGATGTACTTAAAAAAAATTATTAACTTTTGAGTTTTGGCTAGCTGTTCTTCAAACTCCTTTTTGGCTTTTCTTATTACATTTTTACACTTAATTTGGCAGAGTTTATGCGCCTTTCTATTTACCTCACTAGGATTTGACTTCCACTTTTTAAAAGATGCCTTTTTAATCTCTCGCTGCTTCTTTTACATGGTTGTTAAGCCATGATGGCTCTTTTTTAGTTCTTTTACTGTGTTTTACTGTGTTTTTTTAATTTGGGGTATACATTTAAGTTGGGCCTCTATTATGGTGTCTTTGAAAAGTGTCCATGCAGCTTGCAGGGATTTCATTCTAGTCACTGTACCTTTTAATTTCTGTTTAACTAACCCCCTCATTTTTGCATAGTTCCCCTTTCTGAAATTAAATGCCACAGTGTTGGGCTGTTGAGGTGTTCTTCCCACCACAGGAATGTTAAAAGTTATTATATTATGGTCACTATTTCCAAGCGGTCCTGTTATAGTTACCTTTTGGACCAGATCCTGCACTCCACTCAGGACTAAATCGAGAATTGCCTCTCCCCTTTTGGGAGTCATTTAAAGTATCGAGAAATGTTGTCTCTGCATTTCGTCCTGAGGTGACATGTTCCCAATCAATACGAGGATAATTGAAATCCCCCACTATTATTGAGTTCTTCATTTTGATAGCCTCTCTAATCTCCCTTAGCATTTCATCATCACTATCACTGTCCTGGTCAGGTGGTCGATAATAGATCCCTAATGTTATATTCTTATTAGAGATTCTATGGAACATGTGGATTCACTCAAGATTTTTACTTCATTTAAGTCTACATTTTCTTTCACATATAGTGCCACTCCCTGCCCCACACAACCTCTTCTGTCCTTCCTGGCTACAGATGTGGACTCCTCATCTCAAAAAAGATATACTGGCATTACAAAAGGTTCAGAGAAGGGCAACTAAAATGATTAGTGGTTTGGAACGGGTCCCATATGAGGACAGATTAAAGAGGCTAGGACTCTTCAGCTTGGAAAAGAGGAGACTAAGGGGGGATATGATCGAGGTATATAAAATCAGGAGTGATGTGGAGAAAGTGAATAAGGAAAAGTTATTTACTTGTTCCTATAATATAAGAACTAGGGGCCACCAAATGAAATTAATGGGCAGCAGGTTTAAAACAAATAAAAAGAAGTTCTTCTTCACACAGCGCACAGTCAACTTGTGGAACTCCTTCCCTGAGGAGGTTGTGAAGGCTAGGACTATAACAGGGTTTAAAAGAGAACTGCATAAATTCACTGAGGTTAAGTCCATTAGTGGCTATTAGACAGGATGGATAAGGAAATGTGTCCCTATCCTCTGTTTGTCAGAGGGTGGTGATGGACGGTGGGCGAGAGATCACTTGATCATTGCCTGTTAGGTTCACTCTCTCTGGGGCACCGGGCATGGGCCACTGTCGGTGGACAGGATACTGGGCTGGATGGACCTTTGGTCTGACACAGTATGGCCATTCTTATGTTCTTATGTTGAAATGTAAAGTATTAACTAAGGCTTTCATTTTAACTTCCCTTGTGCCCTTCGCCTGGGGTCGCGTGGGGGGGGGGGCAATGTGCTCTGGGCTCCGGCAGGGGAGGGAGGGTAGAAGAGGCAGGGAAGAGGGGGAGGGACCGGGGGCTAGCCTCCCCTAAGGGCATGTTCTTCCGCCACCCATGACCTGGAGTAAGGCACCTAGTTCTGTGACAGAGGTGGGTCTTAGCACACCCCTCTGGTTAGCATCTCCCATTACCTAGCTTAGGCAGGTCCCTGCCTAATGTGCTGGCTTTTGTGAATCACAATTTAAAGCACCTATCTCTCCCCAGTCATTATAGAGAAACCTAGGCGCCTAACTCACCCTTTGTATTGCAGTGATTTTCTATATGTCTAAAAGTGAGATGCAGTGATGTGCAGTGTCACAAACACCTAATTCCTTTTGTGCATCCAGGCTTTGGTGGCTAAAATACAGGCGGACACACCTACACTACCATTTTCATTGTAGGTACCACTAATGAAGCTTACTGGTGGTAGCAACTGTGAGAATTTTTAGGAGAAACTAGAAAATGCTTTTGATTTCTGATCTGTCTTGCTTTAATGTACAGTTCTATCATATTTCCCATAAGGTAACACTATGCACTTTATAGCGTGTTTCACACATTCATCAAATTTATCTTGTGCATGTTGACTTGCTTATGGAGTGTGATCATGGGTAGTATCCTGTATGTTACTGTTTTGGTTTCTGGTTTTGTGAGCTAGGTGTCATCTGGAAAGGAATATAGCCTGTATCTGATCAGAGACTTGTCAAGAAAGAGGTAATAAAATCAAGAGCAATTCTTTATCCTCCTGATACACAGCATCAAAATTTTCAAAAGACCAAAAACACATTCCCAGAGAAAACGAAAAACTTGGTCATGTGCTGCCACATCTCATGTTACCTTGGGGAGCACAGTTTTGGAAATCCAGATGGTATCACAAGAACTGATTTAAACGTTGGGGACAGGCAGGAAATTAAAGACATGTGACAAATGAAGTGTTACATTTGGGTTTTATGTAATAATGTCCTTTTAAAAAAAAAACCAAACAAAGGTACAACTTGTGCTTTGGCACAGAAAGAGACTCATAAATCCATTTCAGTGGAACAGACTGGTTTGGAATTGGGTTCCCCAATTAGAAAGACGATAACTAGAAAGAAAACTTCCCTTCCGCTGGTTTTAGATTGGGCTCACTGTGGCTGTAAATCGGTGCCATGATTTGCTGGATGGGTGGGCAGGGGAGGAAATGATATTTCACTCCAGCAAGATATTTTTTACTGTTCATGTATCTTGGGACTGAAGATATTTTTTAAGGGGGGCATGTCTAATCAGGAGCTGTGAATAATAAACTACAGTGCAATCAACATCTGTGCCTGGCAGCTGGCATCAGACCTAACCGGGGGTGACGGGGGTGCTAATCTGTAGATTTTTGACTGTGCACAAAGGATGTTCCATTGTCTATTTCAGCCACTCAGAAGAGCTCACATCCACAGCACTGGCTCAATAGTTCAGCAGAAGCAACAATAATGCACATTGTATGACGAGAGTCCATTGCTCTCTCTCTCTTCCCCCCATTTCTATTTTCTTTCTCAGTATACATGAATTCATTGTCAGGATCTGGCTTGACAGGCTCTAGCCACAATCCTCCATCCAGAGGAGAGGGTCAGCACACACAGTCGCCGTGCAAGTGTCCCCAGCCCCGCTAGTCTACCTTATCCTTTGCCTGGAAGGATCCTCAGTTTGGCTGGAATCTCTCAGCTCCCTGACCTCCAGCCACTGATTCTGTCCTGCTATAGTATAATCCCTCCTTATCAGCTGTGTAAAAGGGAATGTTTGGGGTTAGTCTTATTGGGGTGAGGCTACGGATCCATGGGGTTTGAGGGCAGGAAGCTCGGAAGAAGGCACTGTGTTTTCACTCTCCTTGACTGTCAACTTTCTTACTTATATAGCTAGAGTAATGGACCTAACAGGCTTTTCCTGTTGTGTATTTGGTTGTCATGGTTTTGTTGCTATGGCAACTGAGTTAGATTATTATGGGTTAGCTCAACCGGTTTCAACCGGCTGAGGAGCTCTCTGTATATATGTAAATAAAATGGAGGTTTTGGTTAGCTGCCTGCTCTCTGGCCTCAAGTGATTGCTTCCTACACCGGCTGCCCCAAGGATATAACACTGGCGACGAGGGTGAGATTCCGGTGCTGCTCCAGTAACAGAAGGAAGTAGAAGTTAAGGTAAAGAACAAACAAACAAAAAAGCTGCTTGTTTGCACTGACTGTGAAAGTGAAACTAAAAATCATGGCTACTCTGACCAGGCCCCTGGAGCCTTTTGATGAGAATACAGAGCAGTGGCATGTGTATACTGAGCGTTTTGAGCTTTTTGGTATTGCAAATGACATTACAGAAGCGAAGAAGGTGCCAATATTCTTAACTGTTGTAGGGGCTAAAACCTACTCTCTGCTACGCAGCTTACTACACCCTGTTAAGCCTGAGACTAAATCTTACAGTGACATTGTGGAAATCCTGGGGTCTCATTTCTCCCCAAAACCACTGGTAATTGCTGAAAGATATAGGTTCCACAAAAGAGACCAAAAGGAAGATGAAACAGTTGTACAATTTGTAGCCATTTTAAAAAAGCTAGCAGAACACTGTGAATTTAAAGAAATGTTACATGATGCCCTGCGTGACAGGTTAGTGTGTGGCCTGTACAGTGAAGCTATACGGAAGCGCCTACTGACAGAGGCTCAGCTTACCTTACAGAAGGCTGTTGATATTGCTGTC
This sequence comes from Mauremys mutica, assembly GCF_020497125.1. NCBI lineage: Eukaryota > Metazoa > Chordata > Testudines > Geoemydidae > Mauremys > Mauremys mutica. The sequence continues at coordinate 21,216,732 of NC_059077.1, read as the reverse complement.
TCCATGGAACTGGCTACAAGGGAGGCACAATACATCGGTGCACCCCCCAAGGGTGCAAAAAGTGTCACAAGAACCGACCCACAAAACTGTGCAGAGTCAAGAATGTTACTGCTGTGGTAAGCCGGGTCACCAGGCATCAGAATGCTGGTGGAAGGACCTGGTGTGTCGACACTGTGGCAAAAAGGGACACATTGAGTGTGCCTGTAAACAAAAGAAAAAGAGGCCTGTGGTCTGGCCGACAAAAAGAGGAACCCTGCATACCCTAGAGCAGACCCAGGATGATCAAGGTGACACCTCATCGCAAGAGGAAGTGCCACTGCATGTTTTGTCTTTGGCAATGGGCTCACATGAATACTGGGTAACCCCGTTATTGGATGGCAAACGTATACGCATGGAACTGGACACCGGTGCAGCCGTCTCACTGATCTCCGAGACTGTGTATAAAGAAAAGCTACAGCATCTTCCGCTTAAGGCAACACAAACTGTTCTAAAGACGTATACGGGAGAAGCTGTGCCTATGCTGGGCACTATTGATGTTAAGGTGGAGCTCAATGGACAGGTGGCTAAATTGCCACTGTTTGTGGTGAGAGGTAACTACCCAGCCTTAATGGGTAGGTCTTGGCTTGGGAAGATTCAACTGAACTGGGCAGAAGTGCACCGGATGACTAAAGAAGAAACCAGTCTAACCCCTATACTAAGGAAACATGCTGCTGTTTTTGGAGATGATTTGGGAAGTATGAAGGGAATCACTGTGACATTGAACATTAAACCTGGCAGTCCACCAAAATATCTGAAAGCCCGAACTGTGCCATATGCCATCAGGCCAAAAGTTGAAGCAGACCTGGAGCGCCTGGTCACCAATGGAGTCCTAATACCAGTTACCCATAGCTCATGGAGAAAAACAGGAGTACTTGTGGCACCTTAAAGACTAACAAATTTATTGTAGCATGAGCTTTCGTGAGCTAAAGCTCACTTCTTCGGATGCATAGAATGGAACACACAGACAGGAGATATTTATACATACAGAGAACATGAAAAGGTGGAAGTATGCATACCAACAGGCAGAGTCTAATCAATTGAGATGAGCTATCGTTAGCAGGAGGAAAAAAAACTTTTTGAAGTGATAATTAAGATGGCCCATAGAAGGTGTGAGGAGAACTTAACATAGGGAAATAGATTCAATTGGTGTAATGACCCAACCATTCCCAGTCTTTATTTAGACCAATGGGCCACTCCTATCGTTCCAATCGTGAAGAAAGATGGCTCTCTCCGGATTTGCGGTGATTTTAAAGTCACTGTCAACCCAGTGTTGTGTGCAGAGCAATACCCGCTTCCCCACATCGATGACCTCTTCGCAGGCCTGGCTGGGGGACAAAAGTTCAGTAAGATTGATCTGAGTCAAGCATATTTACAGATGCACGTCGATGAAAAGTCCCAAGAGCTGTTGACTATTGTGACTCATAAGGGGCTTTATCGATACTGTCGTCTACCCTTCGGAATAACATCTGCTCCTGCCCTGTTCCAGAGGGCTATGGACCAGATCTTGTGTGGCTTGTCAGGAGTTCAGTGCTATCTGGATGATATTCTGGTCACTGGAAGAAATGAAGAGGATCACTTAAAGAATTTAGAGGCTACCCTACAAAGACTGGAAGAGTATGGCCTACGAGTTCGCAAAGACAAGTGTGAATTCTTCAAGCCCTCTGTTGAATATTTGGGACACATCATTGATTCTGCAGGTCTTCATAAGGCCCCTGCAAAAGTTAAAGCTATTGTGGAGGCTCCCCCACCTCGAAATGTAAGCCAGCTGCGCTCATTTCTAGGACTCCTGAACTATTATGGAAAGTTCATCTCACAGTTAGCCACACTGCTAAAACCACTTCATGAGCTCCTTGGGCAGAACAAGGCCTGGAAGTGGACTGAAGCCTGTGATGTTGCGTTTAACAAAGCTAAGGATGCATTGCTAAATTCTGAAGTTCTAACGCACTTTGATCCATCCTTACCACTGCAATTGGCCTGCGATGCCTCCCCTTATGGAGTGGGAGCAGTCGTGTCACATATTATGCCTTCAGGAGAAGAGAGACCTATTGCTTTTGCTTCACGCACTCTAAGCAAAGCAGAAACTAACTACGCCCAAATCGAACGTGAGGCATTAGGAATTGTTTTTGGAATTCGGAAGTTTCATCAGTACCTGTTTGGGCGAAAATTTACTCTTCTCACAGACCATCGACCTCTGACATCAATTTTTGGACCTTACACAGGCATTCCCCCATTAGCTGCTAGTCGTATGCAACGTTGGGCATTGTTACTTTCAGCACACACATATGAAATCAAATATCGGAAATCCACTCTACACGGCAATGCAGATGGCCTCTCACGGTTGCCTTTGCCGGTCAAACACCAAGATAGTGCCCACAAGGAAATCTTCTACTTTGAACAGGTAGAGAATACACCCATCACTGCTACTCAGATAAAGAAGGCAACTCGCGTTGACCCAGTATTGTCCCACGTTATGGACCTGGTGATGCATGGAACATCTCGACAAACCTCTCCGGTCTCATCCGACCTTGTTCCCTACATGTCCAAGCGGACGGAGTTATCGGTCCAATCTGGTTGTTTGTTGTGGGGGAGACGTGTCATTATTCCATCACCACTGAGATCACAGATGTTAGAACAGCTACATTCCGGTCACTGTGGAATAGTGCGCATGAAGGAAATTGCACGAAGCTATTTTTGGTGGCCTGGACTGGACAGCGCTATTGAAGAGAAGGCAAAAGCTTGTATGTCATGTCAGGGTGTGAGGAATGCACCCCAGTGGGCACCCCTACACCCATGGGACTGGCCTGAAAACCCGTGGCAACGTATTCACGTTGACTTTGCTGGCCCCCTTGAAGGAAGCATGTTCTTGGTGGCAATAGATGCCCATTCTAAATGGCCAGAAGTCTCTATAATGCAGTCCACTTCTGCAGAGAGTACTATCCAAAAACTACGAGGACTCTTTAGTCGTTTTGGTCTGCCAGAACAACTTGTGAGCGACAACGGACCGCAGTTCGTTTCTCAGGAGTTTCAAAATTTTATGAAAGCAAATGGGATACACCACATCACGTCAGCACCATATCATCCGTCCACCAACGGATTAGCTGAAAGATTTGTGCAGACAATGAAAAACGCTTTGAAATCAGCAAGGGGACAACACTCCATTCAAAAGCGTCTGGATACCTTTTTACTTTCCTACAGAAACACACCTCATGCTACGACCCATGCATCTCCGGCCTTTCTAATGATGGGACGACAGCTGCGCACTTGCTTTGATCTGCTGAAACCTTCTGAACCCCGACAAATTGTGCAACATCAGCAGCAATATCAAGTCATCAGACGGGCACCCAGGGCAAAAGACCGAACCTTTAGCCCGGGACAGCCAGTTTTGGCTCGGAATTATACTTCCAGAGCTAAATGGGTTCCGGCCACAGTCATCACTCAAACAGGACCTGTTTCCTACACAGTCCGGACTGCAGAGAATCTTACCTGGCGGCGACATGTAGATCAGCTGTTGCCAGGTCATGACAGTCCTCAGGACCCATCTGCAGTTGAGGGGTCTGACTTCACCTCTTCTGGTGAGGGATCGAATCACGAGTCACCTGTTTCTGACTGTTCTCCTCCATTACTGCCGGCGGCTGAGATACCCCTTTGCCCAGCTGATACCACCTCCTCACCTGTTCGTGCTGCGGACCCTGAGCCCCTAGTGCTTTCGGGTGCAATAACACCAGTAGTTCGCCGTAATCCACCTAGAGACAGAAGGCCTCCTCATCGGCTGGATCTTTAGCTAGGGCGAACCCATGGTTATGGGGCAAAATAATCCCCAGGGTTTAGCCGGGAATGGAGGCAGTCTACCCTCCTTCTCTAGTCTAGTGTGTGTTTTATTTAGGGGATGTTCTTATTAGGGGGGGAGGAATATGTTGTGTATTTGGTTGTCATGGTTTTGTTGCTATGGCAACTGAGTTAGATTATTATGGGTTAGCTCAACCGGTTTCAACCGGCTGAGGAGCTCTCTGTATATATGTAAATAAAATGGAGGTTTTGGTTAGCTGCCTGCTCTCTGGCCTCAAGTGATTGCTTCCTACACCGGCTGCCCCAAGGATATAACATTTCCACCTCTAGCTTCTATGATTAAGCAATCAGTTCCCTTTATAGGGTGCTCTTTGGGCAGGTACCTCTGAGCACTTCCCAACAGTGCAAACAGAGAGCCATTTGGCAAGCTTGACCTTAGGCATTGTCAGATCAAGCCTTTGATAAACTAATGCAGAACTAACTAAATAAAATGTCAGCTGATTTAAAGCTGTAGAAGACGCTGCATAATTCGCCAGAGCAAGGAGATTCCACAGACAGGGAGCATAATGGGAAAAGCAACAGGTGACCAATGCTTTATAGCCAGGTGCACATGAAAATACAAGAAGAAATTACTGGGTGAAAATAATCAGCCCATGCAGAGTCAGCTAAACAACTGTTAAAGACGCTATAGAGTTCCTCATTACCTTCTGTATTAAAAATCTGTTACAGTGCTGTATTTTCCTGGCTGCCCAGCAGATGGCACAGTTGAATTATTAGGAAAATTTCAACATTTGTCAACATTTCCTAGATTAAGTTGCCCTAAGGTTACTATGGCCATACCAGGGACCACTCTCATTACCACTTCAAGTTATTTTTCCTCCCTTGGTATCCTGCTGGCAACTGAAGTGTCTCATTGGACTGACCTCACACTTGGTAAGGGAATTCACATCTTTTCATGTATTTATACCTGCTCCTGTATTGTCCATTCCATGCATCTGATGAAGTGGGTTCTAGCCCATGAAAGCTTATGCCCAAATAAATGTTAGTCCCTAAGATGCCACAAGGACTCCTTGTTGTTTTTTCATGTCCATTCTGTCTTTGTTCCCAATTCCACACATAGTGCTACAGTGCTAGTAGTTCCAAAGTGTACACAATCAAAGGTATGAGGAATGAATTATTTATTATTATTCATTTTATTTATATAGTGCATAAAGTGTGGGAGCTGCATGGTCCGTAGTCTAAAGAGACGACGATCTAAATGTAGTCATCTTACAAGTGATAACAGACAAAGGGAAGATAGAAGAGAGAGCCAGGGTTACAGTTACTAGTTTGGGGTTGTTTATTTTAGTGGAAGCAGGCAGCGATGCCTTTAGTTAAGATTGCCTTACACTTGCCACTGTTGAATAAGATCCTGTCTCCAGTTGTTTATAACTCTAACAAACTTTAACCAATTTCCATGCTCGGTGTCTGCCTCAGGCTGAATTATTTTGGAAAGTTTCAGCTAAACTTGGGTCAGCTGGTTCCAAGAATGACATTAGGGGGAATGCATTGTTTTTGGCCCATGAAAGAAAAAAAATCTTACAACCATTTTGCTGAAACCCTCTAGTACTTCCACGCTTCCCAGCAGGGACTTCAGATATGGCAGGAGGATTACTATGGTCTCAGGGTGGCTTTTGTAGTTCTTGTGAAAAAAGCCACCTAATTGGGCCAAATTAAAAAGCTCCAAAAAATCTCAGTTTTTACATGATCTCGCTGGAGTATGGCAGCAAAATGATCCAAAGATTCCACCTACACGGCACATGCTCCAGCCCAGCGACTGACAAGGCTGAACCCTTCAATTGCTGCTCCTGGCTGCTGCTGCAGCAGCCGTGCCCAAGTGAGAACTGGAAAACTCCTTTACCTGTGGTCTCAATTAATCCGTCTGACTGGAATGAACAGAAGTGCGCTAGACCATCTCTTCAATCAAGAGAAGACACAAAAAGTAAATATTAAACCGGAACCAAACAAATGTCCAAAATGACGCCTGCAGATATAAAGTAAGTGCTTGATACGATGATACTGAATGAGTACCTGGATAGACAGTTCCTAACTGCTGTAGGTAAATTAAAACCCTAGTTGAATGTGGGGCAAAGGAGAGAGAGAGAAGAAAGGGACAATACAACATTAATGTGAGCCCATTTTCTGAGCCAGCTGTTGCCCCCAAAAGTTGCCTCCTGCCAGGAGCATGACACTTAATCTATGTAGTGGCACAAAGAAGTTTAGGGGTGACATGATTACAGTCTATAAGGGGGTGGCCAAACTGTGGCTTATGAGCCGTATGTGGCTCTTTTATAGTTAAAATACGGCTTGTGAAGCTCCTGCCACCCCTACCTACCAGACTGGGGAGCTTGGGGCTTCTGCACAGCAGGGGTGGGGGGGTTCGGCGCTTCATCCCCAGGAGGTGCCTGGCGGGGCTCGGGGTTTCACCCCTCCCCCGCTGAAGCCCCGAGTCCCGGAAGCCACACCCTGGCTTGTGAACTTCTGAAGATTGTCCTGTGTGGCTTGTAAGGTCAGTAAGTCTGGCCACCCTTGGTCTATACATACCTACATTGGTACAAATATTTAATAATGGGCTCTTCAATCTAGCAGAGAAAGGGTTTAACATGATTAGGGCCCTACCAAATTCACAGCCATGAAAAACCCGTCACAGACCATGAAATCTGCTCTCCCACCGTGAAATCTGGTCTTTTGTGTGCTTTTACCCTGTACTATACAGATTTCATGGGGGAGACCAGCATTTCCCAAGTTGGGGGGCCTGATGCAAAAGGAAGTTGCAGGGGGTCACAAGGTTATTTTAAGGGGGTCGTGGTATTGCCACCCTTACTTCTGTGCTGCCTTCAGAGCTGGGTGGTTTGAGAGCAGCAGCTGTCAGCTGGGTCCCCAGCTCTGAAGGCAGCACCACTGCCAGCGGCAGCACAGAAGTAAGTGTAGCAGCACCACAGGCCCCCCCCACTACAATAACCTTGCAAACCCTCCCCCCCCCAACTCCTTTTTGGGTCAGGACCCCGACAACAACAACACTGTGAAATTTCAGATTTAAATAGCTGAACTCATTAAATGTATGGTTTTTAAGATCCCATGATCATGAAATTGACCAAAATGAACCGTGAATTTGGTAGGGCCCAAAACATAATCCAATCGCTGGAACTTGAAGCTAGACTAATCCAGACTGGAAATAAGGTGTAAATGCTCCATCACTGTCAGCTTTTAAATCAAGCTTGGTTATTTTTCTGAAAGATCTGCACCGGGAATTATTTTGGAGAAGTTCTACGCCATGTGTTATACAGGCGCTCAGACTAGATGATCACAGTGGTCCCTTCTAGCCTTGGAATCTATGAATCTATGACTAAGTTTTACTTTAACTCAGAATTTCCTGGTTTTCCAGTGCTTGTTTATTGATCATTACAATGTTTTTCTGAAGTGTTTCGTTCTAAGCTTTAAGTAAGTGGTATTGTACATACGCTTGACCTTTAACTTTAGAATAACAGAGCTTTTTGTTCGGGAATTTACTTAGTTTCTAAAAATATATTTCAGAATTGCCGAGTGAGAGGAGCCGTGTCCCTAGGGGGACCAGACATCCTGATATTATCGGGATAGTCCCGATTTTAGCGGACTTGTCCCGTGTCCTGACCTTACATCGGTTGGGACGCACTTTGTCCTGATATCAGGAACCATCCGGATCGCAGCCACGGGACTGAAGCTGTGCTGCCACCACTCACCGCTGCTTGGGGCAGCTCCCAGGCACACACACACACCCCCCGCATCTGACCCGACTCTAGGAGCCAGAGGGGCCAGCCTGCCATATGCTTCCTGGGATGGGAACTGCCTCAGGTGAGCACCGCTGGGACTCCCCACCTTGCCGCCTGGCAGGTCCCTCTGGCTCTTGGGTGGGGGGAGGGGAGCTGCGTGTTGCCGGCGCCTGCAAGCCCTGCTTTGCGGCTCTGGCAGCTCCCATTGGTGCCTTTCCCAGCCAGTGGGAGCAATGGAGCTCGCGCTTGTGGCGGGCGCAGCACGTGTAGAGTCTGGAGACTCCCCTCGGTGCTCTCCCCTAGGAGCCAGAGACCTCCCAGCAGGGCTGGTGAGGGCAGCCAGGGAAGGGGGCAGGGTGTGATGGAGTGAGTGTCTGGGAGGTGTGTGTGGGGTGCAGGGCTGTGAGGGTGTGCAGGGCGCTGGGCTGGTTTGTGTGTTTTGGGGTGCTAGGCAGTGGGGGCCTGTTGGGGGGACTGCGCGGAAGTGGGGGAGATCTGTGTGTGTCAGGGCACTGGGCAGTGAGGGTCTGTGTGGGGCATTGTGGAGTTGTGGTGGTGGGGCTGTGGGGAAGGGCACTGGGAGGGAGGGAGGGAGGGAGGGGAAATCTGTGTGCTTTGGAAAACTAGCGAGTGGGGGGTCCTGTGTGGGGTGCTGGGCAGCTGTGGTGGGGCTGTGGGCAGGGGGGCGCTGGGCAGCGTGTGTGTATGTGTGTGTGCAGTACTGTGCATTTGTGGTGGAAGGGTTGTAGGGGGGCTCTGGGCATAGTGGATCCAGGGGGTGCTGGCCAAGGGAGCTGTGGTACAGCATGGGCCCACCCCCAACAGGAAGGGGCACGCTGGTAGCACAGGGCCAGGCGGACCAGTGCCTCTGGCTCTGGTCGGGGCTGTGCACCTGTGTCTGTCTGTCTCCCCGACCCCTTCCCCCCCACTCGCCCAATGTGTCCTATATTTCACTCTTGCAATCTGGTCCCCCTACGTGTCCCTGTCTTTTCTCCCCTACCACCTCACATTACACTGTAGGAACCCCCTGAACTACAGTGCCCCGGAGAGTTTGGGAGCATCAACAGACTCACACTCCTATTGCCATTTCCCCATGAAAGGTACTAGCTCTGAGGGGTGATTGCTCTGTGCTGTACTCATTCAGCTCACATTCCTTCAAAGTGTATTTATTCCACACCCACTCACTCCAAAATCTTTTGGCCACACCAGGTTCACCCTACCAGCCACTCACCAGCAGACCACTTCTGGGGGACTGTCACTGCAGCTCTCCAAAGCTCCGTGGGCAGCTGTTGGTGGAGAGTCTGTGTTCACCGGGGTTTCCCTGGCACAGGTGAGGCACTTACAGAGACATTGGAGGGTGGAAATGGGGAAGTATGTGTGACAGCAGGGGTGCCTTAGTCAGATTGGCATTGTGTCCTTTTTTTAATTTACAGTTGATATCTTCCCTGGCTCGGTATCTTCCTGTCTATGGATGTCATCCCAAAAGCATTTTCTGTTCTTTAAAGGATGCTTTTGTTTAGCCCTCATAAGCTCGTGTGGAAGCTTAACCATGTAGTTTTTCTCTAGTCATTGCCTTTTCTTTTTAGAGGCACTCACACCTTCTGTGCCTCAAAGATGACATTCTCCATGAGATTCCAAAACTCTATGGTTTGAGTTTTTTATTTTTTATTTTCACCCTTCAGCCTGTTATTAACCAGTTTCCTCCTCATTTAAAAAAATCTACCCATTTAAAGTTCATAGTCACTGAGTCACCTGTTTCAGAAAGTCACCCTGCATTACAGTATCAACCCTAACTGTGCACAGGCACTTTTAATCCCGGGAGCGCCTACACTTGCTGCCATTATTAACTCCGGTGTACTTCACAAGGATGAGTTGTGAGTTAGCTCCTCCCAAATAGCATGTGAGAATAATTGCTTCCCCTAACCAGGCCCCAGGGGCCATTCAACCAGTAAGTGCCTGACTAGAATTACCCAGTGGTACCAGCAGGTCCTGCAACTTCCTTACATTCTTTTAACATAAAGAGGTCATCATTTTTCTCATCCTAGACTTTTAAAACCAAACCAAACAAAGGACAGGATATTAAGGTGAGTTGGGCTTGTGTCTTTTGGCCAGACTGGTTCATTGCCAGCTCTGTGTCCCATTCTGCTCTAGCTCAGAACCTAACTAACCCTGTTTATTTGCAGTGGGGGAAACCTCTCGGGTAGTCCTTCTGCAATGACTTCCCCCCACAAAGAATCTTTTCCCCTCTTTTATCCCCATTTTGTTCCCACAGGCTTTCATTATTAAGATTTCAATTGATCGTTGCTGACATATACTTGAATCCAAATATTTGTGCTATTCAAAGTGAATTGCTCGTTCAGCTAAAAGCTTGATTGTGCCACGGCTCTTTTGATCCAAATGAATTGGACACTTGACCAGGTATTCTACATACACACCGGTCATATGTAGGAATTAATCAGTGCATGGACCACATGGGATAAGTAAGGCAGCTGCCTAATCCCCTGTGAAGCATCTATACCTGACATGTTAAGTTACAGATAGAAATAGGAACAGATAGTTGTAGGTTAGCACTTTCTCTAGCATTAGCAGTTCAGGAGGAGGGGGGCTCATCTGCAGAGGGGAGTGAGAGAGAGCTAAGTAAGCCCAAATAGGAACATTCTGTGATTGTGAATAGTGAAGTGCAGACTTTCCCTCTTTATGATGCATTATCAACCTTATCATCCAATGAGAAGAACATTCGGATAAATGTGGCATTTTAATCTGATCCCATCCCTCAGGCTGAAAGACTCACCTTTCACTCTCGCATTCCCCAGAAGGAGACCAGAAGTGCACTCAAATGTGCTTAGTGATTATACTAAAGAGTGGGCTGGAGATCTGACCTTCTCTTCTGAACGCTGGCTTCAATTATCCATCCACACAGCACCTGGGGACTACAGCAGTAGGCTCACAGGGACAGATGTATCATGTAAATAACCTATAACCACAGATAGCATCATAGTTCCCAGCATTAGCAAAAGTTACTACCACCCACCTGATGAGGCTCTGAGTTTGTAAATCTTATAACTGCTACTCTTTCTTGGAGGGGAAACGAAGAAACAATGAAAGAGCCTAGATCTCAATAAGACTCCAGCCTCTGTGAATATTTCAAATTGTAAAGACCAGCTGGTGTTGAGTTACATTTGAGCTAAAAGGGTTTTACCATTTTTTCCCCATTTTAAATCAAATTCTTTTTTTTTTCACTTTTCCATAACTCCAAAAAGGGTGAAGGGTAGGGTGACCAGATAGCAACTGTGGAAAAAATGGGACAGGGGGTGGGTGGTAATAGGCACCTACATAAGAAAAAGTTCCCCAAAACGGGACATCTGGTCACCCTAGTGAAGGGATTTTTACTAAAAATTCACCTCTGGGCTGAAACCAAGCATTGAAACTTGCAGCTGAAAAGGAGTGATTCTCCCCACCCCACCCTGAACTCCAAACCCCATGAGCATCTGGAAACAAGGAGGATTGGCCCTGCTAGGCAGCTGCTATAGGAAGACTTTCCTTCACTTCTTTCAAGTCTCCTTGGACATCTCTTAATAATGCATATCCCCAATACAGACATTCTACTGGTATCTCGCTTCCCTGCCATGTTCCAGGTAAGTCCAAGACACCAAATCATCTCTGCACAGGCTTTTATTGTCCCTGTTTTCTTTTCCATTCATTTTGCATCTGACCTTTAAAATTTCCATTCAGATGAACTGCATCTAACATATTTGTGGATTTAACCTGATTTTCCTCTTTATGTTCTTCTTCTAATTCCGTGAGGCCTTTAAATGATCACTGTTACTGTTCATAATATGTCCTCCTTGTTTCTTCAGCCACTCTCATACTTGTCACTTTCTCCTCTGACTGCCCCTGTAAAGTTACCCTTCGCATCCTCACATGCTTATTTTCCCCCTCCCCAGCGTATGGTCTCCTTACAGCTCTGTCTCTTCTTTTGAGGCTACCCATGAACAGAAGAGGGCACTAGTACACTGCCTGTCTCCCAAATATGGGCTACATTACCTTTAAAATGACTCTTATTGCCTTACAAATCTGAAACCTTCCCATGATCAGCATTGATTTTTTTGAGGGGGGGCAACTTTCCAATTTGCTATTGTCTACCCATCCCAAAGGCTGGTCAAGGTATTGATGAAAGTCCTGCTCTTTAGAGTGCATCCTATTCTTATTTTATTTTGGGGTTAGTTCGTTTAATTTATATATTTGTCTTACTGTAGCATCTAGGAGACCCAATCATGGACCAGAATCCCATTGTGCGAGGTAATGTACAAAACCAGAACAAAAAGATAGCCCCTGCTCCAAACAGCTCCTAATTCCTCAAAACTGGTTTACTTCCAAATATGTTTGTTCTACTACAGTCCAACATTACTGGATCCACTGCAGCTTTTGCTCGGTTTTCATCTATACCTGAAATAGGTTTTCTATCCTACAGTACCAGCCATGAGGCCAACATGAGACCCGGGTCATGTCTGCAAACTGTATTTCTGCGAGCACTGTGGTGCCTCACTGCTACTTACATCTTTTCCTTATCCCCCTCTACTTGTTCCCTTATTGAGGTCTGCCCTATACCTTGATTCTGCAATTTTTACTTCAGCCTGTTGTTAACCATTTTCTTCCTCATTTTAAAAATCTGCCCACTTTTTCATCCTCATAATCTTACATTTCCTCAAAAATTTCATTTGTATGTGCTTTTATTTGTTTGGGTTGTTCCTCTCTTCCTGTTTCTCTTTGGCTCACAGTAACTTAGGGCTTGCTACTCAGGAAGCATCATTATGGAAGATGGAAAATTGGATACTGAAGTCAGCATCAAAATAGCAAGAGCGAAAGAGAATTCTGGAAGAATAAACATCTGAGAAGAAGGGACATAAATCTGAAGACAAGATTCCAACTCTTAAAAACTTACATTTGCTCTGTGCTAAATTATGGCTGTGAAACATGGACATAACTGATAATGAAAGAACAATCAATAATAAAGAAATTACAATCCTTTCATTTATGGTGTTGCACAAGAATACTGAAAATATCATAGCTAGATCACATAACCAACAAAAAAGTATTGGAAATTATTAGAACTTGGCAAATGCTAGTGACAGATTGTATGAAGAAAAAAATGAGATTCTATTTACAGGACATATTCCTAAGAGGTTCAGTGGGCGATGCATGTTTACAGGCACTTTCAGGAAAATTGATGGCAGAAGAATCTTGGATGGGCGATGTGGTATCCTGTGTGGATCAAAAAAGATTATTTATCAGCAAAGAGATTAACAGCAGATCATACAGAATGGGCTACCATGATTGCAAACCTTCAGTAATGGAGATGCCACATAAGAAGAAGAAGCTTAGATCTACTGCTCTATCATCAACTCAACCCCCTGTCCTAGTCTAGGTGTGATCACTTCTCAAAATATGTAAACTGTGAGCCTTTACATTGTCATGAGAGTTGCATGATCTGGTACCTTGAAGCTCAGGATCATCAATCATAAGAGACTACGTTTTCCATCAAATCATTCTCATACGCACAATGTACTTCCCTTCAATGTTGCCACTGGACCTACATCAAACTATTTGCTCTTTTACTGAACAAGTCCCTCATCTCCACTGCAAATTTGAATACTCTCCTTTGGATATGGAGCCATATTTACAGATGGGTTACCTGACAGGTACCTTCATCAGGCTCCTTGGACAATTCACCTTTTTCAGCTGTTTAGGGTAGTTTGGGCAAAGGAGTAGCCCTCGTAGAGAAAGCTAGTTAGTTGACCAAATCCAAAAGTTTTAAGAGGGGTGCATTTCTTACTTTATAGGCTAACATTTCTTGTATTTCAGACCCCATTGCTCTGTTTCTTCCTCTTACCGTTTTGTACTGGCATCCATCGCCATAGTATCTGAGTGCCTGGTATAACAAGGGCCCTGGTGGACTTCATGGAGTGCTTGGCTCTTCTTGCAGTAGAGTGGTTTTGGGTTTTGTTTTTGTTTCTTTTGTTTTGGGGGGGATTTTGGAGGGGGAGAGAACGGGTGCTGGTGGAAGGGAATGGTTGTTGCTGTAATCACCGTCTGCTAATGTTAGGAAGGCTTTAGCAAAGAGGAAGATTTTGCAGCATGACCTACATGTGGTCAAACTCTGGATTATACTCAGTTCTTCTAGAAGTTTGTTCTGCAGCTGATGTATTCAAATGAGAATGGCCTGCCCCGGCTCTTACATTCTTCGCACTGGGCTCTGTGATCTGCATTGTCCCAGAGGAGTACAACTGTGGTGGTGAAACATAGGTGGAGATGCAGCCTCTAATGTAGCTGCACTTGTTCCACTAAGGGATTTGAAGATCAGGACCCAGGCTTTGAACCAGGAATCAGGGGAGAGCCTGAAGAACAGTACTGATGTGTTTGTGTGTGCCTAACCTTTGGAGGAAATGGGCAGCCACATTTTCAACAAGCTATTTTCTTTGCCTGGGTTTCACTGCATTTTGTTTTCACATTCAATTTTGAATATAGTGTTGGACATTAATCCAGTCGGTAGAACTTAATGGCCTTTCACATTTTGACTCCTCCCTCCCCAAATTCCCAACCCTGCCCGCAAAGCTCCCTACGGCCACACTTTTCAGCGTTTTTTTGAAAGGTAACTTTTATTCGCTAGCTAGTCGATAATACAGTGCTTGGAGGTCTACTGGAAAATTGGTATATAGCTTCTAAATAGGGATTTAATGCCCTACTCAGCACCATGCTATAAGAGCTCATATCTGAACATGGTCGGGGACTCTCATGTGTTGTGAACATCCAGCTGAGCTGGAACTCCTTTGCCAGAGGGTTTTCCTTGGGTTGAGTGGCCCCTGGTAATGTACCGTGCAGTATTTCAATTTGTAGCCAGCGTGATCCTGTGCAAGCCCTTGCTGAGATTCGAGTTGTCCTCTCTCCAGTGGCACTCAGTCTATCCGGAGAGGAAGCCTGCATCACTGAAAAGGGCTAGAAGAGAGCTGAGCTCCTCATTCGCACTCCCCACCCCAGTGCACCATTTAAAAAAACAAACCAAATTGAGAAAAATCTGTAATGAAGACAGGAAATAAAAAGCTCCTGGCCCTCAAATCCATTTTCTCTACCTCTTTCCCCCTTATCTCCCCGCCCCCAGAAATAACAGGCAGGCCCTTGTAATGGGCCAGTTTTCAAGGGTAATAACCAGCCAACCATTACCCAATTTGGATGCCTGGGGGGTCCCAGCAGGTAATGATTAGCATAGTACAGGGGTAGGCAACCTATGGCATGCGTGCCGAAGGCAGCACACGAGCTGATTTTCAGTGGCACTCACACTGCCCGGGTCCTGGCCACCGGTTCGGGGAGGGGCTCTGCATTTTAATTTAATTTTAAATTAAGCATCTTAAGCATTTTAAAAACCTCATTTACTTTACATACAACAATAGTTTAGTTATATATTATAGACTTATAGAAAGAGACCTTCTAAAAACCTTAAATCAGAGTGAATAAATGAAGACGCGGCACACCACTTCTGAAAGGTTGCCGAACCCTGGCATAGGATAAGATATTACCTATCTGTTTCCCATTATGATCTTTTCTGTGTGCAATTTTGACCATTTTCAGTGAGAGGCAGGGGGATGGAGTTGAGCCAGGTTAAGCACTAAAGCATCAAAGTAAATATTCCTCCATTTAAACATCTTAGATGATTTAGAAAGGAAGAAAAGAGGGAAGACGAGCAATGAATTAAAGATCAAGGACCAGATTTCTGAAATCCCCCCTCTGTTTTTGTGACCACAAATTGTTGACACAAATGAATGAGCATGTGACTTTGCATCCACACTTAACTGTAGACAAAGTTTGTCCCTGAGGTTTCTCTCAGAAATCAGGTATTCAGGTGTTCCAAATTACCTCATTTGCACCTGCAAATAATTTGAAGGCAAAAAACCGCAGCAGCAATTACACTCGATTATTATTTTTATAAAACAAAACCAAAGATTTCCTTTTAAGCAAATCTTCTTGTGCCTTCTTTCCAGGGAGAAAATAAACAGTAAGACTCAGCTCTTGGGAAATACAGCGTTTCACAGCGTCTAAGCAGCATATAAACATCAAACAATTAATAGCAAATTAATGATCCAAAGTCCACTGGAGTTAATGAGAGTCTTTCAATTAAGGGCAGTGGGCTTGGGATCAGGCCACTAAATAAATAAATAAAAAGGAAACATTATTGTCACATGGATCCTCAACTTTCCTTTTATGCCTAGAAGTGACGCCTCCAGGACAGAGTTGAAACACATGCTACCCATGCTACAGCTTGCCTGTGGATAAATACAGGCCTTCAGTCTCTAGGTATGCCAGTCCAGTACCATACAGGAGCATACACCTCACACAGATAAAATGTAATGCGAAACATCCCTGGACTTCACTCTTTTCTGTGCACAGAAAAGTCTTACTGTAAATATACAGTCACTAGCACCTAACACTTATAAGTACATGATTGCCTTGTCACGATCAGTATTTTTTCTGAAGCTTGTGCTTGGTGAAACTGACAAAGCTTTTTGCTTGCAGTGTTGTTGTAGCTGTATTGGTCCCAGGATAGGATGGAGACAAGGTGGGTGAGGTAATATCTTTTATTGACGCAAAAGAGACAGGTTTTGGCACTTACACAGAGTTCTTCTTCAGATCTGGGAAAGGTACACGGGCCACATCTACATTAAAAAGTTTTGCTGACCCAAGCTACATCAGCATATCACTGCCACAGTTAGTATATCATTTGTACATGTGTATACATGGCTCCTTGCGTTGGCGGTGCGCGTACTCACCAGGAGTGCTTGTGTCAATGCATAGTGTGGTGCACCAAGGGTAGATATCCCAGTATGCAACCCATCACCATCCAGCACACTGTCTTTTGGGTAGTTTTGGCCAATTACGGTGGGGCAGAGATGACTTGCATAGTGGTGACCGGGAGAAAGGGATCACCTTCCCATAATTCAGTGTTGTACATCCCATAATAATATCTTCATCCCATAATTTGTGCACCTATTTCCAATGAATCGGCGTGGTACTTGTCGCTATCCGCCATCTCTGACAGAAGCATGGAGCCTGCACAGTTCTGCACTACTGTCATGACCCTTGCAAGCACAGGAAGCATCTCCCTATCCTTTTCCTGCACCTGTCTCCTGACCACTCTTTCCTTCTCCAGTCTGCAATATTCATCCTCCAGGCCCGCTATTCAAGGTCTGATGCAGCACTAGCTTGCAGGATCTCACAGAACATGTCCTCCCATGTCTTCTTTTTTTCTCATGCTTATCTGGGAGAGTCATTCCGCTGGTGCGGAGGGGTACCCTTCAAGCCCGCCATGGCCACATCTGCTGATAAAACACATAAATGTACTATTGTCAGTACAGTAGGAACAGAATGTGCTCCCCAAAAGTGTTAAACAAGTTTATTGTCACTTCTGCTTTGGAGTTCCTGATTCCCAGTGCCACACTCAACTCAAGCCATGGTGAGCACGGTCTATGAGGGGTGCAGGAAACTAGGAGGGAATTGCTCGTTTGCATGAAATTGTGATCATAGGGCAATGGCACTGAATACTGCACCATTTTCCCCAGGTGGTGGTGGTTGTAGCTGATATCTCATGCCTGAGATACATGCCTGAGAGCGTAACAAACGCACATAGAGCACAGGCCTGTATGTCACTAGCAATGGTGCCTGTCGAAGCTATCATCAACTGGCATGGAAAACTGTCCTCCTGCAGAGAAAGAAGGTAAGGCTCCTTTGGGAGAGGATTGCAGAATATCTCCATGGAAGTGTCATCAAAATCTCTCTGCAGGATTCAAGAGACATCGCTGTGTACATAAACAAAGTGTGCCGCATGCCTGCCCCCCAACTCCCGCCCCCTCAATTCTAGAGGGGAATGAAAAGCAGATAGCAACTCTACCTCTCTTCATTGTATCACTCTCTCTTCCAGCACAAGTAAATTAATGGAAAGTCAATACCTGTGTCCTGCTAAGTTAGGGGGGTGCCGCCACTGTAATGGCAAATTTATTTACACCCTTACCCAAGGCTCCTTCCCCAGTATTGGGCTTTGCCCATGCTTGACTGCTGGGACTGACTAGACTGTGGTGCAGTCAAAAATAGGTCCTGGCTTGTGGCACAGCTGGCCCCTGCCTGCCCAGTCGCCTGTCCCCCATACGCTTCCTCCTCTTTCTTGTCCATCTCCTCCTCCTCGCTGTTCCCAACAGAGGCCTGTGACTTAGGCATCTCAGGGGTATCCACAGTGGTTTGTGTGGGTGAGGGGAGGCGGGGTCTCCACCAAGTACAGCATTCTGCTCATTGTAAAAGCAGAAGGTCTGCGGCTTGGCACTGGATTAACTGTTGGTCTCCCTGGCCTTCTGGTAGGCCTGCCACAGTTCCTAGGCTTTCACGTGGCACTGCCGCTCATCCTTGTCATATCCCTTCTCCTGCATTCCCTGGGCAATCTGCTTGTAGATGTTGAAGTTTCTATCACTGGTCCATAGCTGTATCTGCACAGCCTCTTCTCCCCACAGGCCAGGAGATCCAATATCTCCTGTCTACTCCAGGCCGGAGTTTGTCCGGAGCATCCAGCCAGCATGGTCAGTTGGGAAGTTGCACACATTTATGGAGATCAGATAGAGGTGTGCTCACCGAACATGACAACCAGGGACAGGCATTTCAAAAAACTGCAGGGGTTTTAAAGTTGGGCGTGGGGTGGGCTGGCTGAGGTCTACCTGAACTCTCAGCAGTGGAGTTCACAATTGTGACCACTGCGGTCAGTGTGAGGCATTGTGGGACAGCCTCCAGAGGACTGTTGGGGGTCGACATAGGTAACGCAGGGTCTACACTTGTGCTGCAATGACCTCTATAAATCAACCCTGGCTCAAGACTGCTCTGGGAGGCAGAGTTACTATGTTGGTGTAACGGGGCACTTACATCAGTGGGAAATAAATACAAGTGTAGACACATGCATGAGTAGGTCAATGCAAGGTGGCTTACATTAGCCTAACTTTGCAGTGTAGACCAGGCCTCAGAGTGTTACAGCTAGATACAAGGTAGAATAGATTGTTAAGTAAAGGCATTAGCACATGTTGCAAGAGATCATTCAAGGTGAAGTGGGCAGTTAACAGCTCTGAAGTCACTGGACCAAAAAAGGGGGTTAGTGGGTTAGAGATTGTTGTAATGAGCCATAAATCCAATGTCTCTCCCGAGGCCATGATTTTTAGGTTCTGTGAAGCTTTCCTTTGAGGATGAGGACTGAGAGGTCAGATAGCGAGTGATTGTTTTGTGAAGTGTTCATCCCTGGGTGATACAGTGTTTTTATCTTATATCATTTTCCTCTGTGAGTTTGAGAGAGTAGTGATTGTCTGGTTTCACCTACATCGTTGTTATTGGGGCATTTAGTGCACTGGATGAGGTACACCACATGTTGTGATAGATATGTGTAGGACCCATGGATCTTGAAAGGTGTGTTCTGAGGGGTGTTGATCTGTCTGAAGGTTTTACATCTGTTGTTATGGCAGGGTCTGGTACTGCTTTGAGTTGGTGTGTCCTCATCTGTGGAGAGTTTGCATCCGATGCTGAGCTTGGTGAGGTGAGGGGTTACTTGAAGGCCAGAAGAGGGAGATTGGGAAAGATTTCTTTAAGGATGTAGGCCCCATCAAGTATGGCTTATAATTGTTTAATGATACCCATATGAGTTCCAGTGTGAGGTGGTAGGTGACAACAAGGAGTGTGTAGTTTATGGGGTTTTTTTGTGTTTTCTTTTTTTTTCTGTATTGAAGCAGGTTCTCTCAGTGTAGTTGAGTGGCTTGTTCCACGATGCAATTTACTCCTCTCGTGGAGTGCTCCTGTTTGGTGAAGGCAGTTTTAAGTGTGCTAGCTTTTTGCTTAACCCATCTCTGTAAAGTCCTTTGAGATCTATGGATGAAAAGCACTATATAAGTCAGTGGTTCTTAAACTTTTGTACTGGTGATCCCTTTCACATAGCAACCCCCCTTATAAATTAAAACTACTTTTTTATATATTTAACACCATTATAAATGCTGGAGGCAAAGTGGGGTTTGGGGTGGAGGCTGACAGCTCGTAACCCCCCATGTAATAACCTTGCGACCCCCTGAGGGGTTCCCAACCGCCAGTTTGAGAACCTCTGATATAAGTGCTAAGTATCATTACTTTTAAAAAGGAAATGCAGGCTTGTTTGCATGTCATATAGGTGGATTCCACCTGAAAGCTCATTCGGCTTTGGTTACCCTATAGGGAGCATCAAGAGCTAAGTGGCAGTTGCAATTCAGGAGCCCTATCCTGTACTCCTCACTCTGGCAAGTCTCCCATTAGGCACTGTGGGAGTTTTGTGTGTATAAGGAGTATAGGATGAAGCCCCAGATTCCCAGTAGTAGCAAGTGATGAGGTCAGGCTAGGACAATGGGAAAAACTGAACTGAATGTCATGCGGATAAAAGGCATCACCCTTGGTTTTATAAACAAAAATTAAACTTAATTTGCTTCACAGTAGTTAAGATGCCGTTAATTCAGAAACCACAGAAAAACCTGCTGGACACAGTTAATAGTCAGCAGACTACATAGGCCAGGCTTTGAAAGCATTTAATATTCTCTGAAGTGCTGCTTGTATCCAATTATAACTCACTACTTGCCATCTTAATAATTTAAATCTGTCCACCCTTTAGAGAGAAAAAAATTCACTAATCAAAGCCATGAATGCACCTTTTGCTTTTGACAGCATTAAATTAAAGCTAAATGGTAGATCTTGAATGAGTTGCTGTGCAAGAATAAAGGCATTAATGAGGTAATTTCATTATAGAGGCTCATCCAAGCCTATGTGAAAACAAGGGGAGTAAATGGAGAGGAAAGCTACTGAGGAAATTAGGGTTCCTTCCACACTAATTAATGTTTGGGGCATTTAGTACAGGCACCAAATTAACTGCTCCAAAGAACTCTCATTGAAAAAAAATATATTGTTGCCCTCCCATGTAATTAGAAGACAGTACAACTAGAACACTTAATGAGTATAAAGCCAGCCTTTAACTTATTCTGCCCGGCCACTGAAAACATGCCATTATTGAGGCCTAAGTTTAAGGAAGCACTAAGCGTACAATATAGGATTGTTTAGGTCCTTCTGCTCTGTGAGCTGTAAACAGGTAGCCCCTGAATGGGGAACGATGAGACTCCTGGGAGGCCCAGCTTCCCAGCAAAACAGTCTTAAATGCATCTAAAGGGAAGAAAAAAAAAAAGGTGAATAGGCCCAGCACAGTTAGCACAGTGAATGCTCAATGCTGTCTTAAGTGATTACATGATGTTGTGCCACCCCCTCTCATTGAGTTATCTTTACACTGCTTTTGTCTCCTCTAATTGGAGCTGATGAGGTGCTAATTGGTTGCTTTTTTTAAAAAGCACTACTTAAGCTGGGGCAGACAGAGTGAGACAGCGTGAGTGGAGTTAATGAGGGTTTAGCAACAACAACAACAACAAAAATAATAAAAAAAAAAAATCAAGAAGTATGGGGTGTTTTTAGGCTTGGGGGTAAGTTTTACATAAATGGCTTTGGGCAGTTGAATTTTGTAAAGGATAGGACACAACCTGCAATAAATGTGAACAAATAGCCAGCCACCCTTTAAATGCCACAAACATGCAGTAAGCTCATTATTATCTTGATAGGCTTACATAAAAGCACCCTCCAAAGCAAACCACTCAAAGCAGATAGACCCCTCTCATCTACCTGAATTAGGGCTGTTGCCACTTCCACTCAGTTAGGCCTCCTTCATTTTCCTGTATGCCACCATGGCTTTGGTAGATGCTGCTGTTGTGTTACACATCTGTTGTAAACCTTAGCTGCCGTTGTGTTCTTGAACACACATGTAGTCTCTATTTATTTATTTAGACTGTAAAATCCTGGGGGTAGGGACTGTTGTCTATGTGTTTTGTACAGAGCCTAGCACAGGCCCCAATTCTGATGGGGACCTCTGGGAGCTACCACGATACAAATTATAATAGAGAACCACCAGTGTGTTTGGAGCTGTATCAATGTGTATAATTCACAGTATCTTCCCCAAGAACCATATAATCTTAAAGGTGAAGCCCACAGCATTTACGTCTAGGAGTCTCTACTAGTTCTCTGGGACGGCTTGTCAGGGGAGGCTGGGTGCTAAAACAGTCAGAGGCAAGACAATTAAAACACACAGACATGTCTGATTTGAATTGGAATTGCTATCTTGGAGAAATCATTGTTAGAAGATGTGAGTTTAAGAAGGTATTTTTACCTGGTAATAAAGAGAGAGAGAACCTTCAGCCAACATGACTAGTGCTCCGCCACATGAGTAAGCGTCACTGGGGCTATTTGCATGAGCTATTTGCTGCAAGACTGGGCCCAAAATATGCATAGTTCATAACTGTTTGTGGGGGTTTTGCTTATAAGTGAGATATTGGTGGGAAGACTGGAAGCATGTCAGTGAGAAGTAAACATAAACATTTGGAGGATTTTATGATTGCATACTCACAACTTTTTCCCTTTAGAGAATAGGATGCTCTTAGTATCAGAGGGGTAGCCGTGTTAGTCTGGATCTGTAAAAGCAGCAAAGAATCCTGTGGCACCTTATAGACTAACAGACGTTTTGCAGCATGAGCTTTCGTGGGTGAATACCCACTTCGTCGGATGCTCTTAGTTATTCTAAGTCTGCAACTGACATAAACAAATATTGAGCAGGCATGTTCTCAGTGAATCCGTGTCATTTGCTTGCTATGAAATATGTTCATAATCACAGAAAAACCAACAACCAGAGCTGTTGAAATTTTTTGAATGAAAAGATTTTAATCAAAAAGTGGTTTGTGTGCCTTTCTTTTTTAAAATATTTTTTAAGTTATCTTTTTAAAAAATCTGATATTTTGTATTGAAATGTTATCATTTTAATAATTTTCATCTTTACAAAGCCATTTTTGAAATGACTTGGATTAATTTGGATCAAATTTTGGATTAAAAGATTCATTAATCATGTTGATAACATTTTCAATAAAAATTTGGATTAAAAAAAAATCCCTGAAAATTGTTTGAAAAAAAACTAAAAAAAAAAATCTTTATCCCTGTGAAAAGAACCAATATTTAAATTTTTGGTGGATATTTTATTTTTAACTACCTATATGCAAAATATTATTATCAGTATTATTATACAAGTACAAGGTATCTTAAAAAAATTAATATATCTAGCATTAGAGCAAAAGATTAGCGGGTCGTCTGGGTTCTAGTACTATTGCGTTCTTGGGAAATTCATTTAGAACCTGATCCAAAATGGGGTGTCTTTCTATGGATTCCAATTAACTTTGGATCGGGCTTTTGCTCTTTTTCTCTCTGCTTTATTAATCCAGCCTGCAAAATGGACATAAACAATACTTACTGCACTTCAGAGATGTGTCTTGAAGTTTAACTAATGTTTCTAAAGTGCTCTGAACTCCCCAGATGGAGAGCGTCAGAGCATATGCTTAAAGCTTAGCCATAGACCAATATTTATGAAGAATTTTCAAAGAAAGTTCACAAAAGTGTCATTGCAAAAGTTTGTGCTAAATGAAATCATCAGCAGTGTTTAGTATTGTTTTTACACTGAGCATACATACTATGAAAGAAATTTCTGCTAGTTGCAGTGAGTGTTGCATATTACAATCAAAAGACCTTTTGCAAGTTGCATGGAAATAGATGTTTGAGAGGGTAAGTGTCCTCATGTTGTTATAGAACCTCCAGGTGATGCTCTAATTCCTTTAAAGCTTCTCTTTTAAGTATTCCCACATTAGACAAAAATGACACAAAATTTAAAAACTATAAATATAAAATACGTATAATGAACATATTGAGTTGACTGAGCATCCATTTTTAAAACAATTCCAAAATATTTCATTTATGCTGAAGTGAAACTAGCATTAAAAACTCATTTTTTTGACTTTCATGTAAGTGCACTTGGCAAAATCAATTAGTCTGCAAGCAGTCAAACACTGGCTAAATGTTTATCCCAGGTAATTTGTGACCTCTATTCATATTCTAAATTGGGAGTTAGTTTCCTATAGATGCTTTTGAATCTTGTACTGGGCACTTGCTTTTCTTTCCATTGTCATGAAAATTAAGGATTTCCTACTAGCTCAGAAAAAGAAACCTCCTGATGAACAAGTTACAATTAACTCCTCTAAATGTGGGTTTATTTGGTTGCTGCAGTTACAGGGTAACTGTACGAAATCCATTACTTGGTACAGCCACAAAACATACACAGCTGAGAAACCTGCTGTCTGCCTCTTGCTCTAACACCTGTCCAAATCTAAGCTCATTGCACTTTTATGTGTTATGCAGCTACACATTTTAAAGTGCTTTCCAGACATGTTTGTTCTGTAGATCACAGTTGCAGTGATCTCTGTTCTCCTCATTGTTTTTGGCTAATCTGCTTGGGTTCTCCCAGGATCCTTCTGTTTTCCTGTGTTTCCCATAGCAATAATAGTGTTTGGTTACTGCAAGTCAATGAATCATGGGGTGTAAAATCACACACTGTACAGCACTGGGCTGCCGCTGTACATTTCCCACATCTGAGCTGTAATCTTTAGACCTGTGCTGTACTCCCCAGTTTACCTCAGTCAGTGTCAGTACATGTGCTTCATATCCCCTGAGGGCTAATGAGCGTGGTGGATTATGTGCCACTTTAGCCTGGAATGAGTGTCATTTTCTGAAGGGGAATGTTGATCTTGTGGTTATGGCACAGGGATGGGGAGGAAGGCAGGAGATCTGGGTTCTGCCGTGAATTTGCTGGGTGACCTTGGCCAAGCTGCTTCATCTCTCTGGGCCACAGTATCATTAGCTGTAAGTTGGGGATACTGATGCATGCCCTACTTCGCTGAGTGTTTGTACAGTGCATGGAGGTCCTGGAATGAAAGTCACCATATAAAGGCAAAGTGCTATTTATTAGTAGTACTGCACTTGCCACGACAAGAGCATTTTTCAGTTCCCACAACCACAGCAAAGTTTCAGGTACCCTCTCTCTATGGACCTAACTCAAACAAAGTCCATTGAAATCCATGGGAGTCTTTTGAATCGGGCCCTGTATAAATGATTGGGCCCTGTCCCACCGAAGCATATGTGAGATGTATTAGCAGGTGAAAACTTGTGCATACAAGTCATTTATTAACCATCAGCGAGGTCCTCAGGGGAAGACAGCAACCTTGGAAAGATGGAGGCGAACACACATCTCTGTTCCTTTCCTCTTCTGTCTTCTTTCTTTCCCCCTCCTGCTGCTCCATCCACTGAAGTACGACACTGGCACTTCCTCATGTTGATCACTGTGGAAGTGCTAGCTCAGCACAAATTCACTTGGGCTAATGTTAAATAATTAAGCCCTCTCGAAGGGCAGTAAAGCCTATTTACAAAGCTCATGTACAAGGGAAAGGTACAAGGGATGATGTAAAGAGAAAGTGACAAAGGAGTATTGTAACACAAGCCAGGCAATTATTGAAAGAGAAAATCTCTGTTGCCAAAGAAAATAACTCAAAGGTATTGGGGGAGGCTTAGAAAACATAGTGAGTGCAAGAAAGATTATTTTCTAATGAAAGTCTGGCAGGTTCCTTGTACCTTCCTCCTGGCTCCCCATTTTGTGCAGTTGTACAAAACTGAGGTCACTATTGGAGCTAGGAGGAATGAACTTTAAACGTAAAGATGTAGTTGGTTATAATCAGGGTGCGTACCGTGTCCTGGGATCCAGGAATGGTTATTGAATGTAAAATCTAAATCATGGCAGACGTGGTGCCTTCTGCCAAGTCCTCTGGCCTTATTTTTCCCTTTTAAAAAAAGTTTTGAATAGAATAAGTTGAATGATGGCACATAAGCAGACAATGGAAAACACAAAAGAAATGATACAACATTCATAAAAATCATGCAGCAAAGAGCATAAAGGGCCTGATAGTTCAGACCCCAGCCTCTCTCCATCTCTCTGTGCACAGAAATCTGCATGTACATATTAGTGCCCCAAACAGGCATAACCAGTGGTAGAATTTTCCCATATTACAATACAGTGCCTGCTTTTGAGAATTTTAGTGTCAGGAAAGTGCTCACACAGAGGCTAGCTTGAGACTCCAATGATAATTGGGCCTAAACTGTGTCTGGCTTGCTGTGCTCGTCATTGTAACTATCAAAGAGGCAAGGTGGGCAAGGTAATATCTTTAACTGAACCGACTTCTGTTGGTGAGAGACACACGCTTCTGAGCCACACAGAGCTCTTCAGCTCCATGTGACTCAAAAGCTTGTCTCTCTCACCAACAAAAGTTGGTCCAATAAAAGATATTATCTCACCCACCTTGTCTCTCAAATATCCAGGGACTGACACAGCTAAAACAAAAATGTAACTATCAGTAATTAGTAAAGATCTCAACAATGTCATTGGTGAGGATTTTAATATTCTCTGGGGAGTGTATTAGCATAGGCTTCTCGGAAGAATGAAGCCTGCCAACTCAGAATTCTTACTTCCTCGCGGGTGGATGTGGCATCTCAAATACACAGTACAGTATATGCTACTCCATAGGTTTCATTTTTTGTGGCTGGAAACAAGCTGTGCTAGCTCTGATAAGGATGCCCCAAAGCATGATCCTGTGAGATACTAAGTGCTGTCTTGCAAAAAGAGCACCAGCAATTGAGAGCTGAGCACCTTGGAAAAGGCACTCTGCATCTTGCTGGATTGAACAGGCTCTAAAAAAGGATCAAATGACCCAGTGTCTGATACTGACATGAAGATGACCTTGGCTAATAAAGGTTAAAAGATTATAATGTAGCTGTGGAATTTGAACGTGGCTTTTTTAGCTTTAATGGGCTAACTAATCTATCTATCATCTAGGTAATAATATATTTTATATCTTATGAAATAAACAAACCTACACTGAAATAGCTGATAATTCATTTTACCTTCCTATGCATAAACAAATCAGAAATGAAAGGATAAACTATCTGAAGAATATTATTGATATATGTGGAATAACATCTGCCATTTTCCGCAAGGACAAGTGCTTTTGCTCTTTCCCTTGGTGTCCAAGTGTCAAATTATGACACCAAACTTCTAAATCTTATGTTCTAGCAAATACTTTTCAATATGCCATATTCTGTGTCTGACCTCAGTGAATGGAAGCTGGGTGAAATTAACTTACTAGTATTTGGCCTTGTAAAATGCGAGGGCCAGATCCTCAATCTGTGTAAATTATTGTCGCTCATCTGAAGTCCCTGGAGCTAAAACAATTGACACCAGCTGAAGATCTGGCTCCAAAATTACACCTATTTTACAGAAGGTTAATATTTGTAATGTGATTTGAAAATGGAAAAAACCCAACCATGGAACTTAATAATTATAAATATGTTTCTTATTTCTCAAACTCCCACATTAGCAAAGGCACGTTTCATGATATTCAAAAGTCAGCACTGTTTATAATAGTCAGGAACAAGCCATAATAGAGGGTCAGTCAGACTTCACTGGCTACACCTCTGGTAATTTAAAATGGTTATAAGTTAAGCTTTAGGAAGTTTTCTGTTCAAAGCAGAATGGTTTCTCATTGTGATGGTTTGTCAAGTTAAAAAGCATACTTCTCACAGGTTATCTGTACTGCAGGGGAGATGACAATTACTCTGAAAAAGATCTACCAAATCTCTCAGTTCTTTTCACTAGTCACAAATGAACCTCTTTTATTTGTGGCAAAAGAATCTTGGCTCTAGGGTCAGTTTTTGAAATAATTGAAGTACAGTTAGTCTTTGCATAAAGCATCAGCCACAGCTTTTTGGTAAATGCAGATTGAATAACAATGTCAGCAGGACACACAACCATTGACTCTGCTCTAAGGTGAAAAGAAGGATTGTCTTTCTTTAATTCTTCAAACACTCTGTTTTCCCTGCTATGTTTGTAGGTGTGTCGTGGAGCGATGAATTCTCACAGCTAAAAAAATTAGTCTGTGCAAAAAGACAGCTATTGCTTTGTAATCTGGTACAATAATCTCGCTACACCCACACCTACTCCCATATATCCCTCACCCATACATTAAAGTAACATTACAGCAAGGTTGAGTAAGACTGAGGAAAAAAAAGCGAAAAAAGCGAAACTGGAAGGAATGTACACTTGAATGACTTCAGTTATACTGAGCTGTCCAGCTATTTGGCAGCTGCCATGACAAATCTTGCAGCAAAGTTAGAGGATGACTTTTTGGATCAAATTTTGAAAACAAAATGAGGGGGGCCTGACTTGCACCCAGTTTGCATGTTCAAACAGGGCCGCTCAGAGGATTCCGGGGGCCCGGGGTCTTTGGCGGCGGGGGGCCCTTCCGTTCCGGGACCCGCCGCCGAAGTGCCCCGAAGACCCGCGGCGGGCCCCCCGCCCCCGCCGCCAAATTACCGCCGAAGCCGGACCCGCCGCCGAAGCGCAGCCCAGAAGGGAAGGGCCCCCCGCCACTGAATTACCGCCGAAGACCGGGCTGAACTTCGGCGGCGGGTCCTGCTCCGTCTTCGGCGGTAATTCGCCAGCGGCGGGTCCTTCCGCCCCGGAGCGGAAGGACCCCCCGCCGGCGAAGACCGGGAGCAGAAGAAGCTCCTGCTCCCAGCCCTGCAAGAGTTTTCCGGGCCCCCCGGAGCGCATGAAGGACCCCGCTCCGGGGGCTCCGAAAAACTCTGGTGGGGGCCCCTGTGGGGCTCGGGGCCTGGGGCAAATTGCCCCTCTTGCCCCCCCCAGGCGGCTCTGTGTTCAAATGGTAATTACACCTGCACATACACAATTTGCCTGTGAGCACACACATTTCACAGGTGCAGTGTAGGTGCCTGCTTGTTTGTTGTTGTTTTTTAAATAAGTCTTCATATTTATTTTATTAAACCCCTTGTTGGGTAAGAGAGACCTCACGTAACATGTATCTGTTGTAAGTACTTTTGTGGCCCCCATGACCATAGTATCTGAGCGCCTGGGAGTCTTTGATGCATTTATTTTTACAGCACCCCTGTAAGATAGGGAAGTTCTGTTTTCATCATTTTACAGATGGGGAGCTGAGGCACAGAGACAAAGTGTTACAGTGGAGACTCTGATGAAGCAGGAAATTGAACATGGGTCACTTGAGTCCCAGGCTAGCATGCTAACCACTAGACTATCCCTTCTGTAAGAACCCCAAAGGGACAACAGTCATCCTATGCTACTCCTTCATGTTTCCCTGTCATGCAAACAATACAAGGACAAATTCTGCAGCCTTCTCTGTAGCCATGAAGGGCCCAGCCCAAC